>NC_060125.1:296115333-296421074 GCF_021461395.2 Schistocerca americana
TCCCCTTTTGGACGTCGTCACCTAGCTGAATATCCGAGAAATTATTTTCCTAGGCCTTGAAAACATAAAATTACAAATTCAGTCTTAAATTTCTACAAGTAAATAACATCCAATCCCATCCTCAACATACCGCCATCCAGTCACATGACGAAATCATTTACGCATCATTAAGGAATTATAGGGGTAGGCGTAAAGGAAAGTATGTTAAAGCTAAGCTGTATTTTTCCGCACCCGATGAAGAGAAGGCTACATTTTGTAGGCACAAGTCAAAATAAGTCTTTGACTTACGCCCTCGGAATGTACTGTAGAACAAAAAGTGTAAATATCTACATAAATATGTTTAATTATACCATGCTTCAAAAACCATGTATCCACCACTGGAAAATGGCCAGAATTAACCTGAAACTGGAAAAAAATCGATGTAGACTATCAAAGCCCATGAGCGCATTGTGCTTTTCAAATAAAATCACGATTGTGACTGAAGACGGTTGAACTTTATTTTACGAAGGTGATACAGCCACAGAAGAAACACGGGAGAATAGAAATCTACTCTGTAGGAATCAGCAAGGGTTTCGAAAAAGACGATCGTGTGAAACCCAGCTCGCGCTATTCGCCCACGAGACTCACAGGGCCACAGACACGGGTTCCCAGGTAGATACCGTGTTTCTTGACTTCCGTAAGGCGTTCGATACTGCTCCCCACAGTCGTTTAATGAACAAAGTAAGAGCATGTGGACTATCAGACCAATTGTGTGATTTGACTGAAGAGTTCCTAGATAACAGAACGCATCATGTCATTCTCAATGGAGAGAAGTCTTCCGAAGTAAAAGTGACTTCGAGTGTGCCACAGGGGATTGTCGTAGGACCGTTGCTATTCACAATATACATAAATGATCTTGTGGATAACGTCGGAAGTTCACTGAGGCTTTTTGCGGTTGATGCTGTGATATATCCAGAGGTTGTAACAGTGGAAAATTGTACTGAAGTGCAGGAGGATCTGCAGCGAATTGACGCATGGTGCAGGGAATGGCAATTGAATCTCAATGTAAACAAGTGTAGTGTGCTGCGAATACACAGAAAGAAAGATTCCTTATCAATTAGCTACAATATAGCAGGTCAGCAACTGGAAGCAGTTAATTCCATAAATTATCTAGGAGTAGGCATTAGGAGTGATTTAAAATGGCATGATCATATAAAGTTGATCGTCGGTAAAGCAGATGCCAGACTGAGATTCATTGGAAGAATCCTAAGGAAATGCAATCCGAAAACAAAGGAAGTAGGTTACAGTAAACTTGTTCGCCCACTGCTTGCATACCGCTCACCAATGTGGGATCCATACCAGATAGGGTTGATAAAAGAGATAGAGAAGATCCAACGGAGAGCAGCGCGTTTCGTTACAGGATCATTTAGTAATCGCGAAAGCGTTACGGAGATGATAGATAGACTGCAGTGGAAGACTCTGCAGGAGAGACGCTCAGTAGCTCGGTACGGGCTTTTGTTGAAGTTTCGAGAACATACCTTCACCGAGGAGTCAAGCAGTACATTGCTCCCTCCTACGTATATCTTGCGAAGAGACCATGAGAATAAAATCAGAGAGATTAGAGCCCACACAGAGGCATACCGACAATCCTTCTTCCCACGAAAAATACGAGACTGGAATAGAAGGGAGAACCGATAGAGGTATTCAAGGTACCCTCCGCCACACACCGTCATGTGGCTTGCGGAGTATGGATGTAGATGTAGATGTAAATGAATAGATCTGAGTCTTCTTTTTACATGCATTTAGGTACCGACGAGAATGTGATCCCGTTGGTCAATATATCTACATCAGTGTCACTGATGACGGGACTGGAATGTTAGACAATAGACCGCAGTAGGACCTACAAGGGTTTGTTTCTATCTGTGTTCTGAAGAGCGCCAAATATCTTCTGTTATTGCTTCAACACACGATAGTTCTACGGATTTGTCTGTAGAACAACCTTTCAGCTTTCTCCCAGTGTCTGCTGTCTATGGCTTGGGAAAGATGTAAGCTCATAATTCTTGTGTTGTCGGAATGAAGCTCACTGCATCTGCCTCGGACCCTTCCAAATAAGAAAACTTCGTTCACGTGCAGGCAAATGGACTTTGTCTCTGTGTCTCATGTAGATAAGAAGAAATACACTTTTTTAAGTGAATGTTTGTTTTTGACCAAACATGTTTTGGCTATTCATATGAAGCATCATCATTGCTCTATGACAGGACCGGTTTAAGGCCAAGCGGAACAAGCGGCCGCTTACGGCGCAAGTCGAAAGGAGCATTTGAGGAGTTGCAGTGCATACCTGTTATACACGCTGGAAAAGAATAATCAAAGAAAATTGCGCCCTTGGCCTAGAGGATGGCACGGTAACGCAGCGTGTTCGGTCAGAGAGGCGGTGGCCCTCTGTAATAAATAAAAATAAAAAAAAATAAGAAACTGAGTAAAGGAATCAACGATCCACGTGTACGGATGTCATGTGACGTCCACCCAGACCAAACTCAACCAACAACACCGAACGGAATAAAGAAAAAAAGGGGGGTTGCGTCTGTGATTAGTAATCAAAACGTCATCGATCCTGTGTTCGAAACCCACTACCGCTCAAATTTTGATTGAGCCGAAGACTTCCAGCATAAGAAGGCACCCTCATCCTGTCAACGGCCGGACGAACAGACAGAGGATCAGGGTACCCTCTTGTCCTTATGGTAGGAAACTGCCCATACAGGCAGAAGAATCACCAATGATCAACGGCATGAGGATGCAGAAGGCAATGGAAGCCACTGCATTAAATACACGTAACGGGCATCCACAGGACATGTGGCCTGTAATTGAAGAAGTATGATGATGATTTCTCCATTGGCAGACGATTCCGGAATAGTCCCCCATTCGGATCTCCGGGAGGGGACTGCCAAGGGGGAGGTGAGCATGAGAAAAAGATTGAATAACCAACGAAAGGATAACGTTCTACGTGTCGGGGCCTGGAATACCATTACTATGAATGTGGTAAGGAAGCTACCAAATCTGAAAAGGGAAATGCAGAGGCTCAATCTTGATATAATAGGGGACAGTGAAGTGAAATGGAAAGAAGACAAGGATTTCTTGTCAGATGAATGTAGGGTAATGTCAAAAGCAGCAGAAAATAGGATAACGGAAGGATTCATTATGATTAGGATGGTAGGGCAGGGACTGTGTTACTGTGAAAAATTTAGTGATAGGGTTGTTCTTACCAGAATCGACAACAAACCAGCACCGACAACGATAGGTCAGGTATATATAACGACGTCGCAAGCTGAAGATGAAGAGGAAGAGAAAGTATACCAGGATATTGAAAGGGTAATACAGTACGTAAGGGGAGATGAAAATCTAATAGTCATGGGCGACTGGAATTCAGTTGTAGAGGGAAAAGTAGAAGAAAAGGTTACAGGAAAATATGGGCTTGGCACAAGGAATGAGAGAGGAGGAAGACTAATTGAGTTCTGCAATAAATTTCAACTAGTAATGGCGAATACTCTGTTCGAGAATCACAAGAGGAGGATGTGCACTTGAAAAAGACCTGGTGATACGGGAAGATTTCAGTTAAATTACATCACGGCTACGCAGAGATTCCGAAATCAGATACTGGATTGTAAGGCTTACCCAGGAGCAGATATGGACACAGATCACGGTTAAGTAGTAATGAAGAGTAGGTTGAAGTTTAAGAGATTAGTCAGGAAGAATCAACATGCCAAGAAGTGGGATACGGAAGTATTAAGGAATGACGAGAAACGCTTGAAGTTCTCTAACGCTTTAGGTACAGCAATAATGAATAGTGCAGTAGGCAGTACGGTTGAAGAGGAATGGACATCTCACAGTCACAGATATTGGAAAGAAAAACACAGTTACAAAGACGGTAACTGCGAAGAAACCACGGGTAGCAGAAGAAATACTTCAACTGATCGATGAAAGAAGAAAGTACAAAAATGCTCAGGGAAATCCAGGAATACTGAAATACAAGTCGCTGAGGAATGAAACAAATAAGAAATGCAGGGAAGGTAAGACGAAATGACTGCATCAGCAATGCGAAGGTATCGAAAAAGAAATGATTGTCGGAAGGACTCACTCAGTACATAGAAAAGTCAAAACAATCTTAGGTGAAATTAAAAGTAAAGATGGTAACATTAAGAGAGTAACGGGAATTCCACTGCTACATGCAGAGGAGAGGGCGAACAGGTGGAAGGAGTACACTGAAGACGTCTATGAGTGGGAGATGTGTCTGATGTGATAGAAGAAGAAACAGGAGTCGCTATAGAAGAAATAGGGGATCCAATATTAAAATCGGATTTAAGAGAGCTTTGGAGGACTTAAGATCAAATAAGACAGAAGGGATAGACAACATCCCATCAGAATTTCTAAAATAATTGGGGAAAGTGACCACAAAACGACTATTGACGTTGGTGAGCAGAATGTATGAGTCTGACGACATACTATTTGACTGTCGGAAAAGTACCATACACACAATGTCGAAAACTGCAAGAGCAGAGAAGTGTGAGATTTATCGGACAACTAGCTTAACAGCTCATGACTCCAAGTTGCTGACAAGCATAATATACAGAAGAATGGAAAATAAAATTGAGAATGTGCTAGATGACGATCAGTATGGCTTTAGAAAAGGTAAAGGCAACAGAGAGGCAGTCCTGACGTTGCGGTTAATAATGGAAGCAAGACTAAAGAAAAATCAAGACAGGATTTGTCGACCTGGAAAAAGCACTCGACAGCGTAAAATGGTGCAGGATGTTCGAAATTCTGGGGAAAATAGCGGTACGCTAAAGGGAGAGACGGGTAAAATACAATATGTACAAGAGCCAAGAGGGAGTAATTAGAGTGGACGACCAAGAGCGAAGCACTCGGATTAAAAATGATGTTCAATCTACACATCGAAGAAGCAGTGATGGGAATAAAATAAACGTTCGGGAGAGGAATTATAATTCTAGGTGAAAGGATATCAACGATACGATTCGCTGATGACATTGCTATACTGAGTGAAAGCTAACAAGAATTACATGATCTGCTGAATGGAATGAACGGCCCAATGATTACAGAATATGGACTAAGAGTAAATCGAAGAAAGACGAAAGTAATGAGAAGTAGCAGAAATGAGAACAGCAAGAAACTGAACATCAGGATTGATTGTCATGAGGCAGACGAAGTTAAGGAGTTCTTCTACCTAGGCAACAAAATAACCAATGCGGGCGGAGCAAGGAGGACATCAAAAGCAGACTAGCACTGGTAAAAAGGACATTCCTGGCCAAGAAAATGAAACACAGACCTTAATTTGAGGAAGAAATTTGTGAGAATCTACGTTTGGAGTACAGTATTGCACAGTAGTGAAACATGGACCGTGGGAATCCCGAAACAGAAGAGAATCTAAGTATTTGAGATGTGGTGGTACAGGCGAATGCTGAAAATTTGATAGTCTGGTAAGGTAAGGAATGTGGAGGTTCAGCGCAGAATCGGAGAGGAAAGGAATATGTGGAAAACACTGACATGGAGTAGGGACAGTGGTACTAGAGGGAGCTGTAGAGGGCAAAAACTTTTAAGGAAGACAGAGATTACAATACATCCAGCAGATAACTGAGGACGTAGGTTGCAAGTGCTACTCTGATGGTAATAGGTTGACTCAGGAGAGGAATTCGTGGTGGACGGCATCAAACCCGTCAGATGACTAAAAAAAAAAAAAAAAAAAAATGGTGAACGTGCGAGATAATATCGGTGTAGACAAAAACTGTCCACTTTACTGAGGTAATTGCGAGTATTTTGGTTCCTAGCCCCCACTGAATTCAGTACGCCGGCCGCTGTGGCCGAGTGATTCTAGGCGCTTCAGTCCGGAACCGCGCTGCTGCTACGGTCGCAGGTTCGAACCTTGCCTCGGGCATGGATTTGTGTCATGTCCTTAGTTAGGTTTAAGTAGTTCTACGTCTAGGGGACTGATGACCTCAGATGTTAAGTCCCATAGTTCTTAGAGTCATCTGAAGCATTTTTGAATTCAGTACGAATACTGTCATAGTTAGTACAAATTTATTTGAAAGGTAAAGCTATTCCGTTAAGTACTTCTGGCTCAGTGGTTCCCAACGTCCACCATCCCCCCATCCACACTCCGACACGTGCTTCACACATATCGAGCGAGGTGGCGCAGTGGTTAGCACACTGGACTTGCATTCGGGAGGACGGCGGTTCAATCCCCCGTCCAGCCATCCTGATGTAGGTTTTCCGTGATTTCCCTAAATCGCTCCAGGAAAACGCCGGTTCCTTTGTAAGGGCACGGCCGACCTCCTTCCCTAATCCAATGAGACCGATGAACTCGCTATTTGGTCTCTTCCCCCAAAACAACCCAACCCCCAACCCGCTTCACACATATTCTGCACCGCCCATTTAAAATCAGGTAAGTTAAAACGTATGGAGTATACTTACTGTTAGGAAATCACTTGATTGCTGAACTCTTTACTTCTGAATGGGAGACACTGGATGACTTCAGACTGTCAATTTTTTGTGTCTTTCCAAAGTCGCTAATAACAATAAAAATGCCATGTAGGCACTACAGTACTGTAGTAGCCTTTATACACTTACTGTTCTGCTGTACTATTTGTTCATTAACTGTATCGAAGTGAATAATGAAGCAATTTCTTGTCTACTGCGGAAGCTATGTCTGTGTGTGTGTGTGTGTGTGTGTGTGTGTGTGTGTGTGTGTGTGTGAAATCTTATTGGACTTAACTGCTAACGCTATCAGTCCCTAAGTTTACACGCTACTTAACCTAAATTATCCTAAGGAAAAAAACCTACAACCATGCCCGAGGGAGGACTCTAACCTCCGCCGGGACCAGCCGAAGCGGAAACTATCTACTTACCCATTTGATAATGACTGACCCCTGTCTTTGAGCTAGTATTCTGGTTACATTGCATGACAAGCATAGATGCATTGTACCTAGCCGGAAGAGAGAAATTTTCTTTGCACAGCTTAAAGACACAACCATTCTCTACTTACAGGGGATTTTCTTTCGTTTTAAATTAGTCATTTTATCGTAATAATGGCGGACGTAGATAGCCGCAATTCGCCTGAAGCTGATACGTATGAACGCGCCGAACTGCGTAATGCTAGTTCTGTTATTGCCTTTCACAACTCTTATGTTTTTATACATATAAGTCTACATAAAGCGCTAATAATGTTTCATTTATTTGCTTTTACGTCGTAATGCCACGCGTACTCACATTTGCCAAGGTCCCGCATATCTGAACAGTATTTCCATTTCAGTGTTCATTATGGCAGTGTTTACTTCGAGGGTTCCCGTGAGATAGGAGAAAATCGTGCTGTCATTAGTTGTTTAATACTTGTGTGAGACAATCTTCAGGAAACAATTGGTTTCCTTGTACTTGTGTGAGGCCACGCATCATTTACAAAGTTGTAAAAAGTCCATGTTATCAGTACACGAGCTTACTTTGCGGCCGAAAACGAACAAGGCGTGAGCAGTTCCGTATCACAGCCAGTAAAGAGATCTTCTGAACGTCTCGGTATCAGTGAAAGTACAGTGAAGCGAATTTAATGAGAATACAGATAAACTTCATGTCTTGTATCACCAGAAAGGAGCACTAGCAGGCGACAGATGTTTGCATTGGACGAGTCTACGCAGGGGGTCGTAAGAAGGAAAATCAACAACTCCGGTGTGGAAAAGAATTTTCCAACAGTAGTAGCTGTACTGAAAAAACTGAAGACTGAAATGGAAGTCTTTCCTCATATGAATGAAACAACTCTTTGGTGTGCTAGTCTGAAACTGAACTTGAGGTACAAAAAGTTCAACGAAAAACCCATGCTGAAGGAAAATAACCGAGTAGCAGGAAAAAGAAACGAGAACTTGCGGTAAATAATACACTTGCCCAACACTGAATGAACTATTTAATACACTGATGAGAGACGGTAATGAGAGACGGCGTAATGCAAATCATTCCAGAAAATTTGGATTACAGGAACGGAAATGCTTTATGTAGCACAAAATGTTACGACTGAAGCAGAGAAAGTGTTCGAAAGCGGAGTGGCTGGAAAGGAAGAATTCAAACTCTGTCTCAGTGTGGACAAAATATTATAACGTGCCACATTGTGAATGAAGACTGGTTCGTGCAAAATGCCGGCTTGTGTTTTATTGGTAAAAAAATGAGGTGCGAATTATTATTCTGAAATGAATGCCAGACACTAAGGAGATTGATTTAGGAGCGTTCTTGTCAAGTTATCAAACAGGTCTGCTTTTGCAAGTGAAATGGCGGAAGGGTTCTGTTATTGAATAAACAGAAGACCCTCCATCTAACATCAAGTCATGTGAGGAAGTTATTAACGTTGGCCTCAGTGGAAAAGGAAAGTCAACGTCTGTGATTGCCTGTGACACACTGAAAATTCAATTGTAACTGAACTTATTTGGACTTTAGCGAGAACAAGGTAGCACAGGACATCATGTATTTTGAGATAAATTATACTATACAGTTGTGGAAAATGTTCGCTGAAGTGCCTGGAAGAATTCAGGGAGCCACGCTCACATACTTGAAAACAGTCGCGCACGAAGAGCCCACTATCTTGAAATTGCAATGTAACAATCGCTCATCCAAGTAGACGATTGCAATAACAACAGCGACACCTCAAACAGCCGCCAAAGCAATTAAGGTAGTTTTTCTTACACTCATTCTCTTGTCTGCAAAATTTATTCGAGGTAAGCGATTTTTCATTTACTGTTAAAATGTACAGTACCTTTCACTGTTCATTTATTGTGGGATGCTTGTACATCGAGCGTTCACATGGAATTTCTCATGTTTGTGCCGCCTACTTGCAATAACAAATAAACGCGGCAATGCTGTATGGCATGTTAGTACGAAATTGCCGTTCTTCGTTGGTGAATAGGCACTTATCGCGCATTGTAACAATAGCAGCACGCTGGTATGACAACTACAAACCCCACAGGCTCGCATACACTGCAACCACTAAAGCAATTGATTTATAGTTTCTTAACTGACAGACACGGGGAGTATCCATTCGTAATTACATACGACACAATCACGAAAGTTCAAGCTTTGCACTCGTAATTCTCCGCCGCAATAGCTACAATGGTAAGTTCAACCTCAGCGTCTTGCATTTGACAATATAGAAAATAACGAAAATCCTCTTGCCTCCTGTCTCTAAACTGTGCAATGTAAATTTTTCTCCTACTTATAGTCTGGTTTCTATGTCTCCACAAAGTTGACAATCGTCAAGAAAATGCTCAAAATTTGCTGTTTCTCTTAAATATTACCACGTATGTCCCCCCTTTTTAATTTAAATACGATATTCATACACCAAATAAAAGTAGACATTTCCACAATTCCGACGTCGATATTCGTCAAACGATGCCACCAGAATATGAGCTCAAAGCCAGGGGTTAGTCGCTATGAAATGGCTAGGAAAAGGCATTTTCGCGAGATATTTAAGCGAATATTTTCCTGTTGAAGACGTATACTACAAACGTAGAGGCGAGAGTATGTGAGGAAGAAGTTCATACATTAGTTTCACAAGCTATAACCTCCATCACATTGTGTTACGCGGTAATTCTAGTATTCGAAGAAAAGAATATAATCATTGGTAAGTTATGTAATCAAGTATTACAGTTTTACGAAATAGTGATGATCTTTTAAAAAATGTTTGTTTTGTGATTGAAACTATTGAACCCTTTTGTTTTTACTCTTCAGAAAATTTCATTTTACCCCACAAGGAGTAATTACCCACAGCTTTGGAATCACTGCAACTGGTCTCAGGTTCCATGCAATGCCCACACGCTGCTTCAGTATGTTACATGCTGCAATTTGCAGTGAACTCGTATCTGTTAACAGAGGTGATCCACGTGTCCTACTCACATGTGGGTAAAATACGACATTTGTCTCTGTTGTGAGCTACTAATTTTTCAGACACCTCGTATCATCTCATAAATCTTGACAAACTGTACAATTTTCTACTGCTATTCTTCAAAATCTAAAGCACTGAATTCAGGAGACATTGGACAGGTTGTCTTTGTCCGGTCCATCTTGTCTTGTATCAGCACCAAAATCTGTCTGTGCCCTATCATGCAGGTGCACCATTCCTTAGCTTTGCGCAAGGTAATTAATTTCATTTATTGCATATTTAAAGAGTTAATGCATGATATTTTAAGAAAAAGGTCGTACGTCAAACTTTTTATATGTAATAAAACATTGTTCCAAAGTACTAGCAAATTCTTTTGAGCAATAAAACAAGATTAATAACGATGAATTATGAAGAAAATTAAATTAGTTGTAGCAAACCGAGCGTTAAAATAATATCTTTCAGTAATTCAGGCGAATAAAAAAAAGATAGGAAAGGGACGATCTACAAATTTTCTTTTACTGTTAAAACCAAATGTATCATAAATTATGGTTCGTGTTATTGCTATTCCAGATGGATGGGCCTCAGTAGAAATATCCAGCCTGCCCCACCTGAAGTAGCATACAAAATTATGTTTTATATTAATAAGTTAAATATGTCATAAGTGACTGTGTGTGTGTTTGTTTCCATTTTCCAACAACTAGTACTGCTTATTACATGTTTTAGGCGCTTCTTTAGGGCATATCCATTGCACCATTTATGTTGCTATATCTAGGAGGAGGTGTGCTACATGTTGTATGTTTGTGTGCTTGATGCTGTTTGCCTTAGTCAGTGCCATAGGGTGTAGGGGAGCGTCGGATTTCCCCATATGGCATACTCCTTAGATGTTATGATTTTCTCTTTGCTGATATTAATGATTTTCCTCTACATTACTTAGTTATCATATTTAAAGTGCGGTTTAGACACATGAACCATTCACGTGCTATGTCTGCTTTTCTTATAATTATCTTATTTATCTATTTTACGTGTTATACTACTGATGTTATTGGTCTGTGTCTGACGCTGCTGTTGTATTTCTGTCATTTTCTGTGTTTGCATCTACGTCAGTGTCTGTGGCTGGCTCTGAGTTTGTGTCCTCCCAAGGATCCTGGTGTCGTGTTTGTTGTGTGTCTGTTCGAGATTTGCCGTGTGGATTTTCAGGTCTATGGACGTCATGCAGTGTTCTTGAAACCTTACCAGCGATATTGCATATAGCGCACCATTTGTCTGGATCTCGTATCATTTCCTTCGTGTCATTAAATTCTGTTCAAGTCTTACGCATGTGGGGATGTTACAATGTAATGACTCGTATTCAGGGGACCCATATGCCTCACATGTGCACGTAGCTCTCTGGCTGTGCTCCACGCGCTTCTAAGGTGCTGGTTATGCCCATGGCCGCTCAAAAAGTCACCCTGATACGACTTGGATTCGCATGCTTCAGCTTTTACCGTCCCCGTGAACTGCAGATGAAGAAGAAAACGTGACAGCCTTTGTCGGCCGGCGGTTTAATTGACGCATGTATGCAATGTTTTCCCCTGTTATTTCTCGAATCTTGTCGTGTCTGATCCTCTTTAGCCAGTATGCCTCTGTTCTATGGCGGATGGTAATGTCAATGGGGCAAGTCCCCAGAAGCACATCCAAGGATTCTACTAATGTGGTGCCGAAAGCATCCGACATTCTGAGTAGTATGCTCCTCAGTCCTCGCCTCGCCTCCTTGCCTTGGACGTAATGACAGTGGCACGTAAAGTGCCCTCCGCCACACACCGTTGGGTGGCTTGCGGAGTATAAATGTAGATGTAGATGTAGATGTTTGTATAGATCACTAAACACGGGCCGTCCGCCCATGAACTTGCTGCAAAGTATACTACGGCTTCCATCAGAACTGTGTGATACTTCATAGCGTCTTCAAAGGCGATGTGTGTTGTGTAATATTTAGCCTTGCAAAGTAACGTAGAGCATGATGAATTTTGGACCCAATTGCGTGAGAGAGCTAATCTAAAAGCTTACAATCCAAATTGATTTCTACTAACTATGGCAATATTTCAGACTGAAATCAGCGACAGTTCGAAACCACACATATTCAATTGTCTCGAATGTTTACCGGAACTTTTTTGCTTTTTTTACCATATACTTTTATACCTGTTAGCTTTCGCCTTTAATTGTGAATCGTCCAGTATATACAACCACAATTCTTTCATTACGTTCCTTTATAGGCCTACGGAATTACGTTAAATGGGAATTGTTCCTTCTTTTAATATTTAGCATGTAAGTAAGTATACAAATAGCATCTTTTAAATTTATATTTGAAGGTTTTATTAAGGGCTCAGAGAAAGCTAAATTACGGAGGTGGTGGGAGGGTGGCAGGGTGCCAAATAACATTTTGCTTGTTGGAAAAAGTGTTCTCTAACTTGCCCACGTCTATAATATGAAGAGAACTATATAAATTTTAAAACTGGATTTTTGTGGGGGTCCAGTGTCATTGTGTTCTGAGAATGAAAACATGTTCTTATGTACCACACAAAAACAGTACAAAAGTTTAAATGAATACGTCCATTAGCCGGCACTGACAGATGCTGTACTGTTTTTGTGATACATACGCACAGAAATACAATGTATACATGTCCACGTATACCAGTGATGTATTACGATGTGGAATGAAATTGAAAGCTTAAAATATGTGTTCGAAAATGACCTGCGGTTGAAATTAGCCAATTGCACGGATAACGAAAAGAATACAACCTACATAGACCATGTTTTCATTCTAAAAATAGTTTAAATATACATAATTTATTAGGAAATGGTTAGTATTTCACGGCAGAATATTTAAATTATCTATTTACAAGAATATGTTATCTAATCACCACCACACTGGGATAAAAACGGACATGGCAGCCTTATGCTATAATAACAAAGGAAGAGAATGCTCACTCATCAGGAACAGTGTTCCATAGAATGTTGTTTGTTGTGGTCTTCAGTCCTGAGACTGGTTTGATGCAGCTCTCCATGCTACCATATCCTGTGCAAGCTTCTTCGTCTCCCAGTACTTACTGCAACCTACATCCTTCTGAATCTGCTTAGTGTATTCATGTCTTGGTCTCCCTCTACGATTTTTACCCTCCACGCTGCCGTCCAATGCTAAATTTGTGATCCCTTGACGCCTCAGAACATGTCCTACTAACCGGTCCCTTCTTTTTGTCAATACTTCATCATTAGCTATGTGAACTACCCATCAAATCTTCAGCATTCTTCTGTAGCACCACATTTCGAAAGATTCTATTCTCTTCTTGTCCAAACTATTTATCGTCCATGTTTCACTTCCATACATGGCTACAATCCATACAAATACTTTCAGAAACGACTTCCTGATATATATATACTCGATGTTAACAAAATTCTCTTCTTCAGAAACGCTTTCCTTGCCATTGCCGGTCTACATTTTATATCTTCTCTACATCGACCATTATCAGTTATTTTACTCCCCAAACAGCAAAACTCCTTTACTACTGTGTCTCATTTCCTAATCTAATTCCCCCGGCATCACCCGACTTAATTTGACTACATTCCATTACCCTCGTTTTGCTTTTGTTGATGTTCATCTTATATCCTCCTTTCAAGACACTGTCCATTCCATTCAACTGCTCTTCCAAGTCCTTTGCTGTCTCTTCTCCATGTATTTTAATACCTACTTCGAATTTTTCTTTTGTTTCCTTTACTGCTTGCTCAATATACAGATTGAATAACATCGGGGAGAGGCTACAACCTTGTCTCACTTCCTTCCCAACCACTGCTTCCCTTTCATGCCCCTCGACTCTTATAACTGCCATCTGGTTTCTGCACAAATTGTAAACAGTCTTTCGCTCCCTGTATTTTACCCCTGCCACCTTTAGAATTTGAAAGAGAGTATTCCAGTCAACATTGTTGAAAGCTTTCTCTAGGTCTACAAATGCTAGAAACGTAGGTTTGCCTTTCCTTAATCTTTCTTCTAAGATAAGTCTTAAGGTCAGTATTGCCTCACGTGTTCCAATATTTCTACGGAATGCAAACTGATCTTCCCCGAGGTCGGCTTCTACCAGTTCTTCCATTCGTCTGTAAAGAATTCGTGTTAGTATTTTGCAGCTGTGACTTATTAAACTGATAGTTCGGTAATTTTCACATCTGTCAACAGCTGCTTTCTTTGGGATTGGAATTACTATATTCTTCTTGAAGTCTGAGGGTATTTCGCCTGTCTCATACATCTTGCTCACCAGATGGTGGAGTTTTGTCAGGACTGGCTCTCCCAAGGCCGTCAGTAGTTCCATAGAATAGGCCAGAAATAAAAAAGAAAATATCTTAAATGACAAAAAATCAGTACAGAAGGACAATGTTCAGACTAACTTATAACCTAACATAAATATAAAAAAAATACTAATTTCATTAAAATATTTATTAAAAATTAATATATGTTAAAACAAAGTAATAAGTAAAAGAAAGTTAAGTGCGTGCCACCACCATCCAACCTCCCTTCATCTGTGTGTTTTGTGCAGTAGGTAAGAGTATGGGTAGTGAAATTGTATAAATTTGATACATTGTCTATTGCAAGCCTGTACTGCGTGTATCTAGTGCCTGCAGAGGAACCCAAGGATACAAGAAAATAATAAAAAAGTGGAAGTTAATTACACATCACAACCACACATTCTTAAAAAAGTTAGGTAATTTAAATGTACTACCAATCAAGATTACTGTTCTCAATGAAATCGAATTAAAGAATTTTATTTATATTGCAGACAACTAATGCCTAGCATGAATAGTCGAAACACGTTTAAAATAAATAACGAGATCTAAACGACAGACTTAATGTTACTTACATGATAAACTTAACTGACCGAACCGGATAGCCGTGCGTGATAACAGAGCTACTTCTGTGACGAGGGGAGGAGGGGGGCAGTAAGCTTGCGACGTATCAAATACGTTCCGTGGATTAAGGATGACGGCCAGTGTGATGGTCAGTGTGGAAGTGGTTTATTGGAGGTTTTCCACAACCCGATAGGTTAAAACTGGGCTGGTACCAAAGTGCCACCTCACACAATTCGCGAACGTTTAGAAAGTTTTCGCTGACTTTCACATGAATAACACTATATGCAGACAGTTGGGGGACAAATATTCCGTCCCAGAATGTAACGGGGCGGCGGCAAGATGAGTATCAAGCCACCCCTTAAATGTTTCTGGTGATCAGTCTTCTGACGAGTTTGTTATAGTCCGCCACGAAATTTTCTCCTGAGCCAACTTGTTCATTTCGGAGTAGCGCTTGCACCCTAGGTCGTCAATTATTTGCAGGATGTATTCCAATCTTTGTCTTCCAGTAAAGCTTTTTTACCTATACAGTTCCTTCTAGTAACATGGAGGTTATTCTCTGATTAGCTAACACGTGTTCTTTCATACTGTCCCTTCTTCTTGTCAGCGTTTTTTATATGTTACTTCCTTCGCCGATTCTACAGAGAAATTTTTCATTCCTTATCTTGCCGGTCCACCTGATTTTGAAAATTCTTTTGTAGCACCACATCTTAAACACTTTGATTTTCTCTGTTCCAGTTTTGCCACTGTCCACGTTTTCACAACCATGCAATGCTGTGCTCCGTACATACATTCTTAGAAATTTCTTCCTCAAATTAAGGCCCATGTTTGGTACCAGTAGTAACTTGGCGTGGAAGGCCCTTTTTGCCTGTGCTACTCTCCTCATGTTTTATTTGCTTCATTCTTCATTGGCTATTTTGCTTCCAAAGTAGCTTAATTCCTAAACTTTGTCTACTTTGTGACCAATTTTTAAGTCAAGTACCAGCTATTCTCATTTCTGCTAAATCTCATTACTTTTGTATTTTTGTGGTTTATTCTTAAACCACATTCTGTGCTCATTATATTGTGTATTTCATCAAACAGATGTTGGTTATTCTTCACTTTCACTGAGGACGTCAATGCCACAGTGAATTTCATCATTTATATCCTTTAATCCCGAGTTTTAATCCCTCTATTGAAAATTTCTTTTATTTCCGTATGCTTTTTCGATGTATAGATTGAACTGTAAGGGCAAAAGACTACATCCTAGTGTAACACCTTTCTTAATCGGAGTACTTTGCTTTCGGTCTGCCAGTATTATTGTCGTTCCCTTTTTGTTTTTGTACATGCTGTATACCACCCGTGTCCCTCTATAGCTCACTCCTATTTTTCTCACATTTTCGAACATTTTTTTCTAGATCGACAAGTCCTACGAGGGTATCTTCGTTTTTCTTCAGTCTTGCTTCCATTATCGAGCGCAAAATCAGAACGAACTCTCCGGTGACTTTACCTAAAGCCAAACTGATCGTCACCAAGTAGATCCTAAGTTTTATTTTCCATTCTTTGCATATTATTCTTGTCAGCATCTTGAATGACTGATGTTAAGCTGATTGTGCGATAGTTCTTGCACTTATCTTGACTTGCTATCTCGAAATTGCGTGGACGATGTTTTTACCTCACCTCTTGTAATAACCCCCCAAATCCGTAAATAACCATGCCGGACAATGGCACAAGAATAACAAGAGAAAGAGGGTATGATTAACGTAAGTGCGGTAACAAACGAGGAAGAATTTCTGCATGTATTAACAAAATATAGTTGGCTTCGCCCAGACTGATGTGCGATGAAATGTTGGTACCACCCCCACATCCCAACCTCTCTATGGGACGTAATATCGTTCAGTAGTTTCCATTTGTTGATTCTTAGTGTCTCTAGCTATGCATGATTACCTCGTCATACAAGTTCATTTGCATCTACATGGATATTCTGCAAATCACATTTAAGTGCCTGGCAGAGGGTTCATCGAACCATCCTCACAAGTATCTATTATTCCAATCCCGTATAGCGCGCAGAAAGAATGAACACCTATATATTTCCGTACGAGCTCTGATTTCCCTTATTTTATCGTGGTGATCGTTCCTCCCGATGTAGGTTGGTGTCAACAAAATATTTTCGCATTCGGAGGAGAAACTTAGTGATTGGAATTTCGTGAGAAGGTTGCGTCGCAACGAAAAACGCCTTTCTTTTAATGATTTCTAGCCCAAACCCTGCATCATTTCTGTGACACTCTCTCTTATATTTTGCGATAACACAAAACGTGCTGTCTTTCTTTGAACTTTTTCGATGTACTCCGTCAGTCCTATCTGGTAAGGATCCCACACTGCGCAGCAGTATTCTAGAAGAGAACGGACAAGCGTAGTGTAGTCTTTGGTTAGCCCTCCCCACAACATTTTCTATGGGTTCCTTCCAATTTAAGTTATTCGTAATTGTAATACCTAGATTTTTAGTACAATTTACGGCTTTTAGATTAGACTGATTTATCGTGTAACCGAAGTTTAACGAGTTCCTTTTAGCACTCATGGGAATGATCTCACACTTTTCGTTGTTTAGGGTCAACTGCCACTTTTTGCACCATTCAGATATCTTTTCTAAATCGTTTTGCAGTTTGTTTTGATCTTCTGATGACTTTATTAGTCGATAAACGACCGAAGGCGGCTGCTCAGATTGTCTCAAAAATTGTTTATATAGATAAGGAACAGCAAAGGGCCTATAACACTACCTTGGGGAACGCCAGAAATCACTTATGTTGTGCTCGATGACTTTCCGTTAATTACTACGCACTGTGACCTCTCTGACAGGAAGTCACACATCTAGTCACATAACTGAGACGGTATTCCATAAGCACGCAATTTCACTACGAGCCGGATGTGTGGTACAGTGTCGAAAGCCTTCCGGAAATCTAGAAATACGGAATCGATCTGAAATCCCTTGTCAATAGCACTCAACACTTCATGTCAATAAAGAGCTAGTTGTGTTTCACAGGGACGATGTTTTCTAAACCCATGTTGACTGTGTGTCAACATACCGTGTTCTTCGAGGTGATTCATAATGTTCGAACACAATATATGTTCTAAAATCCTGCTGCATATCGACGTTAACGATATGGGCCTGTAATTTAGTGGATTACTCCTACTACCTTTCTTGAATATTGGTGTGACCTGTGCAACTTTCCAGTCTTTGGGTACGGATCTTTCGTCGAGTGAACGGTTGTATATGACTGTTAAGCATGGAGCTAATGCATCAGCATACTCCGAAAGAAACCTAATTGGTATACAGTCAGGACCAGAAGACTTGCTTTTATTAAGTGATTTAAGTTGCTTCACTATTCCGTGGATATTTACTCCTACGTTATTCATGTTGGCAGCTGTTCTCGATTCGAATTCTGGAATATTTACTTCGTCTTCTTTTGTGAAGGCATTTCGCAAGGTTGTGTTTAGTAACTCAGCTCTGGCAGCACTGTCTTCGATAGTATCTCCATTGCTATCGCGCAGAGAAGCCACTGATTGTTTCTTGCCGCTAACATACTTCACATACGACCAGAATATCTTTGGATTTTCTGCCAGGTTTCGAGACAAAGTTTCGTTGTGGAAACTGTTATAGGCATCTCGCATTGAAGTCCGTGCTAATTTCGAGCTTCTGTAAAAGATCGCCAATCTTGAGGATTTTGCGTCTGTTGAAATTTGGCATGTTTGTTTCATGGTTCTGCAACAGTGTTCTAACCCGTTTGGTGTACCAAGGAGGATCAGCTCCGTCGTTTGTTAATTTATTTGGTATAAATCTCTCAATTGCTGCCGATAATATTTCTTTGAATTTAAGCCACATCTGGTCTACACTCATATCATTAATTTGGAATGAGTGGAGATTGTCTCTTAAGAAGGCGTCAAGTAAATTTTTATCTGCTTTTTTGAATAGGTATATTTTTCGCTATGTTGTTCAGACATAAGCACGCATTTATTGATTGTAATTGTTAAGGTCGAGGAGAGATGTGGGGGACAGTGTACATTGATAAGATGGGATAGAAGATAGAGGCTATGGAAGTCTCTGCGCCTGGCTGCACGCAGCCGGGAAGCTGTGTATATTCTGACGAAATATGATCGAAGGGTCGAACACCACAGACATAACGAACACAGGCATTCATAACCGGTTCAAAGCGTCATGAGCTTTCCTCAGAAAGGCGTTTCAGGGTAACATCCCCATAATCAATAATTGGAATTATAAGCGGTTTTACAAGTTACTTTTCAGATCAAGAGGGAAGATCGTTTTTTATTTTTGTAGAACATGGATAGGTGATTATGTATTCTTACAAATTACATTTACGTGACCAGTCAAATTTAGATTGTCATCTATTATTACTCCCATACTTTTTGCTGAAGAATAGAGTTTGATATTCGTCTCATTTAGGGTTAAAGATAGTAGGGATAAGCGATATTTCGGGCTAATGAGCCTCGAATGACCAACCAGTACCACCTGGGTTTTGAATGGGTTGGGCTTTAACCTGTATCCTACGCCCGTTTCGATAGCGCACACAAGTCTGTAATGAGATTCTAGATAGCTGTCTTAGGATTTATTGGTTTTGAATTTAGATACAACTGCAGTTGTCAGTGTGCATATGGTATTTACAGGAGGGCAAAACTGATGACACACCTTTAACGTGCAATGAAAAGAGGATCTAATACCGAACTCTAGGGCACACTTGATACTGCCTGTCTCAATTGTAACGGCCGGACATAAAGCACTGCTGGTGAGGCGTCAGGTATGAGCTACATCATTTCAGTGCATCTGTGGAGAAATTTAGGCTCGTAAGTTTGGTAAGGAAATTGTTGAAGGCTCTGCTGAAATCTAAGAAGCACATGACAGCTGCCTCTTGCGCATCCATGGTAAGCTTCAGGTCATCTGTTACCCTTATTAAGGTAACAGATGCGAGAAGCTTGTATGAATACGCAAGATTTTGTGCTGCGATGTTAACGACCTTGGACAGTACAGGAAGAATGCAAATACGTCGGTTTACTGTGGTTAAGAAGATAACTGTTATGCGGGATGTGGTTAGCCTCTTTTACGTATCAATATGGCGCCTGCGCGACCTTTTTTCGGCTTGTAAACAGAACGTTGTTGTATTTGAAATCGTGCTGGGGGCTGTGTTTCTGTAAGCGTATATTTTATCTTTCATAATACCACGGGCTACGAATGTGTTTCCTAAAGGAATATTTCGAGGTAATATGTACACGAGAGCGAAAGAACACGGACTTACTAGTGAAGATATTGAAAATAAAAATGCTAGTGCGTTACAAAAAACAGTTCCACGTGATCTTCCTTCTCCACCAAGCACGTCAAGAAAGATGATTTGTAGTTTGAATGAAAGTGTAAATAGGCATTCCGTGGAACCACAATCTGTAAATAATGGGAACATTGTTAGTATAGATATTCTTTCTACATTTGTAAGTAATAATACTAGCTGTAAATATTGTTCAGATGCAGGTTCTTTGCACCTACTAGGTGATAAATATGTTAGGTGGGGATTGTGTAGCAAGTTGGCGTTTAAGTGTAAAATTTTCAATGAATCTAATTCAATAGGAACTTCAGTGCCTACAAGACACAAATACTATGTCTAAATTTTAATAATGGTTTATGGCTTGAGGTGCATTGAAAAATGACAGCGTAGTGCAAATTTATTGTGTGGTATGCTTGATCTGCCGTCTCCATCGTCCAAGTTATCCAATTACTATGATGTACTTTTAAGAAACCTGTAAGTGAAGAGAGAGAATAGCTGCACAAGAAGCTGTGGCATCAATTGATGGACTGAATTTCATTCGTTTACCTGTCGGTGAGACCTGGACGAAACGTGGGAACACCTCTCATCTTAGTGTTGTTGTTGCCCAATCATCTGATAACTGTAAAGTTATTGATGTAGAAGTTCCAACAAACTATTGTCGAGTGCCTAATCATGAACATAACAAAAAGTATGTTGGATCTGATGGAGATATGGAGGTCCAGGCTGGTGTATAAATTTTTAAACGATCGATACATGAATGTGGTAAGCGTTATTTAAAACACCTTGGTCATAGTGACTAAGGCTTACAACAAGGGTAATGAATCAAAACCCTATGGTGAGATTGTAAAATTGGAGTGATTAGGACACGTCCAAAAGAGGATGGGAACAAGGGTACGAAATAAAACTAAAATAAAAAAAAAATCGCCGTACCTGAGTAATACCCTTGTGTTTCAGATCCTCATCATGTTGTAATGGAGGAGATCAAAAGAACAGAGACGTCATGCAGTCGGCGGCTATATTAAGTATGGGAATATCACCACGATGTTGAGGGATACTGCATGGGAATTTTTCAATGAAAAATTACGTTCTCTTAGTGACATACAATAGGAGAAGTGTAAAGATCTACTGCCTCCACCGTATAGTATGCAGAATGAACTTAACAATAAGATGAGAGAGATTAGAAAGTGAATCGAGGCGTAAAGAGAGTCATTGTTCCCGAGATCTTTTCACGAACAGGCCAGGAAAAGAACGGCCAAGTAGCGGTACGAAGTCAATGCTTACTTAAGTGGCTTGTGGGCTATTTCTTATCATACAATTTTGAAGAATAATTTAGAAAGAAAATGTCTGAAGGAATATTTGTGGAAAGAAAATTAATTTGGACAACGACAAGGTTACAGGGACAGAAAATATCCCTGCTGATGTTGTAAAGAATACTGCAGAACAAAGTGAAAGAACAGCTGTACCAAGTTTAAACAGTTTAATATGAGGATACACCAGTGCCAGTGAAATTTACAAAAAGAATAACAATTAGCAAACTTTGGAAACGAAATGGCACTGAGTGTCCAAAATAAATACAGGACTTTCGCGTTTGGCTACCACACACTTGTTAAACTCAAGTAAACACAGTAAATACGGACTGTTATTGTTGTTGATGCAGTCTTCGGTCCAAAGATTGGTTTGATGCAGCTCTCCATGCTAGTCTATCCTGTGCAAGGCTCTTCATTCCGAGTAACTACTGCCACCTACATTCTTCCGAATCTGATTAGTGTATTTATGTCTTGATCTCCCTGTACGAATTTTACCCTCCACGCTTCCCTACAATGTTAAATTGGTGATCCCTTGCTGCCTCAGAACGTGTTCTGCTAACCGATCCCTTCTTCTAGTCAAGTTGTACCACAAATTCCTCTCCTCCGCAGTTCTATTCCGTACCTCCTCATTACTTACGTGATCCTCTCATCTAAACTCCAGCATTCTTCTGTAGCACTACATTTCTATAACTTCTATTCTCTTCTTGTATAAAGTGTGTATTGTCCATGTTTCATTTCCATAGCCGGCCGGAGTGGCCGAGCGGTTCTAGGCGCTACAGTCTGGAACCGCGCGATGGCTACGGTCGCAGGTTCGAATCCTGTCTCGGGCATGGCTGTCTGTGATGTCCTTAGGTTAGTTAGGTTTAAGTAGTTCTAAGTTCTAGGGGAGTGATGACCTCAGCCGTTACGTCCCATAGTGCTCAGAGCCATTTGAACCATTTGAATCACTTCCATACAGGGCTACACTCCGTACAAACACTTTCGGAAAATACTTTCCGCCACTTAAATGTATACTTGATGTTAACAAATTTCTCTTCTTCAGAAACGCTTTTCTTGCCATAGCCAGTCTACATTTTATATCCTCTCTGCATCGACCATCATCAGTTATTTTGCTGCCCAAATAACAACACTCATCTACTACTTCAAATGTCTCATTTTCTAATCTAATTCCGCTCAGCATCACCCGATATAATTCGAATACATTCCATTATCGTCGTTTTGATTTTGTTGATGTTCATCTTACATTCTCCTTTCAAGACACTGTCCATTCCGTTCAACTGTTGTTTCAAGTCCTTTGCTGTCTCTGACAGAATTACAATGTCATCGGCAGACCTCTGGGTTTTTGTTTCTTCTCCCTTGATTTTAATTACTATCAAAATTTTTCTTTTGTTTCCTTTACTGTTTGCTCAATTGACAGCTTGAATAACATCGGGGATAGGCTACAACCGTGTCTCACTCCCTTCTCAACCACTGCTTCCGTTGCGTGCCCCTCGACTCTTATAACTGCCATCTGGTTTCTGTACAAATTATAAATAGCTTTTCGCTCCCGGTATTTTACCTCTTCCACCTTCAGAATTTGGAAGAGAGTATTTTAGTTAACATTCTCAAAAGCTTTCTCTAGTAATGATTAAGCGATAATATTAGCTGACATGTAATTAAATGTCAGTATATACTTAAAAAAGAAACGAAAGCAGACGTATGCTAATAATAAAACTGTAAAACCACCGTGCCTATCTGTTTGAACACGCTGATCTCCAAACTATTAGACGAATTTTCACGGAGTTTTCACAGGTAAATTGACCGTAGACTGGGGTAACGTATATGCTACTTTCATTAAAATCGGATCACGAGGAAAAAAATATATATCGTAATTTACAGTTTTATCTAAAATCGTCTGCTGAGCTCAGCAGTTCGGACATTTGATCATCACGGTGTACTACAACAAAGAACCAACAGATGGTGCTATTGGTTTTTTCAAAACAATACCTTAGGAAGTTGTAAATCAGTGACAGGCTCAAGCGCTGCAATTTTATCTGTATGAATACAAACTAACAGTGAGGTTGTGCTGTTTAAGACTTTCCCGGCGTAATAACTGCTTCATTGGTTCACGGGTGTCGCGTCAGATAATGCTGTGCAAGCTGCACAGTATTTCGACGAGACAACTGCTCGTCATCCTCAGTGAGCACCTGAGGATGAACCAAAGAAGCAACAGTGAATTTACTTGGCTAGCACGTATGGGCGTAATGATTTCGCTTTGCGCAAAAAAAAACTTAATGACACTGCTTTGCTTCTTTCGATAGGTTTTATTTACATTCTTTGCTAAGAATTACAAGTCTATTAAGTTTGCGTTGTGATTTGGTCGCCTACAAATTACATTCTGATTTTGTTTTGCTACGAATAAGAATGTATGGAAAATAGTCGAGTATTTATGAATGCGCTAGAGGTCTGAAAGACTAAGAATTATGCGGTCCCAAGAATCCAACGAATATCGTGAGGCGTGACTTGCCGTGGCTCGTGAACATCAAGCTTTAACTCACTCTTTGGAAACTCCCTCCGAAACCATGGTCTCACGTATCCTCAGAACCCTTCACTCACCAAGGCTTAAAGGTACTTCTGTGTAATGTAACATAGTAGAAGCGGAAATTTTGATGATAAGTGGCTCTGGCGAACGATTTTTTTGTACCCCGAACCCCACATACTCCTAACATTTTACCATTTCACTTGAAATGTGTACAATCCCCAGTGAGCTTATCTTATGACATGACCATAAACAAAGCAAAAGGCCAGACGCTGTGAATTCAGGCATGGGGTTAGTGTCAGCTTGTTTTCTAATCGTCAGGTCTACATGGCTCTCTCTCATGCTAGTGAAGCAAAAAGGTCTTCGTTCATGTGCCCAGTCATATCACTTAGACTATTGTATACAAACACGCTTTATAAGTCAAAAATAAATTCCAAACGTACGTCTCGGTCACGCCTATAAATAGATATCAAGGCAACGAAGGATTTCTCATCTATTAAACTATAAAACCACTATCAGTTATTTTGAAGAGATTAATTCAGACTTATGCCACATTCAATGACATTTGAGAGAGCTGACGGTTAGTTGTTGCTAAGGGATGTAACTAAATTTAACTTCTTCGCCGACATGAAGAGAATGTAATCAACCAGGATACAGTCAATGAAGTAGCCATGACACGGCAAACGTTCGTAAATACTGAAACTGCAATTTAATAAATATGTAGTGATAAATGAAACGGTGCCCAGCAGTGTGTCGAGCATAGAACTACCGCTTTCCGCGAGCAGTCACCTTAACCATTAGCCAGTTGGAGCACGAGTGGAGGTTCCGCTCACGTTTTCTCACTGATATTTCCTGCTGTTATTCTGAGCACTACTACTACGTTCTCCCACTACTAATGTGGAACTATGGTCCCTAGAGAAACGGACCTATTAAGACAAAGTCTGTGGGAGAAACTTTGCTTGAAGTTTTCGCCAATAAAAGAAGGATACATGAGAGACAATGAAAATTTGAATGAGGCCTAGAGACGTGCTGAGATAGGCCAACGAATAAGGCAGCTGCTCTAAAATGCAAGAGATATAGTTCCGAGTCTTTGCCAGCACACAATTTTCATTTCTCAAGTCATAAAATCGGAGTAAACCAGAGAGATGAAAAACTGATTTTCAATTTACACAAAAGTTAGACTACAGAAATAGACATTGATGACATAATGAAGGAGGTTAAATAAAGATGAAGGGTAAAAGTGAGGGAAAACGTAACATTACAAAAAAATGGTTCAAATGGCTCTGAGCACTATGGGACTTAACATCTGAGGTCATCAGTCCCCTAGAACGTAGAACTACTTAAACCTAACTAACCTAAGGACATCACACACATCCATGCCCGAGGCTGGATTCGAACCTGCGACCGTAGAGGTCGCGCGGCTCCAGACTGTAGCGCCTAGAAGTAACATTACATTTGCGGTTGACATTGATTTAGAAATGTCAGGAAATGACATGAATTACTGGTTATAAAATTTGATATTTCTCTATTATATATATATTAGGCAATTGAACAATTGTAAAATTGCAGTTTATTAATGCTGAAACATAAGAAATGGAAGAAATGTGTATGTGGGGACTTTTAAGCTGTGGCTTTGAAGGGTGGAGTTTAGAGACAAAAGAAGGAAAGAGATCTAATATTGCGGGTATCGAGAAGAGCCAATTTCGGTTTTCAGATGAAATCCACCAGGCAGGAACTTAAAAAAAAAAGAAAATGGATAACACCGATTAGTGATTTAATTGGGCACCTCATTCGTTTGAAATCTTTGTAAAGAGTTCTCTGAATGGAAATTATTGAAAAAAATTCATAATCGAAATTCCTGATCAGTGGAATGAGTTGCAACAATTGTAACAGTAAGGTACTGATGGGGAGAGAGAGAGAGAAGGAAAGAGAGAGAGAGAGAGAGAGAGAGAGAGAGAGAGAGAGAGAGAAAGAGAGAGACGGTGTCCTCAGTCGACTAGGCGCTGATTTTAATGGATGTTGATGACCAGTCTTCGTATGATTGTTAAGGTGAACTTAGGCAAAGCATTGCTAACACAGATAATTCCGAGTGACACACAATATCAGATTTCACTTGTCACACGAGATCACCTCACTCGCGCTAATTTTTCCGTAACTAGACGAATGGACGCGGAGTTAGTTCACGTATCGAAAGAAACCGAGGACTTATAGTGCCTCAAATAAAAGATCCTTTTGCTTCATGGTTCATGAGATTCTACATTTAATCAAGCGCGTAGCTTGTAGTGGAAAAACGAAATAGAGAATTTTGGCGTCATGTAGACATTAAGAGCGACAAAGATGGAGAGTTGCCTCTTATTGGGCGGGAAGGAGGGAGGAAATAGTTCTGATCTTGGTACTGAGTCTGTGCCACATTCACCGAAAATGGTTTTTGGCACAACACAGAAACCTAAAGTCGGAGTAGGTGGAGAGCTAGAAGACGATTTTAAAAATCTAATGAGAGTCCCATATGTTGATGTTGCAGGGGACATTCTAGGATATGTAGATGATAAAGATGAAGAAGAGAGGTGCAGGTGCTACTCTGTGATGAAGAAATCGCTTCGAGAAAGGAAATCATGCGCGGGTTGCATCAAGCCAGCCCCCCTAAAAATTGTTTACTTCAACGCCACGACATTCGATACTTGTACTGACATAATCAGTGCAATACTGTAACGCATATCCTTGTCTGAAAGCATACGAATAACAAACGTTTGGAACTGAAATAAATGGTTGTAGCTCCGTCGTAAGTTGCATTGAGAAGCATCATTTCTTATTTCTTGATGGTGTCTAGTTTCGGACACCTTTGTTCATTTTCAAAACGTCCGTATCGTAATTGTGAGAAATACTGGTGATAGCCTTTGTGAAAATACTACATTTACTGTTCTTCAGTCGGCCACAGTATAGCAGCTTTGATCATCACTGCAGGGGCAGTTTTTGTATATAGGCTATCGCCTGTATTTTCACACTTACGATGTGATGGTTTGAAAATGGACACAGGTGTCTTAAACCAGTCACCATCAAGAAATAAACAAAGATACTTCTCAATGCAATTTATGACGGAGCTGCAACGATTTATGTCAATTAGAAAATAAGTTGCGCGTCTATTTTTCATCTGCACCATGCTGCAAGTTCGCAAACGCTTAGAAACTAGAACAATGGGACACAATTACACACCAGAAGTAAAAAAGATAAATTTCGTAAGATAAACTAAAAACAAAATGTTTCAGCTTGTTCTATGGTTCGTCATCGGCGAACATGACTGTCTCTTACGAGAACCCAGCCGAGCGCATGCTTTGCGCACAGTACTATAGTTTGTGTCCAGTGCTCTACAGTAAACCATGTGTCGTGACCTTCGTCTGACTTATCATCCTTTTTTCTTATAGCCATTTGAGAAAGAAATGTTAAGCGAGTAGTGTTTATTTGTAATTGCGAAGGCGTCATCCTAACGTCTATAATCTTTTCAAGTTATCGGTCGTTCACTTTCTACTAAATTTTTAACGTCTATCCTGTGCGAAAATATTAATACTCATACTGGCATTAGAAACAATAATAAATTCACAAGATGTTAAGTCTTATCATCGAAGTGAATTCACCTTTTGCCTCAGCTTAAAATTTTTCTGGAGATTCGATCATTGATGTTTCGTTAACTGACTGGCAGTCCTATCCAGTTCAGGTGTATCAGTCTGGAGTCAGTTGTAGATTTTAGAACAGAAAAAAATCCTGGAGGCTCCATTTTACAGAGTCGTTGCTGCATACCAACGTCGGCGTTCTCTGTTTCACATACACTAAATACATCTTAATTTCAGTACACATAACCATCATAATAAATGGAACAATGTTTCCATAAACAACAGCTTATTGGACGTTATTTTACTTAACAATGAGAAAGAAGTGGAGCAATCGCTCACTGAAGGTCTGTTACCAGTAAATAACTTATTTTATATACGTTAAAATACAAGATGAAAATTAGAGGACATAAATGGCAAGTTGGGCGCCGAAGTATTGATTTGTGTACTAGTTATTGCATAATACCCTAATCTCACAAGCAGAATTCCTCATACGATGTAGAAACAATGAAGATATAACATTAATGAGGCTAATTTATTGACAAGTTTATCACCAAAATTTGCAATAACCCTAATAGCATAATTCAATCCCGTCTCCGGCCACCCTGATTTAGGTTTTCCGTGATTTCCCTAAATCGTTTCAGGCAAATGTCGGGATGGTTCCTTTGAAAGGTCATGGCCGATTTCCTTTCCCAATCCTTCCCTAACCCGAGCTTGCGCTCCGTCTCTAATGACCTCGTTGTCGACGGGACGCTAAACACAAACCACCACCACCACCTAATAGCATAAGTAGCTGAATCTAACCATTTCATCAGATTAACAATGTGTTTCTTCCATTTCAATTTCTCATCAACGCACACACCCAGAAATTTTGAATATTCTGCCTTAGCAACAGTTCAAGTCTATATTTATTTACTGTACAGAATTGTATATAACGTGTTTTCTCAAAATTTAATGACAGTTCATTTGCAGAGAACCGCTTACTAATTTTCTGAAATACATTGTTTACAATTTGCTCAGCTAATTCTTGCTTGTTGGGTGTGATTTCCATACTTGTATCATGAGGAAAAAGAACTAGCTTTGCATCTTGATGAATACAGAGTGGTAAGTCATTAACATACATCAAGAACAAGAAGTGACCCAATACTGAACCCTGTAGGACACCTCCCCCAGTTGGATGACTCTGCTGATTTATGCAGACTATCTGTACTGTTAATTTCAACCTTCTGCATTCTTCCAGTTAAATATTCATTAAACTTGTGCATTGTCCCACTCATACCACAATACTTAAGCTTACCTAGAAGATTTTCATGATTCACACAGTCAAAATCCTCTGAGAGATCACAAAATATCCCAGTGGGTGATGTTTGGTTATTCACAGCATTTAATATTTGATTAGTGAGAGCTTGTATAGCATTTTATGTTGAAAAGCCTTTCTGAAAACCAAACTGACAATTTTTAGTACTTCAATTTTACAAATATGTGAAGCTGCTCTTGAATACATCACTTTTTCAAGAAGTTTGGATACGTCTGTCAGAAGTGAGACTGGGTGGTAGTTGTTAGCATCAGACCTATCTCCTTTCTTACGCAATGGTTTAACCATAGCATATTTCAGTCTGTCTGGAGAAATGCCGTGTTTAAATGAGCTACTGCATACGTGGCTAAGAATCCTACTTACCTGTTGGGAACAATCTTTAAGTAGTACTCTGTTGGAAATGTCATCAATACTATGCGAGCTTTTACTTTTGTTGAATAGGAGAGGTAGATTGAATTTCAGTTTTATCAAATTGCGTAGATATGCCTGTTCCACGTACAGCCTTGCTTTTTCTAGTAAACAGTTGGATTTTTTTCTCTATTAACACTTAAAAATGATTATTAAAAATATTTTCTGCTCCTTTTTGTGAACAAACTTTTCATTGTGTCTGATATAAATAATCTTCGTTTGCTCTCGGTTGCTCTTTTACCCTTGTAACAATATTCCAAATTGTTTTATAAGAGTTACTAATCTCAGATACAATGCACATACTTCTGGACTTCTTAATAACTTTTCTTAAAACAGTGCAATAGTTTTCATAAATTTTGACATTTTCTCCTTCTAGCTGTAACATACATTTCCATTTTCTGTTCATAACACATTTTTATCCCTTTAGCACGCCATGGCTTTTTAGATGCTTTCTTACAATTATGTTTCACTGTTTTCTTAGGGAAACTGTTTTCAAAAATGCTAACGAAGGTCTCATGAAAAAGGCTAAATTTTAAATTAGCCTCAGGATTGCTGTACATCTCACCCCAGTCTAAATTAGCAATTGTTAAATCCTTAATTCAACGCACTATTTTGAAGGACTGATCTGCGTTACTGTTTGGAGCTGTGCGTAACGATCGGACAGACCATTCTTAACACGAGAAGGTGTCTCATCGATTTCTCGGATTTTCATTTCCATATGGGACCATAGAACAAAGCATAATTTTGTTGTTCTGAGCTACTCAATTGTTATCTAGAGTTGACAACATAATTTAGTGTCTACATCATGTAAATAGTGGTAATACTTCATAATCTGAAATGCATAGCAGCATCTGATTAACGAAAATGACGATAACGAGAACCATCGGGTGTTGAAATAGGTCATAATTATGTGAATAGTGCATTTAGTGTCAGTTCTTTGTGTTCTGGTTCTAGTTTTAAGCTAATTACAAATTTTATAGCTGTTGAAAGGAACAATTGTCATAAGCCTAAATCAGTAAGATTTGTGAATTTATGTTGGTAACTCATATAAATTGCGTATTAATTAATATTTAATAGGAGGTATTGGACATTGAGACTTCGTTAAAAAACATTTCAGACATATGAGGCTGTTGGTAAGTCTATAAATTGGATTTTCACAAACATCTATTTTCTCAGAACTTAACTGGTGTGCTTTGGACGCTTATCGTTCGAGTGCCTCCGTTCGTTAAATGTATGGCATATTTTATGCATTATCAGTCGTTTTATGAATGTACACAGAAAACAATATTTCTGATAACACATGCTAAATTCTTGATAGTGCTTGTGATATAACAATGACAAAATATCTTTCCTCATAGAATTAAAAACTGAAACGATCATCGCAGATGTTCCATAAATGAACCTCGATGAAACGTGTAGAAACGTGGAAGAATACATTGTAGCACTACAGTGTAATAAAAATGAATAATAGGTGAAGCTGCGACTGAGAGTTATGGCCCCGTTTACGTCAGCAGAAAGTAGGGAACCGACAGATGGGTTCTACCAACTCTTTCCGCTAGGATGAAGATAAAAACGACTGCTTGAAAGTATGAGTCTTTTATAAACACACCATGCGTTACGTAAGTCAACAAAGATAACACATCCTGTCTGAACGAGTTGTGCCAATCATCTCCACAGGAAACATCATCGTAAACGTAATCATGTTAAGGTTCCAGTCACGTGTAGTATTGAAGAAGCTTCCGTCCTGTCTTTCATTGCTAATCGACGTAGATAAGTAATGAAGAAAAGTTTGTTTCCCTTACCTTAGAGTATGACGTCAAGGTTATCCAGAAGTGTATCCCGTCTGTGTTTTGAACATCCTGCCGGAACCACTAGCGTCGGCTGACTGGCTAAGGAACGAGGAAAACCGCAGCGAATGCTGCCGTTAACAGACAAGGAAATGGTCCCGGGGCGCTCCAGTGCTCGTCTTAAAGTCAGTTTACATATTGATAGTAGTCTCGGAAGACGGCACAGTGGCTGAGAAGCAAAGGTGTCAGCTACGGACGGGATTGCCAAGAACATCGATATCTGGCTGTATTCGGCAGTATACTTCAGTTCTATAACCTTACTGCAATGAGTCCTAATTTCGGAGTTGTAACATCATGTGATTGCCTTATCATTTTAAATCATTCACTAATCGAGCAGTCGCTCGGCAACAGCTACAGTTAGCAAATAATGTTGTGAGAATGTAAAAGGTGAACGACCTGTGACGTAACTTGTTTATTGTCGAAGCGCCGTCAGAGATGCAGTGAGTTATTGACTTTGAAAACCGCGGCGCGAAAAATGGACAGAAGAACACTTTTACACTTTTTTTTTCATGTACGAGATATTCTCGATGATCACTCATTTTTTCTCTTGTCTCTTGTAACTTGTGTCGGACGTGCATGTCTTGCCGCCGTATTATTATTGTTATAAAATAATATTATTGTAGTGTAAAGTAAAAGTGCAATACTGCATAGCAGTAGATTTATTGTGCGACGTGTATGTGAAAACGTCAAAGGAATTATTTTCATTACGAGAAGTGCCAGTCAAAACGGCATCCATGTTATCCTTCATTGCAGTGTAATTTCATCGATTAATTGCCATAAATTCAGAGTTAAATGGAACTGGTGTATGGACTATTTATTTCTTATAGAATCTATGTCTCACTCTTTCATGAATTTATTTAATTTTCTTTATGTTTCTGCCAAATAGAGAGTTCACAGTCGCGAATTCTTTCGTCGAAATTGGACGGAAGTTGCATGCGGCGAAATATTTTCTCCGCGCCATATTCTACTGGTAAATGCATAATAAACTACGGTCCCTTAGGAAATTCATGTTGAGCTATCCAAAAATAATTATATTTTGAATAGGCATTTACTCTCCTCTGCAATGCAACTTCCGACTGATCAGACGATCCAACAAGAAACAGCCGCACACGGTCGGCGTTCGCTCAAAAATGGCTCAAATGGCTCTGAGCACTATGGGACTTAACATCTATGGTCATCAGTCCCCTAGAACTAAGAACTACTTAAACCTAACTAACCTAAGGACATCACACAACACCCAGTCATCACGAGGCAGAGAATCGGCGTTCGCAAATATATTTGCACCGCTGATTATAGCTATATGTTACAGCACAAAAGTAAACATATTGTTATAATTAGCGACGACGAACGGGGACATTTATAACTGTATGTTTATGTACATTACGTAAACATATCGTTATAATTGGCGCCCGAACAAGGACGCGAACTAAAAAAAAAAAACTCAAAGGAATAAAAATTTATATAAGATACGCATTTTGGAAATATTAATAAAGAATTGTAGCTAATCTTGCGCTTTTTATTTGTTACATGGTATCAAACACCATCCAACAAAATTTCCATTGAGCGAAAGAAACAAGATATTCAGAGAAAATTACGGAAGAGAGATTTTTTTTTTGGAACAGAATTTGTGCGAAAATCTAGTTGCAACGCCCAGGGCAGTCATCAGCGACGTAAGTTAAAATTTCGTTGGCCGTAGCCAAGGTTCCTTAATTTCAGCCGACATTAATCAATTTGTGACGATCTTTAGCAGTTGCAGTAAAAATTTGCTTTGAATTCAGTAGACTGCATTTAGTAGATTGGTAATTTCTTTAAGTATTGTTTAAATTCCATTGTTGTCTATTGCATATCACTTGTTTTTAAATGCCTGCTGCCTGTTCACGGAGCTGACCAGTCTTAGTTTTCATTTATTTTGGCCAGTGTGCATCCATACTTTCTTTTCGGTCCAGAACAGTCTCTTGTTCTCGTGACGTGCAACTCCCGACATTCCGATCTTCTGACGTAGCAGTGACAACCGACTCGCAACCGATAAATTACATCTCTGTCGACAGCTGACGGCCGTAGCTCAAACGAACTGCAGTGACTTACTTTTTGTAAATAAGCGAGCTATGGCAGACGATAAAATGTCGTCACTAGATTCAAATGAACAGAACGAAACGAGTGAAGTGTCTCGTCGCTTACCGTCCCGCAGGATAATTAATAGGGCTGAGACACCAATCGAAACAATTGTAGAAAGTGAAGTGGGAAATTTAATGGACTTTGATGCCTCACACCATAATGTTGCCGGTACTGAACTAGACAATGCCAGCATAGTTTCTGCCACTAGTACTTGTAGCCACATACCGGTTACAAGGGAGGCAGGTGAAAGCAATTCAGGGGTAGTGACAGACGGTGTATTCAAACAGCTACTGAGTCAAATAAGTCAAATGATGCAGGACGGAAATCGCCAAATGAAAGACGAAAATAGACAAATGTTACCCTCGCTTGAAGATAAACTTTCTACAGTAATTGAAGATAAACTTTCTACAGTAAGCGAAGAAATAAAAACTGTTAGAGAAAACGTAGCCAAAGAAGTCGCAAAGCAAGTTAAGGATGCTGTTTCTCAAATGCGAAGTGGAATAATTTTCGAACTGAATGACACTTTAGCTACGATGCGAAGCGAGACAGCTGATATCCGAAACGCAACCAAGAATCTTGACTCCACCGTAACCACGGTTAATCACAGATTAGACAGAACAACTACGCAGGTAGAAAAACTAGCCGAGGGAATGTCAAACTTGACTCTGGAAACTGAAACGAAAGTAAAGGAGAGGCTAGATAGTCATGAGAGAGTATTTAGAGAAAAGTATGAGAACTGGATTGCTGGAAAAGACAAATTTGTCGAAAATAAAATTAACAAAGACCTAGTAGAGACTGTGAAAGCAACCACTATTGGTATCTTGTCAGCTCCTGGAAGCTACGGAGATACCGTAATGTCTGAACTCGGTAGCATTAGGCGTACCCTTCAGCAAGAATAACCAAATTGGAAGCAAGAGGTAGCGGAACAGCTAAATAACCTGAAGGCACAAGTGAGTAGTAGTTCCCGAATACAGAGACCGAATTATCCTAATTCTTTAGCCTCAGAGGAAGAAGATGAATTATTTCGGCAATTCCGCAATACCTGTTGTATCTAATGAACATACTTCACCACCACATATTCCAGTTAGTCACCGGAACCAAGAATCTGACTCAATAGTAAAAATGATGAAGGAAGAAAGCATGATAAAGCATCGCGTTTTTCAAACCTTTAACCCGGAAAAAACGAAATATCCAACCAATTGTTTTTCTTCGTGGATTCTCTGGCATTTTTCAAAATTCGTGGACTGATAAGACAGCGTATCCAATTTGTTACCGGATATATAGGTGGCGAATCGGCAATATGGGGAACCGAAATGGTTGATAAGTGTCGAACGTATGAGGAGTTTGAGCACTCTTTCCTCAGCAAATTTTGGAGCGAAGGTGTACAGAAGCGCCTTCGTAAAGAAGTCTATAATGCAGAACAATTTGACCCCAGGAATAGTAGCCTGAGAAAGTACTTCGAAATATATTGGCAAAATCAGGTATTGGGATAACCCTATTAATAGTAAAGGTGTAATTATGATTCTCAAGTCTAATTACCCATATCGATTCGTGAAAAGGTGATAGCCATACCAGATGATAATCCAGATACCTTTCTGTCGACATTAGATTCCCTAGACCTGATCTATGAGGACATGAGAGCTAACAAACCGCGGAATACTCCGCACAATTCTTGGCCACAACATTACGAGAGTAACGGCCATGAAAAGCCAGGGAACGGTTACAAAAATAGTAACGATTGGCAAAACGGAAATAAAGGCAATGGGTATCCGCACAAAAGGAATAGACCTAATCAACACAACCGATTCAATCCCGTCTATAACACGACTGCTAACCAGTACGGCAATCAACCGTACAAGCAGAAGTTTGGAAATGGTTTCAGTCAAAAAGGTTGGCAACAGCAGAGCGGATCGCAATGGAATGCACCGTACTCGCGCGGCCAACACTCAGCTTCCAGACAGCAACAAACAGCTGAAAACGCCCACTCATACCAACACAACTCCGCGTCTAGTAAAAATCAAGCGCAGGGAATGTACAGAAACACAGTGTAACGGCAAGCCACAGTGTGAAGGTGGATTTCACAGTAACAATTCCATAAATCATAATAGTAATAAAAATCATCAGACCCCGCGAAAGCAGTACTATCCCCCTGTATTTTTCACAAAAACGGAAGACAGTAATACGTATTGGACACCAGAGCAAACGCAGCAACATTTTGACACAAGGTTTGTGCATAACAGTAATTTTGTTCCTCAGTGTTCTCATAATGTCAGATTGGTCGAACTTTCTAATGATGAAGGCCAATCAAAATCACACAAACAGGAAAACTAAGTTCAGCATCTGAAAGCTCCCTAAGTAATGCTGTGAGACAGAATGGGGGCGACCACTTAGACGGAGGTACTAACCATGACGTACTTGTACTGAGGTACACTGACGAGATTGACATGAGACAAGAATTATTACAACAGAAAGAGACGACTGACGGTGATGAACCGATAGATGAGCAAGTGCAAGCTACGACAAAACTGCCTATAGCAGGAATTTTGACGACTGTAATCCTAGATACAGGTGCAAATATTAATACTATGTCCTTATGTTTCTACAAGCAAATTAGTACATTAATTAAAATCCCAACATTACCCGTCCAAGGTTTGTTCAATAACAGGAGCCATCGGCTTCCGGACACAAAGGGTCAGTATACAAGCTTGGGTACTACTGGAGATTCAATCAATACCCATAAAATGTATTTTCCTCGTTGTCAAGAATTTGGCAGTGCCATGTCTCTTGGGAATGGATTTTCTACGACGATATAGAGCCCGAATAGATCTTTATACAGGCATTTACACACTGTAAGTTGCTAAAAACACACTTTAAACCATCGTTGCTCTTACGCAAAAATCGAAAATGGCAAAGTCTTTTTGAGGGACCTTACGAGATCCTTCTTATACCGCACACAGGTTGTTATCTAATTTCTGATCCCGCAAATGGAAAAATAAAAGGGTTATACAATCACTCTGATCTTAAAAAGTATCATGCTACAGAATAAGTCTAAAGGAAAGCTTTGTAATGGCAAGAGAAGGTTAGCCGCTAGTGACTAAGTGACAACTGATCTGACTTCGTTAAAGAAATGCTTAGAACAAATTACACGACAGTGAGTCTATCTTACTATACAGCAGAGAATTTAAAATATGTTATCTTGAGCCATAATTTAAGTACGGACAAGCTGATAAATAAAAAAAATCTTGTTTAAGAAAGAAAGTGATCATCCCTAAGAACTGTAGTTTTAAGATGTAGTTTTAAGGAGATAATATTTAAGAGACAAAAATGAAATATGAAGCAAAGGATGTGCCTAACAATCCGGCTTCTGCGATATGAAATAGTAAAGAAGTGAAAATAAAACATAGTATGTAAGAAATTTTTTTAAGTTCAAGGAGCAATGATCGAGAAGCGAAATTTATTTTCGTCAAGGACAAGGGTCGCTTGACAATTATTGGTTCCTGATCCCACTAAAAAGGAAAACAAGTAACTAGTTTCTAAGTCAGCTATGTCTAGATTAAGTTCTAATGTACATAGAAATCTGGAACAGGTTCATCTCTGCATTAAAATGACGTAATGTTTACGAAGCATGTGAGTTACTTGTAAGTACCAACATGACCACGAAAGCACTATCCTTCAGGTAGATAAACAAAGTAGCATTAATTGTAATTGCAATACGCAGGTGAGATACATTCAAAGCCATAAGTGAAATAAATACCACGTATAAGAGCGTAAGTGACAAGGACAAAGCAATGATGACTTAAGGTCATATATAGAGGTCAATGCAGTGTAGCGCAAGCAGGCGTCAACGCGAGAATAAAATGACAATGAAACCGCCAGCAAAACAAAGCAGCTAGTTCTTAATTCAACGCGTACGCAGACATACGGCGAAAAGGGAAATTAATTTCTAAGTATTAAGGAACAAGGAGTTGTTTGCTAGATTTCTTCTTCTATGTACTATTATATCTATGTCTTTCTTCTGAATTTGTGTAAATATCCTAACCCACCCAAACCCGTCCCGTAGACTTGACGTCACAGATTGAGAAATGCGGTTGACGTGGAAGGCTGGTTTGGCATACGATTTTCAAAAGGAAACGTGTGAACGAAATCGGGAAAAGCTAGTTTTGAAATGTCTTTATTTTTCCTTATAAAATGTAAATCCGAGACGCAAACCGAGATCGCGATAAGGAATTTGAATATTTTCTTGAATGGCGTTCTGTTCTCATGCGAGAGGGCGATCAAATGTGACTGATTGATCCTCACATCTAGTAAAAAGGAAATTTTGGTTGAAATGACAGTGATAACTCAAATGAATCTAATGAATAGAAAGAACGATTCAAATGAATTAAAATAATAATAATAACCATGGACCTTGCCATTGGTGGGGAGGCTTGCGTGCCTCAGCGATACAGATAGCCGTACCGTAGGTGCAACCACAACGGAGGGGTATCTGTTGAGAGGCCAGACAAACGTGTGGTTCCTGAAGAGGGGCAGCAGCCTATTCAGTAGTTGCAGGGGCAACAGTCTGGATGATTGACTGATCTGGCCTTGTAACACTAACCAAAACAGCCTTGCTGTGCTGGTACTGCGAACGGCTGAAGCAAGGGGAAACTACGGCCGTAATTTTTCCCGAGGGCATGCAGCTTTACTGTATGATTAAATGATGATGGCGTCCTCTTGGGTAAAATATTCCGGAGGTAAAATAGTCCCCCATTCGGATCTCCGGGCGGGGACTGCACGCGAGGACGTCGTTATCAGGAGAAAGAAAACTAGCGTTCTACGGATCGGGGCGTGGAATCTCAGATCCCTTAATCGGGGAGGTAGGTTAGAAAATTTAAAAAGGGAAATGGATAGGTTGAAGTTAGATATAGTGGGAATTAGTGAAGTTCGGTGGCAGCAGGAACAAGACTTCTGGTCAGTTGAATACAGGGCTATAAATACAAAATCAAATAGGGGTAATGCAAGAGTTGGTTTAATAATGAATAAAAAAAATAGGAGTGCAGGTAAGCTACTACAAACAGCATAGTGAACGCATTATTGTGGCCAAGATAGACACGAAGCCCACGAATACTACAGTAGTACAAGTTTATAAGCCAACTAGCTCTGCAGATGACGAAGTAATTGAAGAAATGTATGATGAAATAAAAGAAATTATTCAGATAGTGAAGGGAGACGAAAATTTAATAGTCATGGGTGACTGGAATTCGGTGGTAGGAAAAGGGATTGAAGGAAACGTAGTAGGTGAACATGGATTGGGGCCAAGGAATGAAAGAGGAAGCCACCTGATAGAATTTTGAACAGAGCACAACTTAATCATAGCTAACACTTGGTTCAAAAGTCATAAAAGAAGGTTGTATACATGGAAGAAGCCTGGAGATACTCACAGGTTTCAGATAGATTACATAATGGTAAGACAGAGATTTAGGAACCAGGTTTTAAATTGTAAGACATTCCAGGGGCAGATGTGGACTCTGATCACAATCTATTGGTTATGTACTGTAGATTAAAACTGAAGAAACTGCAGAAAGGTGGGAATTTATGGAGATGGGACCTGGCTAAACTGAAAGAACCAGAGGTTGTACAGAGTTTCAGCGAGAGCATAAGGGAACAATTGACAGGAATCGGGGAAAGAAATACAGTAGAAGAACAGTGGGTAGCTTTGAGAGATGAAGTAGTGAAGGCAGCAGAGGACCTAGTAGGTAAAAAGACGAGGGCTAGTGGAAATCCTTGGGTAACAGAAGAAATACTGAATTTAATTGATGAAAGGAGAAAATATAAAAATGCAGTAAATGAAGCAGGCAACAAGGCATTCAAACGTGTAATGTTGTTGCATTAGTTCGTTATGAAAGCGGTGATGATAGACAATAAAAGCGGGTTAAAAGCTGTGAGCTGTCTGGGGAAGTTAACCTTGCGTTACTGAGCAACTGGTTCACCAGGTATCCAGTCTAGCTTACCAAATTCCCAACCAGACTAACATTAATTATAATCTTTTAATCGTCATACGACAATCGGTGATATATATATAAGAGAATTTAAATAAAAAGAAATAAATTAGTTTATATTTGGAAATTTATTTTAACATTGATCATTGAAATTTCAGCATATTAAACTTGATTCATAACTAAACTGGTGCCTTATTTAGGATTGTGAAAATGTGATTTTTTTAATCTTATGGAACACATCAAATAGGGAGCCAAGATTGGGAGACTACATACAACACTGCATTCATAAAATAACACACGTTGAAACATATCCAAGAGGAAATTAACCGCAACCAACCGATTCAATTTTCGCCCAAAGAAGTTACGTTCATAGCACAATCCTGTCCATCATGAAATTACCACACACTGGTATACTAAATTCATACTAACTCTCTGTGAAATGTTCCCGAAAAGAATAGCTGAGGGCCGCTTTGATGCTGACACCACATGCTTCACGGGGTCAACTTGGTTTACACAAAGAGTGTAACTCCACAATAATTTTGATAATTAAAATAAATTACATCGAAAGGCAATTTACAAAAGAAAAGCCTCGAACTGGTTACTATCGTCTCACTATTAACCTGATGGGTCAAACAATTGTATCAGCACGTGGTACTGGTCTCACAAAGTACACCCCACGTGGGTTGAACATAAAGAACAGTTGCTATATTGAAAAATATTGTCAAGACGAGACGTTATAATCTCACGCACATTTGCATTTGATATTGATAATCTTAGTTGGAGTTACTGATCAACACATTGTTCCACTTTACTCACAAAGTAGTGACAAAGCAACTACTGGAAGATATTCTTAACTTCACACTCGAAATACACTACATTGCAATTTAAGATAACATTAGATATTTTAGAGCTAAACCTGAAATAAAGGTGATTAAATTTTCAGTTAGGCTGAACTTAAGAAATCCATTGTCCTACGGGCTTAGCAGACACGCGCTTAGCTGGAGATCTTACCACTTCAGACGCTCGCCGCGGACATACTGGCAAGTGCATCTACCGAGGGTGCTTCACAGATACAAACGGAAGTGACCAGAGAGGCAGCTTCCTATACCAACATGACAAGGGACAGACAGGACCATACCAAGAATAGAAACCTCTCTGCTTTTAGAAAGCGTAGCTACCTGTTGCGACGTTGGTCCTACTGTTCTCTAGCAGACAGGCTTGTCTGCTACCATCAAGCATGCAACTAGAATACATTTGCTCACTCATCCTCTCACACAGAAGGGAAGGGGGATGACAGTATCTTATCGTATACAGTATATAAAAGAAAGCGGATGTAGGTTCCGTATGAGACTGTGTGACATGAATTACATATAAACTGTGTTTTAAAGTGTAGTAGTGTGACACATCGTTCTTGTTTATGTGTAAAAGTAACACGTTTCACTGCTCAGTCTCCTCCCAGATAGTCAGAAACACCACAGTAAATTTAGAAGAGGAATTTATGCCGTAAATGACAAGGGATTTAAGAAATTAACATGAAAGGAATCCAACAGAGACCTTTCAAACGTATCAAAAACAAGATCGACAGGAAGTGCAAAATGGCTAAGCAGGGTTGGCTAGAGGACAAATGTAAGGATGTAGAGAGTTATCTCCCTAGTGGTAAGATAGATACTGCCTACAGAAAAATTAAAGAGACCTTTTTGAGAACAGAAAACCACTTGTATGAATATCAAGAGCTCAGATGGAAACCCAGTTCTAAGCAAAGAAGGTAAAGCAGAAAGGCGGAAGGAGTATATAGAGGGCCTATACAAGGGCAATGTACTTGAGGACAATATTATGGAAATGGAAGAGGATGTAGATGAAGATTAAATAGGGGATACGATACTGCGTGAAGAGTTTGACAGAGCACTGAAAGACCTGAGTCGAAACAAGGCCCCGGGAGTAGACAACATTCCATTAGAACTACTGACGGCCTTGGGATAGCCAGTCCTGACAAAACTCTACCATCTGGTGAGCAAGATGTATGAGATAGGCGAAATACCCTCAGACTTTAAGAAGAATATAATAATTCCGATCCCAATGAAAGCAGGCGCTGACAGAGTGAAAATTACCGAACAATCAGTTTAATAAGTCACGGATGCAAAATAGTAACGCGTATTCTCTAGAGATGAATGGAAAAACTGGTAGAAGCTGACCTCGGGGAAGATCAGTTTGGATTCTGAAGAAATGGTGGAACACGTGAGGCAATACTGACCCTACGACTTATCTTAGAAGCTAGATTAAGAAGGGCAAACCTACATTTCTAGTATTTGTAGACTTAGAGAAAACTTTTGTCAATGTTGACTGGAATACTCTCTTTCAAATTCTGAAGGTGGCAGGGGTAAAATACAGGGAGCGAAAGGCTATTTACAACTTGTACAGAAACCAGATGGCAGTTATAAGCGTTGAGGGACATGAAAGGGAAGCAGTGGTTGGGAAGGGAGTGAGACAGGGTTGTAGTCTCTCCCCAATGTTGTTCAATCTTTATATTGAGCAAGCAGTAAAGGAAACAAAAGAAAAATTCGGAGTAGGTATTAAAATCCATGGAGAAGAAATAAAAACTTTTGAGGTTCACCGATGACATTGTAATTCTGTCAGAGACAGCAAAGGACTTGGAAGAGCAGTTGAACGGAATGGACAGTGTCATGAAAGGAGAGTATAAGATGAACATCAACAAAAGCAAAACTAGGATAATGGAATGTAGTCTAATTAAGTCGGGTGATGTTGGACGAATTAAATTAGGAAATGAGACACTTAAAGTAGTAAAGGAGTTTTGCTATTTGGGCAGCAAAATAACTGATGATGGGCGAAGTAGAGAGGATATCAAATGTAGACTGGCAATGGTAAGGAAAGCGTTTATGAATAAGAGAAATTTGTTAACATCGAGTATTAATTTAAGTGTCAGGAAGTCATTTCTGAAAGTATTTCTATGGAGCTCAGCCATGTATGGAAGTGATACATGGACCATAACTTGTTTGGACAAGAAGAGAATAGGAGCTTTCGAAATGTGGTGCTGCAGAAGAATGCTGAAGATTAGATGGGTAGGTCATACAACTAATGAGGATGTATTGAATAGGATTGGGGAGAAGAGAAGTTTGTGGCACACCTTGACTAGAAGAAGGGATCGGTTGGTAGAACATGTTCTGAGGCATCAAGGGATCAACAATTTAGTATTGGAGGTCAGCGTGGAGGGCAAAAATCGTAGAGGGAGACCAAGAGATGAATACACTAAGCAGATTCAGAAGGGTGTAGGTTGCAGTAGGTACTGGGAGATGAAGAAGCTTGCACAGGATAGAGTAGCATGGAGAGCTGCATCAAACCAGTCTCAGGACTGAAGACTACAACAACAACAACAACAACAATTGCTGACAGATCGGAGAAACTAATGTATTGTGACTGTGAACTAAAAGCATAATTAGTCTTAGAGAAAGATGATGAACAATGTAAAGCGAAATGTTAAGGTAGTTACCAACAAAGCAACAGAAATTGAAATGGACATGATAATCGAAGCTCTCAATTAGCAAGCTACAAAGTGAGACAAACTATTTGAGTATAAACTGTAAAACATTTGTGTACATAGTAGTGTATAATTGAAGGCTTAAAATGCTGTGGAAGTCTGCCACAGACACGAAGCAATGCTTCGTTGTTATAAGTAAGTGATAATTTCGTTCATTATGAAGATAAAAAGTGTTAAACGTGCAGATATGCCGACGGACAGTGATAGTCCGGTTGTGTAACCGAAGGCGGTGATGTGATTACGTGCAGTGCATCGTAAACCAAGTGTGTTAGCTGCTTTGCAAAGGGCGAGCGCTAGCCTACCTTAAAATCTTCAAAATCGGCTGGAAAATGTGGAGGCAGGGATGGTTTCAATGGAGTCTCTGTTCCTGGTAATCCTCGTCCCTCCGCACCAGCTCAGAAATCCACAAAATACCAAACACCATCGACGCAGCGTGTTCACTGAACCGTGCGCGGAAAAGCTGAAATACCGCGTGGAGGCTAGTGAGCGCCTAGAGTTGCGATTCAGCTGTAACAATCAGCCTGTGCCAACGTCCATCGACGCAACAAACGCTTTAAATTTAAAGTGATGTACTAGCACAGCACTCCCGCTGCAGTTCGACGAAACGGACTTTCGATGAAAGCCGCTCCCAAAATAAAAGACTCTTATATGAGTACCCAACATTTCACATACTATGCTAATGTTACATCCCGTGAATGAAATGCGAACAGCCAAACCACACGCGAATAGTGACAAAGTCAAATTCCTCTGAACCCCAGGCCTAAAATTAGATTTAAGCTTAGTTCTTAGACTAATGGGTATTTATATTTTTGTTACATGTAACGTGTGTACCTAACGTGCGAGCGAGACTCGCCGACCAGAGCTGATGAAAAGTTTTCTACTCGGAGAACGCAAAGTAGCGATCCAACTTCTCAAGGGATAAGCTTCACCTGGAGAAGAATCAAATTTTAACTTACTTGTAAAATACACAAACAATGAAAGCGTAAGAATCATGACAACTAGTGAGCAATGGAAAATGGACATGTGTGAGAAATTCCATGTGTGAGAATTATATGTATATAAAAATGGACACGTGTGCAAAATTCCATGTGTGAGAATTATGTGTATAAGTGTATAAAAAGATGAATCCTATGTGTTTTCTTTCAGAAAAAAAAAGAGACTGTAATGAGCATAATGTATAATCTCCATTGTAAACTTTGTAGATTTATTGTCTTGGTTTTTAATTTTTTTGTGTATCTTTACATTAAGAATTGTCTTAGTCTATGAATGAGAGATCACCATATTTGAATAATCCTAATAATCAAATGACAGAAATACTGTGTTTGATAAATGTAAGTCTGTAAAGTACTCAATCCCATAATGTTGACGGCGACATGTGAATCTTGGTAATCTCCTTGATTTCCAAGATTCCCATGGAAGGCAATGTAACATTATGTGATTGCCTTATCATTTTAAATCATTCACTAATCGAGCAGTCGCTCGGCAACAGCTACAGTTAGCAAATAATGTTGTGAGAATGTAAAAGGTGAACGACCTGTGACGTAACTTGTTTGTTGTCGAAGCGCCATCAGAGATGCATTGGGTTATTGACTTTGAAAACCGCGGCGCGAAAAACGGACAAAAAAATAACACTTTTTTTTTTTTTTTTGATGTACGAGATATTCTCGATGAATAGTTACTCATTTTTTCTCTTGTCTCTTGTAACTTGTGTCGGACGTGCATGTCTTGCCGCCGTATTATTATTGTTAAAAATAATATTATTTTTGTGTGAAGTAAAAGTGCAATACTGAAAGTGCAATACTGCACAGCAGTAGATTTATTGTGCGACGTGTATGTGGAAACGTCAAAGGAATTATTTTCATTACGAGAAGTGCCAGTCAAAACGGCATCCATGTTAAATCCTTCATTGCAGTGTAAGTTCTTCTATTAATTGCCATAAATTCAGAGTTAAATGGAACTGGTGTATGGACTATTTCTTTCTTATAGAATCTATGTCTCACTCTTTCATGAATTTATTTAATATAAAGGTTTCTGCCAAATAGAGAGTCACAGTCGCGAATTCTTTCGTCGAAATCGGACGGAAGTTGCATGCGGCGAAATATTTTCTCCGCGCCATATTCTACTGGTAAATACGTGATAAACTACGGTCCCGTAGGAAATTCATGTTGAGCTATCCAAAAATAATTATATTTTGAATAGGCATTTACTCTCCTCTGCAATGCAACTTCCGACTGATCAGACGATCCAACAAGAAACAGCCGCACACGGTCGGTGTTCGCAAATATATTTCCACCGCTGATTGTAGCTACATGTTACAGCACAAAAGTAAACATAATGTTATAATTAGCGACTACGAACGGGGACATTTATAACTGTATGTTTACGCATACACATTACGTAAACATATCGTTGTAGAGTCCGTTATTTGCTTCAGACATTATGGAAAGAGTCCATATTTTATTCTTAGACGAATCTTTAAACGAAATAATTACAGTATTCAACTACGTCTACGCCTATATTTTGAACAGTTTGCTTGGTTCCTTTTTTAAATTTTCCACTTGCACGCTAAATGGAGATAACGCGTGGAAGTACGAGCTACGCTGGAAACGAAGGCACGAAATCTAGGACGTTACTAGCGGAGCACTAGTTCAAATAGGGAAGGCAAGTAACGGGATTCGTCCGCCTCCTTGCTTTAAGGAACCATCCCATCATTCGTCTCAGGCGGTCAGAGGAAACTTTGGTACAACTTAAGCACCCCCTCCTGGAATGCAAGTCTCGTGGCCGTGCAATGTTGCTGGATCCTCATGTGTGCGTCCGCAGCTCGTGGTCCATTGGCTAACGTTGCTACCTCTGGATCACGGGGTCCCGGGCTCGATTCCCGGCCGGGTTGGGAATTTTCTCTGACCGGGGACTGGGTGTTTGTGTTGTCCTCAGCTTTCCATCATCATTCATGAAAGTGGCTAGATAGGACTGTACAGATTTGGAATGTGTACGGGTGCTGATGACCGCGCAGTTGAGTGCCCCACAAATCAAACATCATCATCATCCTTATGTGTGATATCACTAAAAGTGCCACACCTCTTACCGACCACACATGCCCCTATCAGTGAGGAGGCTGGGAAAACGACCGTTACCAGTGCAAACTGATACGCGTTGACGGCTATTATCAACAACAGAATAGATCAAAAACCCTTGCGAGGCAAAAAAACGGACTGAAACAATGTCAGCTAGTAGAAATGACGAGGTTCTACATGGCCCATATCTTCCAGAAATTTGCTATAAAGACAGAGATCTGAATTTTTCATATTTAGTTATTGTCATAGTGTGCGTTTTTGTGTTACAGATTTCGTGTAGTGGTCATCACTGTTGTACTTTAAAAGACGAAGAACTGAGTCATAGCGATATGTTTTGGTGTTTAGTAAGTCATAAGACATAAACATCTGCTATATACGGTATCTGAAAAACGAACAGCTTATATCTCTATTGATCTTTCGTTAAATATAAAAGATAGTAATTTATAACTTTTTAAACTATAAATAGGGCGTAGTAGAGCATAGCTTTCTATAATCAAAAGCTTTTAGAAGAAACAATGATTATGCTCGTCAGTGATCTTCTATGGATTCAAGTAAGCCAGATTGATATTGCCTTTCCATATTTTGTACCGATACAAGTTTTGAGATGAAACACACGTCCGGCTGCAAGACAGTCGTGATGACGTTCCTACAGAAGATGTCGTACTGGTCTCTAGTGGCATTTCAAAATATAATTGTGAGCCAAGCGCCAGCTCATTTGAGTTTGTCGAAATACTGTTTGAACACGTGTAAAATCTACGTTATTCGAGAACAGGATACGTCAGATCTGAAGACTAGTTACCTGACAATGTGACCGCCAATGGCTTTCACAGAATGCCTCCTACAATAACACTAGAGCGTCAATGTAATCAAAGTAATTAATCTAACGTGTTGATGTTTAGAACTGTCATGTTGTACAACCTCTGAAACGGAAGAAGGCGTTGAAACATTGCGAGGGCGTGAGTCGAACAGTACGGAAGCAGACTAGAAACATCCAGAAAATTTAGAGGGCAGAACCTATTTCTACGAGGATAGTTGGTCGAAGTAAATGACGCTGCTTGCACCATATGAATTTTATCCTTATATATTGAACTTAAGTCTTGTCACAATTTGATTAAATAACTCGAGCCATTATTTTGGTTGATTTCGGCAAAATATTTATGGTGACTGCGTGTTGTCGGTGTTAAAGAAGTACAGCACCAAAAGTTAATAATTCAGTTCAGCCACCTTAACATAGCAGGCTGAGAAGCTGTACCAGGAAGAAAATCTGTTCATGTCGTCGGAAGAGGTGGGACAAGAAATATTTTTTATTGTTTATTTCTTTTTACTGGAAACAAACGTACGCCACAGTAACTTAACTACACCCCAGTGTGTGTCTGTGTGTGTACATTACTAAATTTAAGATTCAGATGTGCAAGCACTTTCAAGGTCACAAGGGAGTAGAGAGAGTAGAAACTCTTACAAGATCATAGGGGCAATAGTGCTGCACATTCGACTTGATATTTAGTTATTGCTGTTGTTGTGATCGTCAGTGAGAAGATCACAATCATGTGAAAACATTTGCATATATACATAACTACTGCAACATACACCCATCTGAACCTGCTTGCTACACTCAGCACTTAGTCTTAAGTTTTTACCCACGAAATGTGGCCGAGCGGTTGTAGGCGCTACAGTCTGCAACCGCGCGACCGCTGCGGTCGCAGGTTGGCATCCTGCCTCGGCCATGGATGTGTGTGATGTCCTTAGGTTAGTTAGGTTTAAGTAGTTCTAAGTTCTAGGGGACTGATGACCTCAGATGTTAAGTCCCATAGTGCTCAGAGTCATTTGAACCATTTTTATCCACGAATTTACCTTTCATTACGAAACTGTCGCTTCCTTGATGCCTCAGTATGTGTCGTATCAACCGATCCCTTCTCACAAGGGACCCCTCGAGCGCGAGGTCGTAAAAGGCCAGAGCCATTTACGGCATTCGACTTCCCACAATATTGGCTACTAACGGTAGCAGGATGAGGGGGGCCGGAGGTATCAAATGGTGAGAACAGCCTGAGGCTACGGAGCCTAGTTGAACAACTTAGTCGAGGACTAATTCACGACAGTGCACAGGGCTAGTGGTGTTGATAACAAATCAGAGAAATAGTAACGATAAATGAAGGAAACATTCCATTAGATGTACGACGAAGTTAACGAAACTGAAACCCAAGAAAATTCGCAGAGTGAAGAAGAAGAGGCAGATGAAATACTGACGTTTATGCGAGCTGAGTCAAGAGTGGAATGGGTGCTGTCTTATACGTTCGACAGTGCGGACAACGTACTTGAGGGGTACAATGAAGACAAGTGACTAACAAATGAAAGTTATATTGAAAAAGGAGTCGAGCGCTGTAGTTCATCATCTTTGCCGAACAGGGAGCCACAAATCCCGTCACCAGTGAAACAAAGTAAAGGACAGTCGTTGTCCGAGTAGCGGGTACTAGTCGTAATTACCTACGTGGAAGATCATTCCCAGCATAGCAAAAACAAATTATGAACAGTTTTTGAATTAATACGTGCAGTCCATTAGGAAAACTACGGATATTCAATGTGGACAAGGCACACTTGTTACAAAAACTGGTGTTTGTGCGTTTCAAGGACGCTCGATACAATTTGCAGGACTTACATGATAGTGACTTACTTCGTTATGCACATCAAATTGTAGGCTACGTAGGTTACAGTTATTTCAAGGCAAACAGTGGATGGCTGCATAACTTTAAACAGTGCTACAGAATTGTAAGACGTAAGATGACGACATTCCAAACCAAACGTCAACTTGATGATGCACAGTAAACTACTGAAACGGCCAAAAAATTTGTAGATGAGATAAACGAACTTACCCCATCGTTCAGAAGGGAATTTGTTTTCAACTCCTACCAGTTAGGATTTGAAGTGGAAATGCATATGAAAGGAACCTCGGAAATTAGAAATACCAAGAGAGTAGTATCAAGATCAAATAACATCAGTGATTTAACGCATGCGTATACAATTATGCCGACTGTTAATCTGGATGTTAAATTGGATGGAAAGTTATATATTGCGCGGCGATTCTTTCTCGTGTGCGTTATCTTGCGAGGTCAGTGGGGAGTGTTTTTGTCACAGGAGGCAAGAGTGGGCAAATGGGCGAAGAGAGCTTCACCTGTGGTATGAGCATTGCTTTTGGCCAACAGCTGGTCAAATTAACATTCTTTTTCTTGAGTCCTGGTCTGCGTCTAAAATCCGACCTCCTTTAGGGCAAACTACCTCTCCTGAAAAGACATTGCATTTCATACCACCTGGAACCACTGGGCAAATTCATCTTCTGGATGCTTGTTTTTTCTGTACCTGTAAAACATTACACTGTCTGCAGCTACACCTTGAAGGCTAGCCAATTTCACGACAAACTCGACGACAGATTGTTTCGCATTCGGTTGCATTCCAAGACATTGCACTAGTCCTCATCACTCCGTTACACCAAAATGATCCTACATGCATTCCTTAAGAGTGGTTACCTAGCTAAACGTCCTGCTTGGTTTTTAACTCCCAAGAAGTTCGCCTTCGATCTTGACGGTGCGAACCTCTAAGATCACTGTGGCTGCCTTTTTTCATTCGGTGTTCATGGCGCAAGTTAATGATTTGTTTTGAACATTCCTTTAATGACGATAAAGACCATTTTGTGACGAGTAATAGACACATCCCATTGAAAGTTGATCTCAGCTCCTCCCAGACACTCATTTTCTGTCGCCATGGTGAGATATTAGCAGCTAATATTTTTCCTGTCGTCATTGTTAACTAAAGGTTAAGCTTGCGACCTCACACTCAAGGGGGTCCTTGTGAGTCTAGTTGGTCACAAATATCTTTTCTAAATAATTCGCTTCCATGCCCCTACATCTGTTATACTATCTAATCAGCATTCTTCTGTGGCACCACAACTCAAAACCTCCTGTTCCTCTTTGACTGAAGTGGTTATTGTCCGCTTTTAACATTCGTACATGCTACCTGGACAAAAATCTTCCATAAAAACTCCCTAACATTTAAACTGATGTTGGCTGTTAACATGTCTTTTTTTTGTGAAATACTTTACTTGTTAATGCTAGTCTCCATTCTATATTGACCCCAATGCGGGCATCGTCAGTTATTTCGTTGCCAAAATAGCAAAACTTATCTACTACTTTCAGTGTCCCATTTCAAAATCCAATTCCCTCGGCTTCGCCTGTTGTAACTCGACTACATTCGAAGCAAGGCGGTCACAAAAATTATAGCATTTCTGTCTCCCTCACTCTCTCTCTTTCTCACTCTCACTCACACAGAGACGCACACGCACGCACGTACACACACACACACACACACACACACACACACACACACACACACACATGTTTTTGTTCATTGTCCCAAATATAAATTAGATATGGTTAAAATCCTTTTCTGTCGACAAAGGTTTTCGAGAGAACTGGAAATGTCCTCCTCTGTCACTCATTTGTTAATGACTGGAATTCGGGTGGAAAGATGTTATACGAAGGCGTGCTGCCGGCCGGTGTGACCGAGCGGTTCTAGGCGCTTCAGTCTGGAACCGCGCGACCGCTACGGTCGCAGGTTCGAATCCTGCCTCGGGTATGGATGTGTGTGATGTCCTTAGGTTAGTTGGGTTTAAGTAGTTCTAAGTTCTATGGGACTGATAACCTCAGATGTTAAGTCCCATAGTGCTCAGAGCTATTTAAACCATTTTTGAAGGCGTGCTGAAGTGTAATGGCTCCAAATTTTTTATGTGAAAACTTCTTAAGGCTTTTTAATAAAAAAACGATATAAAAATTCTAGATATTTATTCTTCTGGTCTACATATTTACTTTTAAACATAGCCACCTTGGCGACGAACAAGTTTCTCCTAACGAGAGACCAGTTTTCTGATACTGCCACTGTAGAATGCTTGTAACCTCCCAACAGTATGGAGTATTACAGAACATTATTCATAAGTCATCTCAATACAGTAATTATTGGCAGTCATTGGCCAGTCACAAAGCATTTTTATGCATTACTCAGAAGTCATCATTCAAAATGAGTTAATTATTGGCATAGCATTTATGCATAAGTCATCTAATTATAGTAATCATTGGCATCATGAGACATCTCATTACAGTAATTATTGACATTCATTGGCCAGTGACAAGGCATTTATTATGCATTATTCAGAAGTCATCATTCAAAACAGGAGTTATTGCATGTAGCATCCAATTGTAGTGTTTATACATGATACCATGCAAGTGACATAAGACATATTTAATATGTAACACACTGTAACTATTACTCAAGGTCTGTAGTCTAATAATACGTAGATATAATGGATTCAATACAACAGAGAAATTTGTATTATATTTAGGACTAGAAATATATCTTAAACTGGCAGCATTATTTAGTTATATACTGGTAATAGCTGGGACTGGTAATAAAAATTTTTTTTTGCTAGCAATGCATTGCGTTGGGATCGATAATTAATTGCTGTGGCATGAAAATATTTGCTTTTGACTTATTTCTGGAAATAAGGATTAATAACATCATTCGTCATGAGTCAGCTGTACCAAGGTTATCAAACAAGTAGAGTATATGTGATCACATTCATGAATGATACACAACTGGGTGAAGAAAATGAAAGGACTAGAACAGGTTTAATAACTAAATGCTTATAGCATATTAATATCATGAAAAGCTTCTCCTGGAAAAAATACAAAATGGATTATTGGCCTGAAAGAAAAAATTTATATTATGCTGAAAAGTAGTAAACTTCGAATTAACAGGTAATGAAACGTGTACTTAATATATATGTACTCTAGCTGTCTTTCCCAAAACATTCAATCATTATACTATGCGACATAAGACATACTGTCAAAAGGAACTGCAAGAAATACTTAAAAAACTACATAGCATCTCTTAACTAATAGTAAATATATAAACTTCATCATTATCCTCATCTGCAAAGAAAAACTTCATTATTCATATCACCATCGTTATTTATTATCAACTGCAAAAATATAGACACTTCATTATTCATATTAATATTACCATTTACTTCATACAACTATTCATTATCATTCATTACTTCGTATAGTATAGAGTTTCTTACTTCTAGCATATATCATCTGTCTGACAGCTTGCATCAATCGCCTCGTATTCTGAAAGAAAAATAATTAGTCAAGACTGCTATCATACAGTGTTTGTAGTATATTCTTGTTAATGCTTGTTAATTCTGATCCAGTTACTCTTCATGACACGGTATTGCATTTTCTTTCGTTCATTCCGATGGTGAAATTTCCATTTCATAGGAAACCACTGTGGTTGTATAATTTATTTGTTTTACATGGGATTGCTTTCTGAAAATGACGAATATGGATTAATATATTGCATTTAAATCATATACCCATTAAATAAAAACTTGTTTCTAGTGATATAACTAAGCATACAGCGTTACAGCGTAGCATGAGAGAAAACGCATTATGTCAAAAATATTGACAATTTTCAAGTGCAAAAATGTACACACAGTATCATAATGTAGTAGCAAAAAATGTAGAATAGACAAGATATTGAGATGTCATAAGGCGAAATGTCAAAGTCAACTGGTGTTTGTTATATCTTAAAGATTACATAGCGCATACAGACAAAAATGCTACTTTCGATAGGAAGACAATCATACACTTGCGAAGAAATAACATGATCATCATCAGTAAGTGGTCATATATATATATCTGGAAATGGCATTACAGTGTGATAAATCATAAAGTATGTTCACTCAATAAAGGGTTTAATATTGGAGATATGGTGATTGCCCTTGCTCTTTCTGGTTCTCAAAGTTTCGACGTGTACTACATTGGGGTGAGGAATGCTGCGAATTCTGTATGGACCTGCGTATAGAAGCTCAAATTTACTGCATCTACTCTTTTCTCTGTTGGATAAATAATGCGTACGTACTAATATCTTCTGTCCAATGTGAAAGTCACGGCGTGTACAAACCTGTTTCTGCTGTCGTCTCCAGCGCTCTGCGGCACGTTTGATGTTGTTGAGCGCAATGTCAATTATTTCATGGTAACGTAGTCGACGAGATGTAGGAAAAGATACTAATTCTTTAATTTTGTTAGGTGGTTCAACATTTTTCAATATAACAGTCGGAGATAGCATAGTAGATTCATTTGGTATGGAGTTAATTACATCCTGGAATGAGAGTATGTGTGTGTCCCAATCAAAATGTTTTTTATGGCAGTATATTCTACATAGTTTAGCAATTTCTTTCATCAGTCGTTCACAAGGATTCGAAGAAGCATGATACTTGGATATATAGATCGGAGAAATGTTTCTAGCTCGTAACATACGAGTCCATATCGCAGATAGAAACTGTGGTCCATTGTCGGAAATTACTTTCAATACATACCCTACATGAAACAGAAAATGTTTTACAAATGCATTCGAAACAGATTTCGCAGTGGCTTTGCGTAACGGAGTGAAGGTAACAAATTTCGAAGTGAGTTCAACAGCGACAAAGATGTAGCAAAAACCTCTAATAGTTCTGGGAATCGGACCAAAAATGTCTACAGCGGCCATGTGTCTCAATTTAACTGGTACATTAGGATGTAACGGAGGAATATGTGAAGTCGTGTCTGATTTAGCTTTCTGGCAGATTTTACATGACGCTAAAACTCGTCGAATACGTTTCTACATGTTGGCAAAATAACAGTTCTGTCTCAGTATAAGAAAACATTTTCTGGTTCCATAATGTGCGTAACTTAAATGAGTATACCAAATTAATTTGTTAACAAGTTCGTCAGGAATACATAATAACCAGTTGTTGCTGTCAGGGTGAGAGTGGCGAAAGAGAATGTTCTTGCGTACAGTATAATGGTTTCTAATGGTAACATTATTCTTATCTTGCCAAAGGCGTTTAATTTCTTTCCACACGTTGTCTTTGCTCTGCTCTTGTGCTATGTCTCGTAATGACGATGAAATGAAATTTTCAAATGACGCTAGAATTTGCTTGGCAGAAGTTGGTTGCGATGTCTTGCTGATTGTTGCTGAGAGAACGGGATAGTGCGTCTGCTACAATATTTTGTGTACCGGGAATGTGAACAATTGTAAAATTAAATTCCTGTAAATAAAGTTTCCATCTGTTTAACCTGTCGTGTGTAAATTTTGTGGAAAGTAAAAACTGTATAGCTCTATGACTGTGTAAACGGTAGTGTGTCTTCCATAAAGAAAATGCCTAAATCTGGTAAATGCCCATACAACACATAATGTTTCAAATTCTGTAACAGAATAATTGCGTTCAGCAGGTGACAGAATGCGACTTGCAAAGGCGATGTTTTTAATTACTGTATTACCGTCTTCTTCAATTTCCTGAAAAATGTGTACGCCTAAAGCTGTGTTAGAACTGTCGGTAGCAATGGACAAATTTCTGATAAGATCTGGGTGTGATGAAAGTGATGCGTTCAACAAAGCTTGTTTTAGATTGACAAATTCAGACTATGCTTGGCTATCCCAGAACCAAATAGCATTTTTACCTGTCAGCTGGCATAATCTAGGCGTGTCTAAAGCAGAGTAATGAATAAATTTGCGGAAACATTAATTAATCCCAAAAAGCTGCGTAGTTGTTTCTTTGTCGTTGGAACAGTAATGTCACGTAAAACTTTAAGTTTTTCCGGGTCAGGCTCAATGCCTTCTGCTAAAATTACATGTCCAAGGAATTTTATAGAAGTTTGGCCAAAGTGCGATTTGCTAAGATTAACTGTAAGTCCTTGTGCACGAAAAGTTTGCGACAGTTGTTCAAGAATCAGATTGTGTACAGACCAGTTAGCTTCTGCAATAAGAATGTCGTCTACATACGTTGTGATTCGGTCTTTAAGTTCTGTCGGAAGTATACTATTCAAACCGCGAATAAATGCTGCTGAAGAAATAGTTAAACCGAACGGTAATTTGCAAAACTGGTAACAATCACCAAAACAGAGAAATGCTGTGTACTTTCTGCAGTTCGGATGGAGCTGAATTTGCCAAAATCCCGATTTTAAATCTAATGTGGAATAAATAACAGTACCATGAAATTTCTGTATAAGTTCTTCTAGTGTCTGTGGGCGATCTGTTTCATTAATAATAATGTCGTTGACATGACGCGAATCAAGTACGAGTCGAAGTGATCCATCCATTTTCTTAGTTAGTCCGTACATAAACCCGCTCCATATAGGCGGGTTTATGTACGGACTAACTGCCGATTCAATAATTCCTTGGTCTAGCATAGCTCGTAATCCTTTCTTAACTTGTTCTCTGTAGATATACGGAATAGGATAATGTTTGGCTTTAAACGAGTCGTGCTGTTTAACTTGAAATTCATACATAAAACCGGACATAGTACCAGGGATGTTGTCAAAAACTGGAGCTGTAAAGGAATATTGCGTAGTTGAGTATGTTCGACGTCTGTATTTGCACCGCTTTGTTTTACTTTATCAGAAATCATTTGCATAACGTCATAGTCGGCTTCGTTGGTGTATTATAGTTGTGTACGTACGTATCTGTGAACAATGTGGAATGACAGTCCGTGTTACGCGATTTAGAAAAGACCTGTGTTCGGTTAATTGCCTGTTCATCTGCAGATAAAGCGTGCTGAAATTCTAATGCCAGTTGTACATTCTCATCCTTTAACATTAAACAGGAATTTTGAAAGTCAATAATTGTGTCATGTTGTACCAGAAAATTCGTACCTAAAATAACGTCTGTTGTCAATAAGGGAACAATCCAAAAATTTGAGTGGAACGTATGACCTGCAACACAAAACGATAAATGTGTCTGTAATTTTCCATCTACACCTTTACCAGATACTGCTCCTTTTACTTTAATTTTGCCTAATGGTAACGTTGGATAGGTATTCTCTTTGTTACATTCGTTGAAAGTTTCTTCATTTATAACTGACATGGGTGATCCAGAATCAATTACTGCTGAAAATGTGGATGATCCAGTCTTTACTTCAGTGACAGGGTGGGAAATGTTTTTTTGTATAACTGGTTTTTCATGTAAAAGAGTGTCTCGGATGTCGTGAAAAGTAAAAACATTTTCGTGAACAAGATTCTGTGTGTCAAAAGTAGTGCTTACGTTGCTGGAACATTCATTCTGCACTGTATCTAGTCAAATTCTTTCTGACGTGCTGTTATTTGCGGGAGGATGCTGTGGCATCTCGACTATTTGTACTGTTCTGTTATTTCGTCCTGACGTATTAGGTTCGGGATGATACCGACTGTCTCGTTCATTCATGATAATCTGTTGTTGTGGTTGATTATGCTGCTGGTAAGACCGACTGTTATTAAACGTACGCTGAAAACTGTGCTCTTTACTTTTACGTCTGTCATAATAATCGTTGCTATACGGCGCATTGCGATATGAGTTGAAATGGTGTTTTCTGTACGTAGTGAGTTCCTTGTTGCTATTTGGTGGAGCCAACTCTATACTTGTAGGCGGCGAAACGTTAAAGCTTGGTTGACCTTGCAGACTACATTGTTGGTTAGGTATGCTAACCGGCTGGTTTTGTTGATATTGTGGGGAATAGCCTCTATTGTTGCCAAGCTGTCTTTGCTGTTGCTGATAACTATGAGGATACTGACAATTAAAATTTTGTCTGTTATTAAAGTTCTGGTGGTTGTCATTCCTGGACAGTCTGTCACCTTTGCTGTTAAAATAGCGTGGCTGATAGTAATTTCCGTATGCTTGTTGGCCTTGATTATGATGTGAAAATTTTTTGTTAATGAAGGAGTAGTCTGATTGCTGGGCTTCCAAAAGCTGTAAAGATCTCTAAATGCCGAAATATTTTCTTTCTGCTGTCCTATTAAAAGTGATACTCTCAACGGTCGTGGTAATTTAGAAATACATAATTGGATAAGTGCTGATTCACTGTATGGCTCACTTAAGTATTGGTTTTGTTGGAGCATGTGTTCAAAAAATTGCGTGACAGTGGGAAAATTTGAGTTTCATAATTTGGTAAGCTAACTAATTGATCCTTGATTCCGCGCTGTGTCGTCTTCGACCAATACGCTGACAGAAAAGCATTCTGAAATTCTACAGAATAGCATTGTCTCGCGATCGGTCTCATACGAGTTGCCGGTTCGCCTTCCAAATAACTGCAAATAAATTCAAGTTTGTGTGTTACGGACCAAGTTGATGGAAAAGCAAAGCTAAATTGTTGTATCCAATCCATAGGGTGAATCTGTGTTCTGTCATTTTTAAATACCTTAAATTTCCTAATGGATAGAAAGTGCTTGTAATCAAAATTTTCGTCTCTGAATGTCTGAAAGTGCTTGTAATCAAAATTTTCGTCTCTGAATGTCTGAACAGGTTCAGGATTGTATGACAATGTGTTTGTCTGTGACTGTTCGGAATCTGAGTCACGTACTCTCTGTAAATTACCTAAATTATACTGGCTGTATGAGTGTGAGGGATGTTCGGAGAGTGGCGTATGCTGTGTCGTGATAGAGGAGGAGGAGGAGGAGGAGGAGATTAGTGTTGAACGTCCCGTCGACAACGAGGTCATTAGAGACGGAGCGCAAGCTCGGGTGAGGAAAGGATGGAGAAGGAAATCGGCCGTACCATTTCACAGGAACCATCCTGGCATTTGCCTGAAGCGATTTAGGGAAATCACGGAAAACCTAAATCAGGATGGCCGGAGACGGGGTTGAACCGTCGTCCTCCCGAATGCTAGTCCAGTGTGCTAACCACTGCGCCACCTCGCTCGGTGTGTCGTGATAGAGGCTGAGACATTTTTCATCTCTGTCACTTCTTGCTGTAAAGATGACAATTTTCTACGTAATATATTATTGAACGAACCTATCTCACTAATTGTCTGCTGTATGTTTTGGAATTCGGGTGTTTGATTAAACGAAACTGGTGACGTATTGTCTGATTTGGTGTCATTGTTATTTTCGATAACCTCAATACGACTGGCCAATTCATCAAATTTTTCAGTCAATGCTTTAACCTGATCATCATTTTTAGTGTCACAAGCATTAATTTGTTTTTGGATTTTACGTGTGGTTTTGCTTAATTTCTTAACGTCTGCTTTAATGGCATCGGGATCCTGTATTAATTCCAATTGTTCAAGTCTGCTGGTCACTGTCTGAAATTCTACTGTGTGTGTGTGTGTCTGTTTTTGTTTTAAGACCAGAGATTTCATCATGCAGTTCGGTGTTCAACTGTTTGATAGTACTGATTTCATCTGATACTGCAGCAGTGTTGTTGCCTACGTATGTTTTTGCTTTCGTAACCAATTTACGCTTATCAACCTGTCTCTGTGCAGTAATTGTTTCCATCACTTGTTTCTTTGCTTTGTTCTGTTCCTGTATAAACTTACGGTAACGCGTTTCACTGTTTTGTAGGTGGTGATTAAAACGTTCGTGAATTTGGCTGTTTTGTTGTTCAAATTTCGTATCTACTTTCGCATCTAGTGTGCGTGAAAGTTCTGATGACATAAATTTAAACTCGTCGCGTAACTGTGCTGCGTTTTCAGAACATTGTTTAGCGACTGCACTAATTTCATCTCTAAGTAATTTCGTTGTGGCTGCATGTGTATTACTTAATTCTTGTGCAACAGATCTAATTCCTTCACTACTGTTCCTAGCACAAGCCTTAATTTCCTCATGTAATTGTTCTTTAGTATCGTGACATTGCACAGCAACGGCTGTAATATGTTCATTAAGTTGTTTGTTCTGTTCATTAAGGCTGTCGTGTTTTTCATTCAACTGTTTAAGATTTTCGTTAAGTTGTTTGAAGTTGTTGTTTTGTTTATCATTCAACTGTTTGAAGTTTTCATTAAGGTTGTCTTGTTTTCATTAAGCTGTTTGTTATGATTGCCGTATTTTTCATTGAGTTGTAGTAATAATGCCATAACTTGATCCAACCCGAAATTAGCGACTGTGCTGTGTGATGGTGTATCTGCACATTTTGTGTAACCATTTCATCATTGTCTGACTCACGAAAAGGTCTGCTAATTGGATATGCACTGTTGGTCACTGCATCGGAATAAAGTAAATTTGACGTGTTTTGTGTATATTGTTCACGTTCGTTAGAAACATTTATCTGTTCACTGTGTAAATTTTGCAAATCAGATGTGTCAAACTGGCAGCGTTCATTGTCACGGAACGTGCCGCGTCATCAGTTGTTAAATTCACTGTGGACATAATTGAATTTGTTTGCCCACCATTAGGATTTAAATCAATACTAGTGATCGGCAGGCACTGATTTTCTGTAATTAGAGGATTATCACTATTACACTGAGTGTCACTAGTATTATCGGTCAAATTATTCGAGTCGGCTTTTTCACTCATTGCACATCGCGATGTACTGTTAGCAGTTTTTCGCGGCATTTTCACAAATCAAAGTTAAGCACAAAATCAAACAAAGACAAAGCAAAAATGGAACAAATATAATATCAACAAAGAGCAATAAATTGCCGATGATCTGTGAAAGAAGGAGTGACAAATTAGTAAATGCGTTGCGCCAGATGCAACCTATATTTAGCGTTAGGTAAATAAGAGCAGATATATAACTGACTACTACCCAGAAATTCACAAAGAAATACGATCCTGGCCGGTTGTCGCCAAGTGTAACCTCCCAACAGAAAAATTCCGGAACCTCAAACAGTAAAAAAATACAAGTATATAATTCACATTCAGTGTAACCTCCCACAGATAAATTCCGTAACCTTGTAACAATAAAATGTGACTAATCTCCCAATTAAAAAATTGTGACTCATAGATAACCTTTCATTAATTGGTTCAAATGGCTCTGAGCACTATGCGACTTAACTTCTGAGGTCATCAGTCGCCTAGAACTTAGAACTCATTAAACCTAACTAACCTAAGGACATCACACACATCCATGCCCGACGCAGGATTCGAACCTGCGACCGTAGCGGTCGCTCGACTCCAGACCTTTCATTAATTGCCTGTGAATTTAAACTGGTAAATTTTGGACGTCAGCAGGATCATTCTGAATAAATTGAAAAATCTTACCTCAATGAAGTCGCCGGATAACGCATTTATATCTGCTCCTTTATGAAATTTTTCTGGTACATCCCAGTGCAATGCAGGCCGATAGATTTCTCACGTATAAAAAGAACAACTGAATTTTTCTTTACAATAATCGGGATGACCATGGACTGGAGAAATTAGTAAATTCGTTAAATTGAAATGAGTGACTGACAAAAGTTACTTTTTATGAGAAAGATTATTATTAAGAGATTTTTTAAAAACATTTACATGGGACTTGATATAACAATACTACATATGCGCGAGGCTGCTTTTACCTTATATTATATCGTTCAGGCTCCGCCATCGCTCCCCACGACCGGCCCAGCCAACTTCATACACATGAATGCTCGCTACTACTACACAGTTCCTACCGCATACAACACTGCTCTCTGGTCTGAGATTCTCTTATACCTTACATATCGCAGGCAGCGCGTGAGCAATCCATCGAAATTACCTCTGCTCGAGTGCGCTAGCAACAAATTCCTTAATCATGGACCTCTTACATGCTTGACTTTATTGACGAAGCCACAATCTCCTCTGTTTGCACCGGTTCGTCGCTATTGGAAAGACGTCGTCGGAGGTGTTTTTTTAGGTTTTACAAACAGGCGCAAAATCGAATGGAGCCATGATGGTCATGTATAGCGTATGATCGATGGCAGTGAACCCAAGGTGTCGGATTCTTGCAGTTGTCGCAGCACTCACGTGACCTGGCGTTGTAAGGTAGAATGTGAGGACGCTCCATGTGTGAACTGTTTCTCACGCAACAACGTAGTCACGTTGTAACAATGAAAACATTGTCCAACCAGACTGTACTCTACTTATTGTATGTGGCATTATCAAATTTCGACCGTCGGTCATATTCAAGCAGTCTTTATGAAAGTCCGTTGGTATCGGAACATCTTATCCCGTTCCGATTCTGGAAGAGATTTTAGAATTTTGTTCTTGTAGCCGTCCATAGTCTGAATACATTTTGAGAACGACAACATGGTCTAAGCAGGCTCCAATCTATTTATTGTCTTTGTTATTAGTAAATTTCGACCGTCGGTGATGAACAATCCTTATGAAAGTCCGTTGGCATCGAATCTTTTTACGCCGCGCCGTGTCAGTGAGGCTGTGGACCCACAAGAACCAAATTCTAAAAACTTTGCCAAACATGGCGCTGGGTGAAATGATCCGATACCAGCAGATTTGCATAAACATGGTGCTTGAAAATGATTGACAGTCTAAGTTATCTAACAGCATAGACAATAAATAGACTACAGGCTGATTCATCCATGTTTTAGTTCTTAAAACACAATGAGGCTGTGGGTTCTCACAAGAACAAAATTCTAAATAGTTACCTTACAGACAGCCTTGTTACACCCTACAATTCGGAGTCATTAAGCGGCAGAGGGCTGCAACTAAGTAGACATGAATAATGAAGATGTAGACTGTTAATAGCGTTTGTTTTATTTAAGGCGCCTTAAGAGTTTTCACTTTTCAGTACGCCCTCGTACAACGACCCCATGTGTTCTCGTGATAAAAGAGGGAAGAATCTTTCTTCAACCACAATAATACTTTATTAGCCATGGTCCAACTGGGCATGGTTCCTTTGGTATTTGTACTGTCTGGGTCAGGTAGCTGTAGGGGGACCTACTATTTAACGAAAATTCAGAATCGAAATACAAGGTGACAGTTTTCACATTCACAAATCATTTGCAGAGATTTTGATGCCACAACCGACAGAAAATTTCTCAGCAATCATAGGAAAGCAACCTCTGATCTTTGGATACGTCGTTCGGCTCCTAGGCGCAGAGCCTCCCGCTCTTAGTAGTATCAAACCATCATTTACTGTAAAGTGGAGACCTCACTTTTTTCTTGGGGAGCTAGAGCGGGAAGCACTCAGTTTGATGAAGACTGTTGGGGAGCAGGGGGGAGAAGTTGGAGCAACAAAAAGAAGTTGTCTAGATTCGTGTTTAGGTCAGCCATAGGCGTCCACAGGGGAGTGGGGGCGGGGAGGCGCTTTCCCCCGCCCTTCTCCTCACACCGACCCATCTGGAATCTGGAGTAGAGACGTTCTCTTCTTCTTGCATTAACATCTTATAAGGACGACGTACCATTTTCAATTCTTAATTATTTGTTGTTCTTTTATTTGCTTCCAGTATTAGTTCATTGTTCCACTAAGTTTCTTTTATCTGTCTTCAGGGCACATTGTGCAACTTGCCTTGTGATCTTCTTAATTTTAACACTTTTCCCATAAAATCTCTTTCCAGTATTTCTTCTCTTATTCCTTTCAAAGTCTTTCCTAAACTCTTAGTGTAGATGGTTCTTAATTTATTTCCTGTGAGCTATTTGAAGATCTACTTCGTGAATTTATAGCCACCCGTTCCCAAACTGTTAATGTAGGTGGTTGTTAATTAACTTTCTTTAAGATATTTCTATATCTTCCTGGTGAATTTATGCCATCCGTTCTGTAAATATGTACCAAAAATTGTAATCTCCTCTTCTTGTGGTTTCTGACACGTTTTCCGTGATCTAATAAATTACTTCTTTAATTCTTAATGGCCAAAATGCTACATTTTTCTGAGGACGTAATATTTTTTAATATTTCTAATCTGTCAGCTTTATAGTTCAATATTAGGCGTTCACTAGCATACAGGTATTCTGCTTTCACTGCTGTGTTTTAGTCTTTATTTCAAGGTTTATAGATAAGCACTTTTTGTTGTCGGTATCCTCAGTTGTACTATACGCTTTCTCAATCTTACGCATCCTTTCCTCGAAAACGATTTTTCTGAACAGTTTTCTTATATACTCTTCTCAAAATATTTTATTTGTTTTAGGTTTTCTATTTGTCCAACATATGTTATTAAATATTTTGGAGCACTAGTTTGTTTTCTCTGCAGAGATTCTTAAGCCAGTTACGTTGGCTCCCTCTTGGACTGTTACGTCTCGAAAATATGGCCGAAATCATTCACCAATGCCAGGCAAATGTTCTAACCACTTGTGCCACCAGACTGGCATTCAACGAAACCCTTGGCAGATGGTGACACAGTGACTGATCGGTAGGCAGCACGTAGTTCATAAACATAGTATTGTAATCACTTACAACAGGTTGAAGGTTGTTTCAGACGAGAGCTTTTTCGTCAACGACGAGGTCAACACAAAAAGTCTATTACAAGTTTTCTATAATGAGACAGAACGCAACTAAAGCAGAAATCTCATCAGGTGCTATTGAAATCCTGACGAGAAAGGCGGACAGTGTCTCACGTAAAACTAGCTGCTGCTGTATTTATTACCTGTAGGTTCGGTCAACACGCATGTATTACGGAAAAACTCAGTGAACTAAAATGGGAACGCCTAGAGGGACGAAAATTTAGAGAACCAGCACTTTAGGCTAACCGCAGAAAGATTGTACTGTGTTTACATTTCGCTTAAGGACTGCAGAAAAAAAAAAAACAGGCCAGAGAAATTAGGGCTCGTGTGGAAGTGTATACACAGTCCTTTTCCCATCGCTCCGTTTGCGAGGACAACATGAAAGGAAATGTCTAATAACGGTACAAGGTAACCTCCGCCACGCACCACGTGGTGGCTTCTGGAGAATTTACTTAGACATACGGGTAGAGTAAGAGTGTTGACGTCTCCAGCACAGATGTTTACTGTGGAACAGCAAAAGTTTCTCGCGCGCACGAATAATGCCATTCATTGTTGCCAGTGGCGCTATTGTGATTTCTAAGAATCAAAGAACGCCGAGTTTTCCTTGTGTCAGTTCGTCGGGCACAATGCACCACGTTACTTGCTTGTACAGTGCCTTATCGAAACTACTCAGGTGTGCCAAACAATTACCTATAAGACGTTTGCCAGTAGCCACTTATAAGAGAGATTAATTACAGTTAATATCTGATTGCCTGTGGCTTTACCTGGTCAATGGTGAATTCTTCTTGAAACAGACTTCGCTTCGTGGATAAACTGTATGGCGACTAGGTAGGACACCACCGTGACATCCTGTGAGGCCACGAGGTGAGACATTCAGTGATACTTTCCCTATTGGTAATCGCCTTGGTGAGTCACGCTTTACAATGTTCCTCTCTACCGCTCGCACAAGCTTGCAGATCGACGTGACTAATTGTGCAGTCTTCCTTTTTCAGTTTGCTGAATTTCTTCTTCTTAGGTCTTCAACTATCAGTTGGTTAGCAGCAGCTCGCCTTGCATTTTTGACTTAGGTCTTTATTTTGAAAGAGAGAGATATGCTGTAACTGATATCTTCCATGATTTGGTTGATGTGTTCTAGTCTGGATCTGCTTGTTCCATCATTCTCTTCTATTATCGCTTCAGTGATACTTTTAATAATACAACCATGTCTCAGCATATGGCCGACCCATGCCTCCCTTCTTTGATTAGCTTCAGGAGGCAAGGCTTCTCTTCCCCCACTCAGTGGAGTACCTCTTCGTTTGATATCTTGTCTATTCAGGAAATCTTGACCATTTTGCAGTAGCAGCGCATCTCGAAGGCTGTTATTTTTTGTTTTCCTGCTTCACCGTGTGTCCATGTTTCACTTACGTACAGTCATCAGTGTGAGGTATTTCCTAAGGGGTTGGTCTGTTCTACATTCCCAAAGGTTTCTTCTCTTACCAAAAGCAGCTTTAGCCTGGTGGATTGGGCTTGCAATATCCTTTCTCCACCTGATGTAATTTTACTCCCTAGATGGGCAAAGTATTCGATTGTGTCCAGTTGTTCATTGTTAAGGGAACGCCGACCGCTGTGGAAGAGTGGCTTTAGGCGCTTCAGTCTGGAACCGCGCGAACGCTACGGTCGCAGGTTCGAATCCTGGCTAGGGCATGGATGTGTGTGATGTCCTTAGGTTAGTTAGGTTTAAGTACTTCTAAGTTCTAGGGGACTGATGATCTCGGCTGTTAAGTCCCATAATGCTCAGAGCCATTTGAGCCATTTTGTTACGGGAACAATGGGCAACGGTGTTTTGTCTGCTAATCAGTAAAATTTTTGTTTTACCTTTACTAACTTTCATATAATAGGAAGAGATAAGGGTGGTATCCACCTGGGCCAGTATCACTTCTAATTGTTCTGCATCTTCACTTAACATGCGATTTTATCGGCATATCTCTGCTTGTCCGTTTTCCCACCATGAATTCTAATTCCTCCTATAGCTCCTACATTCTCCCTAGCTTCATCTGCTGCCCTCTCAATGTATCCAATGGACAAGACAGGGCCGGCCGCTGTGGCCGAGCGGTTCTAGGCGCTTCAGTCCGGAACCGTGCTGCTGCTACGGTCGCAGATTCGAATCCTGCCTCGGGCATGGATGTGTGTGATGCCCTTAGGTTAATTAGGTTTAAGTAGTTCTGAGTCAAGGCGACTGATGACCTCAGATGTTAAGTCCCATAGTGCTTAGAGCCATTTGAACCATTTTGACAAGACAAGGAAAAAAGAGCAGGCCTGTCGTACACCCCGCTCAATAGTAGCTTCTTGTTGATATTCTCTACATCTTATCACAGCCACTTCTTCTCTATACAATCTTTGCACTATCCTTCTGACTTCAGCGTCTTAAAAGGCCTTCAGTAGTCTTATTCTGCCAAATGCTTTTTTAAGTGGATGAAGGCAATATATGTGTCTTGAGACTTTTTTATTCTTTTCTGGATAACTAACCGTAAGCCGAATACTGCTTCTCGTGTGCCTACACCTCTTCTCAAGCGAAACTAATAGTCCGTGATCATTGCAACTATCCTGCGTTCGATCCACTTTAGAACGTTAGAAGTCATGACTTTCGAGGCGTGTGTTGCCAAACTGAGGATCCTCTATTGTTTGCATTGCTAAATTTATGAAATCAAAAAATAATAGTCGTAATGTTTGGGAAGTCGACAACGACATCCGTACAAATGTTAAAAGGAACCTCCTGTTTAATTAATTGCAGAGATTTTTTCTTGCCTATATTACCCAAATATGATTTTGAACAAGTGCGTCAGCATATGTATCTTTAATTCATACACAAAATTTTGAAAATATGTGTGGAGTAACGACTACAATGAGGAAAGTTTTTCTCTGTTGTGATTCTTGCCTTTTGCGTTAGCAAATATCTTATTAGGCTGTAGTACTTATTGTTCTCTTTGGCTGGGTAGCATGTCGCCCATAAGCAGATGATTTTTTTTGCAAAATAAGCATTAATTAAAGAAAACCGACTTCAACCAATGTGCCAAAACAGTTATTTAGTAATTATAGTGAAACAAACTAACCAAAAGTAAAAATTCCAAGCCTAAATTATCCATCGTATCATATTATAAAGACATGTTTTTGAAATGTCAGATTGATGCTGGGACAGATGTGCAGTAATACATTTAGGTTACGCTGCCAGTCAGAAATTGTTTTTTTTTCTTTTTTATCAAATTAGATGATTTATATTGCTATCAGAGTTAATCATATAATCATGGGTAGCATAGATATTGCAAAAAAATCAGTCGCTGGAGCACTCTATTTCAAATTATACCTAAAGCGTGAAATGGAAAAACTGAATCCCTTTCTTTAATGCAGGTTCAGCATACTCTACCTCTAAGTTCGAGTCAAACATTGGTTTCGCTCTATTCGCATCAACTACAGTACAATTCAAATACAAGAAAGTGAGTAAGGTCTCCTAATCACTATATCAACGAAGCGTTCGAGCATGAAAAACATTAAAATAAGAATATTTTTGACGTGCAAAATTTTCCAGTAAATGCTGGGAAATTGCGTATTTGAGCTCGTAGGTGAACTCATGTTAACCAAGGCTACTTTCAGATCCAAATATTCAAGATTTGCAATCGTTCATGATAGTGGAAAAGAAACACAGCTGCAGTCACACCTGCTACGCAATGTGCAACGAAAAAGCTCAGTGCAGTGTCGTCTAATTAAAGTTCTGGAAATATTAAGGCTTGTGTGTAAATGAAAGGTAACCCTAAAAAGAGACGTCAACCTTAGGCGATATGTCTTGTGCGAAATGGTTGTGGTGCATCTTCTTTTGTGCTGCAGCTAAAGTACCATTATGATCCATTACTTGCATCACACATTGTAAAAGGTACATCACACTTTCCCGTCACAGCACGAAGCACCACATATTATAAAATGTACAACAGATTTATTCAGTGCTCTCGCTCGGAGGTATATTATTCTCGTCACTTTTGTAATAAATAAGCGCAGAACACTAGGCCAGTAAAACCCTAGAATGTAATGAAGCTACATATCTGAGGATCTGTAATGTATCAGAACGTGAACTGTAATTTTATGTTGTCGAAACACGAGCTTTCGGTGCGAGGAGGTTTCTTCAGATCACAGATACTTTTTTCCCTCTTTAGACCGTGACTAAGATTGATACTTCACTGTACCCTAATCTTAGCAGGTGGACGGAACACATCCTTATTGTTAAAATTCCTTAAAATTCGCCCAGTCTTAAACAATATGCCTCCAGCATAAGGAAGAAAGGTCACCGATCTATGTTCCTCTTCATGCACCTCCGGAGATGGTCCAAACTCCATAGCCCGACGAATCTGCTTCTCAGAGTATCCATTTTCCTTAAAAACAGCCATCAAATGCGCAAGTGCTTGGGTTAAGCTATCCGCGTCGGAAATGGCACATGCTCTCTGTACCAAAGTCCTAAGGACGCCACTGCGTTGGTGTGGTGGATGGCAGCTCTTAGGATGCAGATACCAATCTGTGTGCGTCGGCTTTCGGTGAACACTGTGTCACATTTCCGATGCGGATAGCTTAACCCAAGAACTTGCGCATTTGATGGCTGTTTTTAAGGAAAATAGATACTCCGAGAAGCAGATTCGTCGGGCTATGGAGTTTGGACCATCTCCGGAGGTGCATGAAGAGGAACATATATCGGTGGCCATTCTTCCATATGCTGGAAGAATACCGCTTAAGATTGGACGAATTTTAAGGAATTTTAACATTAAGAGTGTGTTCCGTCCGCCTTCTAATAAAGATTAGGGCACTACTCGGCTCTGTGAAATATGATTTGGGCTTAGGAAACCCGGTGTGTACAAAATTCCGTGTCAGTATGGGAAAGCTTACGTTGGCCGTTCGATTCGCACAGTGCATGACAGGTGTGTGGAACATCGCCGTCATACGAGGCTACAACAGCCGGAAAAATCGGCAGTAGCAGAACACTGCTTAAATGAGGGACACAGTATGAAATTTGATGAAACTGTGGTAGTAGCCAATATTTCCGGTTTTTGGAACAGTGTCTAAAAAGAGACGATTGAAATTATGTTGGCGGATAATTTAATCAACAGAGACAATGGGTTTCCTCTTAGCAAGACGTGGAATCCTGTATTGTCTCGCACCAAAATTGAACGTTCTTCGGTGCGGCCCTGAGTGCGATATATCGTTGCCAGCAGTGTTCCACTAAGGGCGGCGCCACCTCCCTGTCTTGGAGGGCAGCATCCGTGATGGGCGGCGCATGTGCCGTGTACTGAAACGTGGCCTATATAGGACGTCGATTTGCAGCCTGGCGTCAGTTCTCAGCGGGAATCATCAGCGGGAGCATTATTCTCCTGAAGATGTCGACCAGCTGGATCGCCGAAATATCGAGTCAAGTTGATTTTAGGATCCGGCAGCAAACCTGAAGAGACTTTCAAGTCTTGATACTTCGCTACTTGTCTTAAGTTTCCTGCTTAAAATGTTTTATATGGCCCATAACTACGAAGAGTAAGAGATAAGTGCTCTGTGTGATAATCTCCTTGTAGGTGAAACTAAAAAGGTAAGGTAACTAAATGTTTATTGTATGTTACATATACAGCCTGATTATGAGAAACAGCTTCATTCTATATCATAGTAATAAGTAGCACATAGAAATTGAATGTGAGTATAATTAAAGGTAAGACAGTTTCATTAAAATGCGTAAGAAAAATATTAGGGTACAAAACTTCCTAGCAGATTAAAACTGTGTGCCGGAACGACACACGAACTCAGGACCTTTGCCTTTCGCGGACAAGTTCTCTACCAACTGAGCTACCCAAGCAAGACACACGCCACGTCCTCACAGCTTTACTACTGCCAGTACCTCGTCTCCTACCTTACAGAAGCTCTCCTGCGAACCTTGCAGAACTAGCACTCCTGAAAGAAAGGATATTGCGGAGACATGGCTTAGCCACAGCCTGGAGGATGTTTCCAGAATGAGAGAGTTTCTGTAGAGTTTGGAAGGTAGGAGATGAAGTACTGGCAGAAGTAAAGCTGTGAGGGCGGGCCGTGGGTCGTGCTTGGGTAGCTCAGTTGGTAGAACACTTGCCCGCGAAAGGCAAAGGTCCCGACCTCGAGTTTCGAGTCTCGGTCCGGCACACAGTATTAATCTGCCAGGAAGTTTCGTATCAGCGCACACTCCGCTGCAGAGCGAGTTCTCATTCTATTGCGATACAGTCTATCTAAGAGTACATGGCAATATTAATTTTATATTTGATGGATTTAGGTTGCTACTTGAAAGTAGTTTCCACAGTAAGTCAATTAGAAATAACGTTAACATTACGGCCTTTTGAATGGAAAATTATAGGTTATAATTACAACAGCTGACACAAAAAGTGATCTGGTATAGATCCGATAGATCCGTACTGTAGAATTTGCCCAGTACGTTAAGAAAAAAAACAGTGTTCTAGAAGTTTGCTTAAGCCCATACATTTGCATCATGGAACTCATTGTTATTTCTATGTGGAATATAGTGAAACGAGAGACAGGGCAAGTAGTCATATATCAAAATACTACAATGACTACGTTGACATGAGCATTTGTAAATACTAATTCACTGGTAGGCAAAGTCATTAACAATCACTCTTCAAACGTAGCACGGAGAATAAAACTGAAGATACAGGGTGTTTCAAAAATGACCGGTATATTTGAAACGGCAATAAAAACTAAACGAGCAGCGATAGAAATACACCGTTTGTTGCAATATGCTTGGGACAACAGTACATTTTCAGGCAGACAAACTTTCGAAATTAAAGTAGTTACAATTTTCAACAACAGATGGCGCTGCGGTCTGGGAAACTCTATAGTACGATATTTTCCACATATCCACCATGCGTAGCGATAATATGGCGTAGTCTCTGAATGAAATTACCCGAAACCTTTGACAACGTGTCTGGCGGAATGGCTTCACATGCAGATGAGATCTACTGCTTCAGCTGTTCAATTGTTTCTGGATTCTGGCGGTACACCTGGTCTTTCACGTGTCCCCACAGAAAGAAGTCACAGGGGTTCATGTCTGGCGAATAGGGAGGCCAATCCACGCCGCCTCCTGTATGTTTCGGATAGCCCAAAGCAATCACACGATTATCGAAATATTCATTCAGGAAATTAAAGACGTCGGCCGTGCGATGTGGCCGGGCACCATCTTGCATAAACCACGAGGTGTTCGCAGTGTCGTCTAAGGCAGTTAGTACCGCCACAAATTCACGAAGAATGTCCAGATAGGGTGATGCAGTAATCGTTTCGGATCTGAAAAATGGGCCAATGATTCCTTTGGAAGAAATGGCGGCCCAGACCAGTACTTTTTGAGGATGCAGGGACGATGGGACTGCAACATGGGGCTTTTCGGTTCCCCATATGCGCCAGTTCTGTTTATTGACGAAGCCATCCAGGTAAAAATAAGCTTCGTCAGTAAACCAAATGCTGCCCACATGCATATCGCCGTCATCAATCCTGTGCACTATATCGTTAGCGAATGTCTCTCGTGCAGCAATGGTAGCGGCGCTGAGGGGTTGCCGCGTTTGAATTTTGTATGGATAGAGGTGTAAACTCTGGCGCATGAGACGATACGTGGACGTTGGCGTCATTTGGACCGCAGCTGCAACACGGCGAACGGAAACCCGAGGCCGCTGTCGGATCACCTGCTGCACTAGCTGCGCGTTGCCCTCTGTGGTTGCCGTACGCGGTCGCCCTACCTTTCCAGCACGTTCATCCGTCACGTTCCCAGTCCGTTGAAATTTTTCAAACAGATCCTTTATTGTATCGCTTTTCGGTCCTTTGGTTACATTAAACCTCCGTTGAAAACTTCGTCTTGTTGCAACAACACTGTGTTCTAGGCGGTGGAATTCCAACACCAGAAAAATCCTCTGTTCTAAGGAATAAACCATGTTGTCTACAGCACACGTGGACGTTGTGAACAGCACACGCTTACAGCAGAAAGACGACGTACAGAATGGCGCACCCACAGACTGCGTTGTCTTCTATATGTTTCACATCACTTGCAGCGCCATCTGTTGTTGAAAATTGTAACAACTGTAATTTCGAAAGTTTGTCCGCCTGAAAATGTACTGTTGTCCCAAGCATATTGCAACAAACGGTGTATTTCTATCGCTGCTCGTTTAGTTTTTATTGCCGTTTCAAATACACCGGTCATTTTTGAAACACCCTGTATCTGAAGGGCAAGCGAGACCGCTGACTGAAAAATGGATTTGGCAATAATCTGATTAACAGGAGGGCTTTTCCAATGTCCGTTCTCAAATTATGAAAAATCTTTAAGATTTCACAAATACAAGGGTTGGACAAAAACATGGAGAAAGCGTGAGAAATGCAAGCCTGAACATAAACGCTGATGCTAGCCGAGACTGCAGGTTGCGCTGTTGTGTTTGACAATGAACGCCATCTGTGCGGTGTGCTCTATATGTGAGACGTGGTCAGAACAGTGCTGTGGGTAGCTGTGAATGCATTATGTCGGAGCTGAGTGAATTCGAACTTGGTCAAACTGTTGGTACTCGTATGGTGAGTGCTTCCGTAAACAAGGTACCCAAAGTGTTTGATGTGTCAAGAGGCACCGTATCGAAGGTTTACACCACATATTGGAAAAGTGGAAAAACATCATCCGCTATGTAATAACGCGGACGAAAGGATGTGTTGAGTGATCGTGTCACACGGTCATTGAAGATGACGGCTGCAAAAGTCACTACAGAATTGAATGTGGCACACTCGTGTACACCGCCAGCACCAAAACAGCACGAAGGACGCTACATAAGCAAAGAATTTTAGGGCGAATTGAAATTCCGAAACCATTCATCAGTGATGTAAATACCCGTAAGAAGAAAATGTAGCGCCGAGGTCGAAAAACCTGAAATACGGAAACATGAAAGAAAGTTATTTGGTCGGATGAGTCTTCTTCCATACTATTTCCACTTCTAGCCAGATTTAAGCTACAAGAGTGCAATATGGCAGGTGTTGGGTGATGCTCTGAGCAGCCATGTTGCGGTATTCAGTGGGCCCCATGGTTACTCTGCAACGTCTCCTTACTGACAAGGATTATGCGACCATTTTGGTTGATCAGGCCCATCCAATGGTATAATGTTTGTCCTACAATGATGATGCTGTGTTACACGACAGGTCCTTACCACACGGCTCACATCGTCCAAGACTGATTTTGTGAGCACGCTGGCCAACAGATTTCAGTATTATTCGGCCTTTCTCCAGCTCCTTCTTCGTTACTTGACCTTAAAACTATTTTGAACAGGAAGAATGGAACAAGATTTTCTTTAAAACCATACAGAGCCGACAGTAGCTCTTTTGAAATCCACATGTTTTCCTGCACCGTATTAGCCATGGTAAGGCGTTTCATTCTTCGATGGTGCTTCCAAAAGTGCACTGAAAATTACTCTCAGACGGCTTTTTATGAGTTATTTCAATGTGTCATACGTTGAAATCTGTTTACATGATAAATATTGTTAATTGCGAACCTGTTTCGTTGCTAACATCAGTCTAAACTTATTGTTAGTACAGTTAAGAATAGTAGATCTGATGATAATATCAATAACATACGTACTGTCAAGATCTTGATTTCAAGACAGTTATTCGATAGATAGGCCGTTGACAAATTTACGCCTAAACTACTGCAGGCAATTAAATTTTGTATTATTTTTAATATGAACAAGGCAACTAAATAACTAAGACAGAAATCCTAAGGTAATATAGATTCGATTATTTAACGAATGACCGATTATTTATTTGCCATTAACGTAAGCGTAATTTACAACCAGTCGCTTTTTAAAATTCTGATGCGGCTTGTTATACGATTAGCTGGTTTTGAAGCCACTGCAGGGTCGTCTTGAAATATATGTTCTTACAAGAGCGTTATCTGAATTATAGGCAACTAGACTTCATGGCATTAGTGTTGCAAAATTAACGGAAATTTAGGTAGTGAAAAATTCATGAAACAGAATATTGTTATGTGTTAAGACAGTGACAAAAGTCATTGAATACCTCCTAATATCGTGGCGGACCTCCTTTTGCCCGGTGTAGTGCAGCAACTCAACGTGGAATTCATCCACAAGAAAAAAAAAATTATCTGTAGAACTCCCCTACAGAAATATCGCGACATGTTGCCTTTATAGCCGTCCGTAATTCCGAAAGCGTTGCAATCGTGGATAATTGTGGCCCGGCGACATGCAGCATTGTCATTCATAAGCATTCCATCGTTGTTCGAGGACATGAAATCCGAGAATGGTTGCAAATGGTCTCCAAGTAGTCCAAAACAGCCATTTCCAGACAATGATGGCTCAGTTGGGCCACAGGACCCAGTCATTCCATACTAAGATGGCCTTCACCGTTACCGAGGCACTACCAGCTTACACAGTGCCTCTTTGATGACTTGGGTCCTTGGCTTTGTGGGTCTGCGACGCACTCGGACCCTACCATTGGCTCATACCAACGGAGATCAGGACTCATCTGACATGGCCACGGTTTTCCAGGAACTATTAAGTGAAACGTATTGAAATAAAGTAATGCATTAAAACTAACGATTAATTCTAATTATGGAGATGCAATACAAATGAAACGAACCTTACGTCTATTCTTTGTAGTGTTTATGAGAACAATTAGCCTCATGTGTCCTTGCAATTTCTTCTATGTTTGGACATATATTTGAAAGACAAAACTCTCATTTCCTCGTCAATACAATGAAGAGTTCCACTCTTTGCATTTAATTGTGGCGATGGCAGAAAATTCTAAGTCACATAAATATGACGTCGAAAATTGAAGTAAAATGTTCGAAACCTTTATAGATATGCACACATATTCTTCTTTTATAGAAATCCAAGACGCTTTAAGAGACAATTCCTTATGCTTAATCATCAGTCCACGATCAGTTGATATACGTGACAGTTCTTCTTCTGTTAATGCTAAGCCGAAATCACCTGAAGTTTCCATGAATGGGTTTCCAATCCAGTCGTACTGTTCAGTATTGAGGGCTGGAAAATGTGAACTTAGTTTCTCTTCTAAACTTATTAAATGATCTACTAATATTGGAAGTATTTCATTTACGCACGTGTTCCTTACTGACGGGAACATTTCCAAGTTACCTTGAACAGCTTTTCTTTTCCATATCTGTAGTTTTTTTTTTGAAACGCTTTAATTTTGTCTGTGGATGTGAGGATATTTTCTTCTTTCCCTTGCATGCTAGTCTTCAAAATACTGAACTCCTGAAGAAAATCGGCCGAGTACTGCAATCTACCAAACCAAAATTCACTCCGAAGGAGGTTGCAAAAATATAAATGTGTCATTTCTCCGAAAAACACGAGAAGTTCTTGTCGTAGCTCACTCACACGGGTAAGTACTTTCCCCCTCGACAACCATCTGACTCCTGTATGTAAAAGCATCAATCTGTGTTCTGATTCCTTATCGATACAAAGTTTTTCGAATAAACGGGTTTTGAACGGTCTTGTACTAATAAAATTTACTATCTGAACAACTTGCTCTAAGACTTCTCTCAATTTTTCTCTCAATGTTTTTGCTATTAATGCTTCCCTTTGAAGAAAGCAGTGAGTTACGGTAACATCTTCATTTCGTTCTTTTACAAAAGAAATAAGGCCCTCAACAAAGCCCACCGTTGAAGGGACGCCATCTGTACAAATGCCTACACACGACTTCCATGTTAACTGCCACTTACTAAGATACTCATTTAAAATGTAGAAAACGTCTTCACCTTTAGCAGACACACATCACTCTTTGCAAAACAAAAAAACAAAAAAACAAAAAAAACTGATTTACTACTTGATCTTCATTAATGAAACGGACAAATGCTAAGACGTGCAACTGGTTGATAATACCTGTTGATTCATCAACTTGCAATGTAAAGTTTGAGTGCTTGAGTTTATTACAGCATACATTTTTCTCACTATCAGTAGACATTTCTAGAGTAAGCCTGTGAATTGTGTCATTTGACAACGGAATCTGGATTATTTTCATAGCTGCTTCATTTCCTAACATCGTCATGATCATTTTTTGCAAGCGGGCGTGATAAGTGACTCACCTATAGTACGAGCTTTCATACTCATTGCTACTAGTTCAGAGACTTCGAAGGAAACGATCAGAGCTGTATCAGAAACAGACATTACACTTTTAAAAGAATTTGCTGCCGTTGTTTGCTGTTCAGAGTCTTGAATTAGCTTACAGATTTATCTTGCAAATGTGAGTGCATTGTTTAAAATTTTTGCTCAGTTTACAAGGAAGCAGAGATTCATTTGCCATTTTATACCCACATACTAAGCAATGTGGGAAAGGATAATCTTCATCTCCCAGTCCAAGTGAAACCATAGCTTAAGTAGCTTTCATTGTACTTACTTTACTTTTTCGTGTCCGGAAACTATAATTTGTTTGCCAAATATTGGGCAATGTCCAATGCTTCTTCTTTAGCCAGCCATAGATCGTCGAGGGTGCATCTGTGCGGGCAGGCAGGGCATTGTAGGAGATGTTCCATGTCCTGTCGAGTGCCGCAGTCGCATTTGTCGTCAGTTTCGTCCAACAAACCCCATTTGATCAGATTAGATTTCACAGGAACCACCCCAGTTCTGATGCGGTTAAGCATTCTCCAGGTTTTCCAATCACCAGAAACGCCGCTTGGTAGGTCCTCTCTTAGTGGATAGTAGATGGGGGGCTCATCTAAGGCGCAACTTAGACAACGGCTTCTGGATTTGAGTCTGCTGGGGCCACACTCTAGGCCAAATATTGAGTTACGAGCATCAAATGTTTGTTTTAGCTTCTCGGTATGTTCATGGGCTTTCCTACGTGAGTCAGGGTTTGTGAAACCTGCGGCCCTGTAAAGATTTTCTATGGGGGTAGGTTTCATGCAGCCTGTCACTATCCTGCATGTTTCATTCAAGCTAATATCTACCTTTTTTGGGTGGGCGGATCTGCACCATACCGGGCAGGCATATTCGGCAGTTGAGAAGCACAAAGCTTGGGCTGAAGTTCTGACCACGGTAGGTTTGACACCTCATTTGCTGTTGGACAGCTTTCTTATTAGGGAATTTCGTGCTTCTACTTTTTGCGTGTTTTTTCGCAATGATATTTGTATGTCAATGTTCTGTCCAGCACGACGCCAAGGTAGGTGGGAGTATCTGTGTGTTCTAGTAATGTCCCATCCCAGGTAACATTGAGCCTGGACTTTGCCTGCCTCGAGTTCGCTAAAAGCGCATTATTTCTATCAAAACTTGTGAAATTAAGGTAAGGCTGTTGTAATGCAGTTCTAGTGGAAGGAGTTGAAGAAAATGGGATTTGAGGCATTTATTAATTATGAACGACCATGAAGCATTATGCTGTAAGAAATTTACAGACCATGGTTGCACTTCTGGACTGCAAGTTTTTTATAACAATAAAATAAGTTACTGTGTTTCCACATCAAACTTTACCAAGGATAAAGTGTTACATTTATAAATACAATTTGTGACAAACGACTATCTGTATGTCTCCATATGATGGCTACTATCTGTACTTTTATCTTCATAGCCGGCCGGTGTGGCTGAGCGGTTCTAGACACTTCAGTCTGGAGCCGCGCGACCGCTACGGTCGCAGGTTCGAATCCTGCCTCGAGCATGGATGTGTGTGATGTCCTTAGGTTTGTTAAGTTTAAGTAGTTCTAAGTTCTAGGGGACTGATGACCTTAGAAGTTAAGTCCCATAGTGCTCAGAGCCATTTGAACCATTTCTTATCTTCATGATCCTTGCGCTAATTGTATGTTGGCAGTTGTAGAATCGTTCTGTAGTTAGCCTCTAATCCCGGTTCTCTAAAGTTTCTATACATTGCTCTTCGAGAAGAAGGTCGCCTTCCCTACGGTGGTTCCCAGTTGAATTCCCGAAGCATCTCCTTAATACCTGCATGTTGTTCGAACCTACCGGTACAAATGTAACATCCAGTCTCTGAATTGCTTCGATGACTCACTTTAATCCGACTTGGTGGTGATCCTAAGAACTTTAACACAACTCGTCAATGGGTCACACTACTATCCTTTATACGGCCTCCTTTGTATATGAACCACACTTTCCTAAAAGCTCCCAATAAGCCGAAGTCGACCGGTCGCCTTCCCTACTAAAATCCTTACACGCTCATTCCATTTCATACTCTTTTGCAGCGGTACGCCTAGATATTTAACTGACGCGACTGTGTCAGCAGCACACTAATAACACTGTATTCGAACGTTGTGGGCTTGTTTTCTGCATGAACTTACATTTTTTCTACGCTTAGAGCTAGCTGCCATTCATCACATCAACTAGAAATTTTGTGTAAGTCACCCTTTATCCAGCGACAACGAGTTTCCATACGCCTCAGCATCATTAGCAAACAGCAGCAGACTGCTCTTACCCTGTCCGCGAGATCGTTTACGTGTGTAGAGCATAACAGTGGTCCCATCACTCTTCGCTGGGGCACTGTTGACGATAGCCTTGTCTCTGATGAACACTGTCCGTCGAGGACAACACACTGGGTTCTGTTAAGAAGTCTTCGAACCACTCGCATTCCGGGCAACCTATTCCGTATGCTTATACCTTTCTTAAGAGTAGGCAGTGTGTCACCGAGTCAGATGCTGTACAGACGTATAGGAATGTGAAATACGCCTGTTGATAATCATGAATGGTTCGCAGGCTCTCATGTGAGTAAAGGGCACGCTGAGTTTCTTTCTAAAATTGAGCTGTTTTGTGGACAGAAGCTTTTCCCTCTCAAGGAAATTGTTATCTTCGAACTGAGGATACGAGGGTGAGTCAAATGAAAACCTTAAATATTTATTTAAATATTATTTATTGTGCAGAAGTGATACAAAGCTGTGTCACTTTTCAACATAATCTCCCCCACGCTCAATGCAAGTCCTCCAGCGCTTACAAAGTGCATAAATTCCTTTAGAAAAAAATTCTTTTGGTAGTCCGCGCAACCACTCATGCACCGCGTGGCGTACCTCTTGATCAATACGGAACTTCTCTCCACCCATTGCATCTTTGAGTGGTCCAAACATATGTAAATCCCTTGGAGCAAGGTCTGGTGAGTATGGTGGATGAGGAAGACACTCAAAATGAAGGTCTGTGATTGTTGCAACTGTTGTACGGGCAGTGTGGGGCCTTGCATTCTCATGTTGCAAAAGCAAACCTGCTCACAGCAATCCACATCGCTTTGATTTGACTGCAGACCGCAGATGATTTTTTAGGAGATCTGTGTATGATGCGCTGGTGACAGTGGTCCCTCTAGGCGTGAAATGCTCCAAAATGACGCCTTTTTCGTCCCAGAAGAGAGTCAGCATAACCTTCCCTCCTGATTGCTCTGTTCGAAACTTCTTTGGTTTTGGTGATGAGGAATGGCGCCATTCCTTGCTCGCTCTCTTCGTTTCCGATTGGTGGAAGAGTACCCAGATTTCGTCCAAGTAACGATTCTTGCAAGGAAGCCATCACCTTCTCGTTCAAAGCGCCGAAGAAGTTCTTCACAGGCATCAACACGTCGTTCTCTCATTTCAGGAGTCAGCTGCCGTGGCACGCTTCTTGCAGACACTTTATGAAACTGGAGCACATCATGCACAATTTGGTGTGCTGACCCATGACTAACCTGTAAACATGATGCAATGTCATTCAGTGTCACTCGACGGTTTTCCATCACTATGGCTCCAACTGCTGCAATGTGCTGTGGAGTCGCAACTCGTTGTGCCTGACCTGGACGAGGAGCATCTCCCAGTGAAGTCACACCATTTGCGAACTTCCTACTCCATTCGTAGACTTGCTGCTGTGACATACATGCATCACCGTACTGAACCTTCATTCGTCGATGAATTTCAATAGGTTTCACACCTTCACTACGCAAAAACCGAATAACAGAACGCTGTTCTTCCCTGGTGCAAGTCGCAAGTGGGGCGGCCATCTTTATACTGATACTATGAGGTATGTGTCCATCTGCACTATGCTACCACCTACAGACCACTCTGCACGTTTTTTGCAGCACGCTTACCAACTTACAGGATAACGGCACTAAATTTCGATTTGTTATTACAAATTTAAAGTTTTCATTTGACTCACCCTCGTATGTTCAAGGATTATGAAGCAAACGATGTTAAAGATATTGGTCTGTAACTTGGCGCGTCCGTTCATTTACGCTTCTCGTATACGGGAGTCATCCGCGCTTTTTTCCAGTCCCTTGGGACTTCGCGCTGGGCGAGAGATGCAAGATAAATGCAAAGAGTGCTCTTCGTAAGACCTGTCAACGTTTTCACTTTCAACTCATTTAGTTGTTTCGAGAGTCGGATTGGAGGGGAACACGCGTGGACGCCGTCCTCTCACTTTTTTTCTGAGGAGTACACCGTCCCCTTACTACTTTATATGGAGAATATTTTCTTATTACCGTAATTCTCTTTCATCGTCTGTCCAAATTAAATTAACACCAATTATGAGCTATAACTCGTAGAACGTATTAGTTGTGAAATCAACTGAGCATTGATAAATGGCCCAGACAAACGACGCATTAAAAAAGAACAACGAACATCATGCGCGTGGGGTGGGGCATCCGCGCAAAGTCAAGAAAATTCTACGTAGAGCGGCTCTTGTGGACGTCGAACAGTGCCGCTCTCCACAACAATGAAAAGTTGCGTGCAGGATCGGAACATCAAACGAAAAGCGCGCTCTGTTTGAACGGCATTTTTGCTTAGTTATTGACACAGGCGCGCGCACACTCTGGAGCAATGCTGGGCACCTACAAAGACTCAGCTCCATTCTTGGCAGTTCTGGGCTGCTCTGTGATGTTCTGCGCCGGCCTGAGCGACGCTGCGTGGCGTTGCACATCCGATGTCGACTCAGATGCACACATCGCGTGACATGATAATAATGTCTGAAAACAAGTAATTCCCTTCTTCGGCACGCTGACAGTATGTATTCTTCAACCTTCTGGCTCTCGCGTGGGCAGCATTTACATCGGCTCTTGAACATATGACATTTACTGGTTATCTATCGGCTCACCTTATGGCGCGTGACCTTAACGCTGATTTATTTGACTCTACAGCCTGATGTAATTATGTATGGGCATTCGAAAACGAAAACCAATTCGTGGCGATAAAAATGTCGCCACCCTATCGCTAACGTTGCCTCAGATTGCGCGAGCGCCTGAAAGTTAATGTAACGAAACATGGCTCCTATCTGAAACCTAATCTGTAAGATAAGATATAATTAATATAAGAACATTTCCCGCTTTCTTATGCTGATATTGCAGTCTTCAATGATCCAACCACAATATCGAATATCGGCTCTTGACTTGACCCTCTGCTACGATATTATTACAGTAAGCATAATTCATTGTTTGGAGTCACTGTCGTACCTTTTGTTCGTGCGTTTACAGTCCGATTGTTAACAGCAGTTAGCCACTACACGGCCGTAACGGGCATTGTTGTTCAGTTTTTATTTTCAGTGAAGTTAGAGGTATTCTACTGAACAGCTCTGTTGATTCCCTCGGTCCTACGTATTACTTTGTCGTTGTAAAGCCTGGTATACTACATTTTTAAGTGAAACGTGTACAAACTGTATTAACAATTGAGAGGTATAATTTTTCAGTATGAAACGCAGTATAGTACTTCAGTAAATCTAGTTCTGGGGATTCAACTACAGAAGATGATCCGTGTGTTTCGAAAAAACGTGAAGGTAATAATGGTCCATCCACTTCATACACGAATAGCAGCATCCGAACAGGTACTGCTGGAGATAAAGGTGAAGATTTTCCTTGTTATTTGGATCTCCAACACATATATAATGATAATGTTTTTTGGGAAGACAGTACATGGAGAGAATTTAAGAAGTAAAAGTGGTTAGTGTGTTTGGAAGGCAAATTGGATTCCTTAGAGTGGAAAAATGCGCAGAATATTGGAGTGAGTAAATCACAGGGGGTGTACATTTCTGAAGATTGGAGTAGTATTTCGGTGGGTCCAGTTTGTGGAAGTAAACAAGCACAGTCAACATCACTGAGGAAAAAAATTCATAAACATAGGAATTTCAAAGCCCATTTAACTGCATGCAGACAACGAAAACAAAGACAAGAGAATGTTTTAGAATACCTTGTAGTTGAACAGCAGAAAGTACAGAGAAAGTGTGTCTCACAGCTCATTTTGCAGCAAAAAGTAACAAACCATATTTAGATTTTCACAAGCTTGTGGATTTCCAGATTCAAAATGGTGTCCACATGGGCAAAACACTACATAGTAAACTCAGTTGTGCCAATATAATACACTGCACTGCGGACTCTACGAGGAAAAAGCTCTGTTCGTCTATTAATATCGAAGAATTCCAAGGTCTCTGAACTCATTGATGAGTCTACATCTGTTGCTTCACAATCAGTTTTAATAGTGAATTTAAGGTCCGAAATCAGTGATTGTTTTGTAAATACCTTTGCTGAACTTAAAAAGAACAGATGCAGAACAATAGAAGCAGAACTTCTAAAGTGTATCTCGAAGCATGGTTTTTCTTCAAGTTATTTGAATGTCAATTTGACTGCAGCATGCAGATGGTGCTAGTGTAACGCTAAGTCGGAATTCACATGTTTTAGAAAGATTTAAGAAGAAGAAGAAGAACAAACTATTCAAATGGCATTGTTTGTGCCACAGAACTGAATTAGGTGTTGCTGATGAAGTCGAGGAGGTTCCTGGCGTGAATCAAATTACCATCTCTTTTAACAAGCTGTATACATTCTTATCATGAATCTCCAAAAAATCAGCATGAATTGTAGGTGTTGAACAAGAGTTAGGTACAAAACTTACGAAGGTACATTGGATGGCCTCAAGCTTTAGAGCAGTATGGAAATCCTGTCAGACTCTGAATGCTCATTTCAATAGATGTTCGAATGATATTACTAGAAAATCGTAAGGGAAGAGTTCAAGGGACTGCAGAAAACACTATCAAGCTGAAAGAAATAATTTTAGTTTACTATTACCTGTCCGCTTCTTTGTGGTATGATTGGTTTCATTTAATGCAGTTTGAATGCGCCGCGGCAGCGGCTCGTTCGTGGCGCAGCTCTGCACCACGAATAATATTTAAATAACGGAAAATGTCTTAAAAGGATGGGATAAAATACCAGGCAAGCTTATTACACATCATAACGCAAGTTTTCACTAGGCAACTCTATTCAAAACATTTAAACAGATTAAATTATTACACACCTTTACAATGAGTATGTAATGGCGTACGTCTCGCAATCTTGACAAAAGAATGCTACGCGAGCGTACAATATAACGTCACAGGCTCTTCCTACTCACGTAACTCCAAGAAGACGACAGAGAAATTAAATGTTCGGTCATTACTATTTATACTAGTCACATATTCTCATCTTTGTTTGATATTAAGTAAGTATCGTCTGTGGCGGTTTCAGTACTCGCCGACACAGATATTATTTTAAAAAAATCAGTACATAATTCTATACAAGAACAAGACATGACACATAATGCTTTCACTTTATTACATAAAGTTCACACAATCGTTATCGACTCAATTACAATCATCCAGTTCAATTATTCTTTTCTCCTTTTCTTTTTTACCACATATAATACGTCTTTTACTAAGAGACGTTACAACTGGTTGTGTCTCTACATTAGCAATGCTTATTACTATGTCCTCTATACGGCAGTCTCAGCGTCGGGCAAACAATACTATGTCTGTATGGTTCCCCTGCGTGAACGATTTCTTAAATGCGATATTTAAAACTTGGACGTGAGGCCACTACCCATACTGTGATGGAAGGCGTGGTCTTCAGTAGCTCCGCCCATATCTCGTTGCGGATTGCAGCGGGATCTCGATGTGGTATGTGGTATCCGATTCGCGTTGCCAACTGTGGTGTGGCAACGCCGTCTCGGTACGATACCACATTTCTCTCCAGAAGATTCTGGAAACCTAATTAAGGATGGCTATAATCTGGTGCTTGCTCCTTCGGAATACACCCCTGTGTGATTATGGCAACTGTAGTGAAAACGTGTCACGAACCTCGTCCCGGCCACAACTGGCTTGGAACAGAATTTTTGATAACAAGTCAGCCTGCGTTAGGACGCGAGTGCGCGTGGCAGGTGCGCTGCTTGCACGTTTGCCTGAAGACTGGCTGAAGAAGGCGCGGCCTTGAGACCGCCCGCCGGTAAACTGGTTAATGATTGCAGGCGAGGCGTAAATATTCAAGGCAGCGTCACGGGCCAGCTCGTTTCCCTAACGACCTGACAGATCTTGTTTTCGGGCAAAGCTTCTTCCAGAGACGGGTCTACGCTCGATAGTGCCATTGTCGTTTAGAACACGTCGTTAGTTGTGCTGCTATTGTTCCAAAGCACTGGAATTGCTGTGAACGTTGACAAAGGAATGGCGTCGCTCCTTAACATAGGCGCCCGCAACGGGAGTCAAGAAGGGGCACGTACGCCCGCCCCGCCCCCCCCCCCCTCCCACTTACAAGGGAACCTCCCCATCGCACCCCATCTCAGATTTAGTTATAAGTTGGCACAGTGGATAGGCCTTGAAAAACTGAACACAGATCAATCGAGAAAACAGGAAGAAGTTGTGTGGAACTATGAAAAAAATAAGCAAAATATACAAAGTGAGTAGTCCATGCGCAAGATACACAACATAAAGATAATGTGAGCTTAGGAGCGCCGTGGTCTCGTGGTTAGCGTGAGCAACTGCTGAACGAGAGGTTCTTGGTTCAAGTCATCCCTCGACTCAAAAGTTTACGTCCTTTATTTTCGCAAAGTTATGATCTGTCCGTTCGTTCATTGACGTCTCTGTTCACTGTAATAAGTTTAGTGTCTGTGTTTTGCGACCACACCGCAATGGGAACCGAAAACATTTGATCGCAAGGACATAGGTCAACCGATTCCTCCACAGGAAAACACGTCTGATATATTCTATACGACACTGGTGACGGCATGTCCGTCACAAGACAGGAATATGTTTTCGACCAACTTAACCTGTACACTTGGAGAACGGGTAAAAAGAGTCTTCTACCTTGCCCGATTTAGGTTTTCTTGTGGATGTGATTATCACTCCCAAAAAAGTGATGAAAACATAAGAGTTTGTCACATAAACTGCAACAAACGAATGCAACAGTTTCACAGTCGCACAGTTTTCCCTGTGCTCTGTCCAAACATATTTTTTTTTAAGGTTTTCAAATTTTTCCGTGTGTAGACCGTCAAATCCTGCGTATGTCCAAGCAAATCTGAACATGTCCTGGAATTTTAGAGAGCGACGTTGATTATGTGTGTGTGTCTGAACTTTGATAATTGTCTGAAAATAAAAAAAAATCAAACTTTTCACTCGAGGGAAGACTTGAACCAAGGACCTCTCGATCAGCATCTGCTCACGCTAACCACGAGACCAAAGCGCTCCTGAACTCACATTATCCTTGACGTTGCCTATCTTGCGCATGGACTACTCAGTTTGTATATTTTGCTTATCTTTTTCATAGTTCCACACAACTTCTTCCTGTTTTCTCGATTGATCTGTGTTTAGTTTTTCGAGACCTATCCACTGTGCCAACTTATAACTAAATCTGAGGGGGGTGCGATGGGGAGGTTCCCTTGTTAGAATGACCAGTACAGAGTGTTTATTCATATACAGGGTGTTGAATTTATTTGAAGATATTAAAATATCGGATCCAAACAATTTATAGTTCGATTTTGTTCGTCTCTGAGGGGGACATCATTGATTTCAAACTCGACCACACACCCTACCCCGTCTGTGGGGGTGGGGAGGCATCTTCGAAATCTTAAGTGTGAGCCCCATTTCCTTTCATTGAAGATCGGATTCTACGGAAAAAGATAGGTAAGTTTTATACGGTACATTTTTTTTTCGTTTTGTCGCAGATGGCGATGTAATCAGAAAAATAAAAATTCGTAGAAAATGGTGTTTTTCAAAATGCTGTCCAATGACGCTTGAATTAACACACCATCTCCATGCTGTTACAGTAGGACAGGCAATGATTCCTAAATTTAAAGAGAAACCCCAGTCTCAACGTCGTATACCTCCGACAAAGCTTGACGGGCCACTGTGACCGTGTAGCGACTTACGACTTCTCATCAGGCAGTGCAGTTTCAGTAAAAGTTATGAAACAATCTCCTGCCAACCCTCACACAGTGAAGTGTCATTGGATGGCATTTTGAAACATACCATTTTCTACCACTTTGACCTTACGGATTACAGCGCCAACTCTCACAAAACGAAAAAAAATATTCCAGACAAAACTTACGTATCTTTTTCCGTAGAATTCAAATCTGCATTAAAAAAAATAGGGTTTCCATTTAAGATTTCATAGGTCTCCACTCCCAAACACAGGCTGGTGTGGGGCATCGAGTTTGGTACTTAATTGTAAACCTTTTAAATGTAATGTGTTATTTTCGAGATATTTCATTGTCTTCAGATAAATTGAACACCCCATATAGAGCGTATAATCATCACCTCTGTGAGACTGGGTCACCTACAACATTTAGTTCTTGTAGCATTACAAGTCTCGAAACTGAACAATTCGTTTCTATAAAACATGACAGTTTTAACCCCCCTCCCTCCCCCCCTCCACACACACACACTCCTGTAAAACTTGTTTGCTAACGATTTTTTGCAGTTTTACCTCTGATGCTCGTTGTTCTGTTCTAATTTACATTCACAGTGTGAAAAATACGAATCTATGGGGTGCAATTTTTCGTCTTATTAATGTAGCAGAGTGAGACGTAGATTATCCTGAAACTTCAAACTGAAGTCTTGGTTTGGATTGTTACATATAAACCATCAACATTCCAGCTTTGTCCGTTAATTACAGAAAAATTTACAATATAAAAAAATGCTGTATTTTACCCCACACAATAGGGTAAAGCCGCACAGTGGGGGGGTCTTTTTCCCATTTGAGGTAAACGTGGTTAAAAAGGATGACTGCCTAATAAAATACCTGAAACGGAATGAGTGGTTTGTCCCTGCACTTTTACTACAGTGAGGTAACTGAGGCATAGGGACATCTGACTCTTCCTTGATTTTTGCTATTATTCTCTTTCGGATACTTCTTCACCAAATAATAAGTCCATATCTACATCTGAGCTACTGTCTTGATACGAAAAGTCTGAATCTGACTGTGAAGAATAATCAAATGGCTGTTTCATTTGTACTCTTCTTCTTTGGCATTGTTCTAATGAAATGGACATCGCTTTGTTTTTCTTTCTTTGGCATGTCTTTCCTTCTCAGTAACAAGCTTTTGTTTTCCCATGCATTGTTCTTCCATTAGCTCTTCATTCGGTGTCGATATAAGAAGCACTGATTTCAATGCTTTGCCAGAACGTTTCCACTAAATGTTTAGTAGACATTGCAATTCTCTCTTCAGGTGAGATGGATTCGCGCAGTATGAGCTGAATGTCATCTTTTACGGGAGTTATCATTCCAGAATTGTCGTAAGATATTGGAGCTGCGAGGACTCCGCTCATCTCGCCAATTTCTGTCAAATGTGCCAATTTTGAGTTTGGGGACCAGCAGAAACAATTATTTCATCGTAAAAATGAAGTTTAAATGCAGTATTGTGAACATGTTTATACGTTTATTCTTCATTTAAATCCCTCCAATACACAATGTTCAAGTAAAACTTTACAAATGTTACGAGTAAGTAGCCAAAATGCAGACTTGCACGGAGCAATAAGTTACAATAAGAAAAACCTGCCATATGCTCGTCATCACCTGAATGGATGGCAGTCACTTCAAAATGTCGGTGCGGGTGTTTATCCCGCGTTGTGATTTACCCTCAACTACCCCTCCTCTTATTCGCGTTTCACTTATGAAGTACATCTGAAAAAGGAAGTTCGTTTTATAGCACCTGATCTGGGGAAAACTGCTACCAGTGATTTTAAAATGTTTTCAAAGTCAATATGTATAACCTATAATGCAAAAAATAAGTTACTTCAAAAACTTTAACTGCAGGCAGTTCTCCAATCCACGGTACAGAAACATAGTTGAAGCAGAAGTATGAGAGCAGTAGAATAATCTTGAGTACTGGCAATACAGTAGTACATCGTATAGGCTTTTGCATCTCGTACACCCATACCTACATGTAGACATTCCACTACACTTGTACCAAAGATATTGTAATGCATACGTGCATTCCCTTCACGTGTTTAAGCCAAGAATTACTCACATTGATGTCATCGGGAATGCTCAGTAGCAGCACATTTGAAAATTAAGCGTCAGCAAGGAGCATTAGTGATGAAATCGTAGGAGGCAATAATGTGCAACCTCTTAGCAGGGACAAGATACGACTATTCGGGAGTAGGATCTTACAATATGACGCAGTGTTACGAGACAAACTTCCGTCACAATGTCCGCAAACGTGACGTCAGATCCTTCAGAACAGCGACCTGAACGCCCATTGGTTTTGTATATATATATATATATATATATATATATATATATATATATATATATATATATGTGTGTGTGTGTGTGTGTGTGTGTGTGTGTGTGTGTGTGTGTTTAGGAAACGAGCGAAGTATCCTTATTGGCTAAGGGTGAGTTAGTAGCGAGGCACCATTCAAAACGCACGGCCGAGTAACCGGGGCGGCTCCAAAAGAACGGTCGGGAGTAAATATTTCAGCAGTTAAACAAGATATAAAGTGAAGGTATTATTTATCAGAACGCCACGTGTCGTGGGCAGTGTCTATCAAGAGTATGGAAAGGTAGAACTTGTTAATGTGAAGGGTTGGGAAGGGCATAGCCCAGAGCCGCCATATTGCAAATTCTGTGACGTGTGTGCCAACGTATTTTCTTTATTAAAACGATTATAGTAGATACGTTGTTAACAATTAACAACTGGCATCCCTAAACACTCCACTTCAGCAGGATCTCAACCTACGTGGTACCTGGCGCCTGAACACTACTGTGCGACGAGGGACTACCGAAGCAGCAAGACACCAGGTTAGTGATTCAGCGATCAGAGAAGTACTTACTTCTCGCTAAACGCCACTAAGGGCATTGTAATATACCAGTTCTTGTGCATCCACTGATAGGCAGAGCAGCTGCAGACATACGACAGGTGCAGAAGAGGGAGCACTGCATGATGTGGAAGCATTCATGGGGTACTCACATTCTCTCATGCGTTCATACCAAGAAAGGAAAACAAATTCTACTTGAAGCCAAACTCTATAATAAATAAAGCAGAGAAAACTCAAAGTACAGTAAGTCAAACTCATACAGAGATGCATTGCCACTCTATATGAAACATAAAATACCCAGAGAACTTCTGCAGAAGTAAACATATTCACAGTATTTACCTAACACATAATAATGAACAAGAACACACATTGCCAATCTAAGAAAGCTGAAAAAGCTGAAAAAGCTGAAAAAAGGTAAGAAAATTGGGGTATTATGTTGTGCTTCCATTTTTCATATTAAACTACCTTTTATTTCTGTATTATGTTCTATGGCACTAGTCATCATCATTATGCTGTATTTTCTTTTCTCTACTTTGTTACTTCATAAATTGCTGTTTGCATAGAAAACTGTCTTTTAAGATCTGCAGGACGAGAAATGGTGATTACTAGCATAAACCACATTGCACTACAGAGCAGTGGTTGTCAAACATTTTTGCTCAGGAGCAAGTACTGACATTGTGGGGCGCCACTTCAGGCCGCATAATATTGTTATTATTAATTGGTAACATACACAAATAGATATTTTATGAGCTGCCAACAGACTATAGCTATAGTAAGCGGGTTGCCCACTGGCCCCCAAGTACTGAGCGTTGAAGACCACATCATTTGGAGCACGTCTTATCGATTGTTCTGTGTCAGATTGCTGCCATCCTAGGCCACCCCTGTCGGTGTGACACTATAAATGACGGACAAAGTGTTATGTTGTCTCTATGAGTAGATGACTGATTAATAACAGTTGTTGTTGTTGTGGTTTTCAGGCCTGAGACTGGTTTGATGCAGCTCTTCATGCTACCCTATCCTGTGCAAGCTTCTTTATCTCCCAGTACCTACTGCACCCTACATCCTTCTGAATCTGCTTAGTGTATTCATCTCTTGGTCTCCCTCTACGATTTTTACCCTCCGCGCTGCCCTCCAATGCTAAATTTGTGATCCCTCGTCAAGTTGTGCCACAAATTCCTCTTCTCCACAATTCTATTCAATACTTCATCATTAGTTATGTGATCTACCCATCTATTCTTCAGCATTCTTCTGTAGCGCCACATTTCGAAAGCGTCTATTCTCTTCTTGTCCAAACTATTTATCGTCCATGTTTCACTTCCATACATGGCTACACTCCACACAAATACTTTCAGAAACGACTTCCTGACACTTAAATCTATACTTGATATTAACAAATTTCTCTTCTTCAGAAATGCTTTCCTTGCCATTGCCAGTCTACATTTTATATCTTCTCTACTTCGACCATCATCAGTCATTTTGCTCCCCAAATAGCAAAACTCCTTTACTACGTTAAGTATCTCATTTCCTAATCTAATTCCCTCAGTATCACCCGACATAATTCTCCATGGATTTTAATACCTACTCCGAATTTTTCTTTTGTTTCCTTTACTGCTTGCTCAATATACAGATCGAATAACATCGGGGAGAGGCTACAGCCCTGTCTTACTCCCTTCCCAACCACTGCTTCTCTTTCATGCCGCTCGACTCTTTATAACTGCCATCTGGCTTCTGTACGAACTGTAAATAGCCTTTCGCTCCCTGTATTTTACCCCTGCCAACTTCAGAATTTGAAAGAAAGTATTCCAGTCAACAGTAGTCGTACTTATATAGAAATGCATTATGCAAGATGAGAACGATAACAATATTATACTAAATGTTTTGAATTTTTTTTTTGTGCTTATTGTGTTGCACTACAAAAACCTCGTAATTTCATACTTCTTGCGACAAATATGTATCGCATTTTGAGATGATCGTTTCTATAATGTATATTCACGAATCAATGTTACTTCCGTGTCCAGATTTATATCACAGCAGGTGATCGGCGCGCGTATGCACGTGAGTTGTGTGAAGTAACCGCCCAGTGGGCGCGCTAGTGACGCCATTGCCCTTGTGATAAGCGGCAAACTTTACTTAGCTCATGGCCCAGTTCACCAGCCTCAGTTAAAATTAAACACATTTCAAAGCACTACTGTCTCCGTATTCGGTTTCTTGCTGAGCAGGAAAACTACGCTCTTGAGAATCACTGAAGTTAGTTGATATTTTGAATTCGGCTGTTAAGTGCTAGATTCGTATTGTTATACAAGGTGCGTTTGAAAAGTTCGGTGAACGAGCTAAGTTCAAATGGTTCAAATGGCTCTGAGCGCTACGGGACTTAACATATGAGGTCACCAGTCCCCTAGAACTTAGAACTACTTAAACCTAACTAACCTAAGGACATCACACACATCCATGCCCGAAGCAGGATTCGAATCTGCGACCGTAGCGGTCGCGCAGATCCGGACTGAAGCGCCTAGAACCGCTCGGCCACATCGGCCGGCCCGAACGAGCTAAGTAAATAAAGAAAACAAGATTTACAGGGTGACAATATTGAACTATGCGAATAACAAGTAAATGAGTTACAAACACTTCGTTCAACATGTAAACGTCACTACAGATATTCGAATTTAGGTTATGACATGTTCGATACGCCTGAAATCAGGGAGATGATGTGGCGCAGACAAATAGGGAAGTTCTGCATGACTCGCTGAAGTGTCGGAATATCGATTCCGTCGATGACCTCCTGAATGGCTGTTTTCCGCTCAGCAGTCGTTTTGAGGTTATTGCTGTTCACCTTCTCTTTCATATAGCCCCACAAAGAGGAGTCCCATGTGTTCAGGTTCGGAGAATATGGCGGCCTATCGAGGCCCATGCCAGTGGCCTCTGGGCACCCCAGAACCAGAATGCGATTCCACAAGAAGCGTTCGCCTACTGTCTTCAGTTCCTTTGCGACCGGTGTCAGAAGTGTGCGTTGTAACTGATGGTGATTACTCTGAAGGCCCGCAAAGGTATTTCGTATGTCCTCCTTTAGGACATCGGACACTCTTCTGCTTCGATGGGGGTCGAGTTCCATCTTACATAAACCACATCTTGTCGAAATCAGGGCCACTTTGGATGACGGGGAAGAAATCATCTCCCAAGACCTTCACATATCGTTAAGTAGTCACCATGCTATCAAGGGATATCGCACCAATTACTCCGTGACTGGGCATTGCACACCACACAATCACTCGTTGAGGGGCGAGAGACTTCTCGACCGCGAAATGGCGATTCTCAGCCTCCCAAATGCTCCAATTTCGCTTATTGACGAACCAATCCAAATGAAAGTGGACTTCATCACTAAACCAAACCATACATGCGCGTACTAGTTCCCATTATGCTCCGCGGTCAACAGTGCAATTTGAACGTCCTAATGCAAACCGTCCATAAGGTATGACGATTTTATTTCATATAATTCAATAATTGTCACCCTGTACAAACAAAATACCTTTACTGGCCTTCAAAGTGACGACCATCAGGTACGACAAACACTTCTGATACGCGCTGCCGGATATGCACAACGTCTATGTGCTCAATTTTCTCGCTCAACACCCTGTTTCTATTCTCCAGACTGCTTTTTGTTCCTCGGCCATAAATTGCCTATGGAAAGGCTTGCGCTTCGCAACCGTTGCGTCGTGCTTCGAGCGATTCCACAAGAAGCGTTACCGAGCGCGGTGGCGCAGTGGTTAGACACTGGACTCGCATTCGGGAGGACGACGGTTCAATCCCGCGTCCGGCCATCCTGATTTAGGTTTTCCGTGATTTTCCTAAATCGCTCCAGGCAAATGCCGGGATGGTTCCTTTCAAAGGGCACGGCCGACTTCCTTCCCCGTCCTTCCCTAATCCGATGAGACCGATGACCTCGCTGTCTGGTCTCCTTCCCCACAACAACCAACCAACCAAGAAGCGTTCGCCGACTGTGTTCAGTTCCTTTGCGACCGGTGTCAGAAGTGTGCGTTGTAACTGATGGTGATTACTCTGAAGGCCTGCAAAGGTATTTCGTTTGGAACTCTTGTTCCCTTCATTTGCTGAGACCATCCATCGAACTTCTTAGATGCACCCTGTAGAACACAGCTGAGAATATTGGGCCGCAAAAATGACTGATTCGGGCCACATGCTGCCGACGGGCCGCAGTTTGACGATCACTGCTATAGAGCCACAGTTGGATCATGAACAATATTTGCAGAACAAATTCACTGTTTGCAACCAAATCCACAAAAGCACATGTTTCATACCAAAGTAAATTGTTCAGAAAAGGAAACTGTCAGTAAATTCCTCAAATCAGATACACTGAGATAAATATTGCTGTATACGGACCAAATGCCATCCATATCTATATATGTAAGAACAATAAGTGGAAATGTGTGCACAGTAAAACATATTCTCTCTCCAACAAACCAAAGAATTCATCAAACATTCACACAATGGTTTCCAAATCTCTCATTAAATATAGTCAGACTAATGTAATGTACGATGAGAGAAAAGAAATGATTGAAATAGAGAAGGGAGACGAAAAATTTAATTGTCATGGGTGACTGGAATTCGATAGTAGGAAAAGGAAGAGAAGGATACGTAGTAGGAGAATATGGAATGGGGGTAAGTAATGAAAGAGGAAACCGCCTGGTAGAATTTTGCACAGAGCATAACTTAATCACAGTTCAAGAATACATGGAGGATGGCTGGAGTTACTGGAAGGTTTCAGATAGATTATTTAATGGTAAGACAGAGATTTAGGAACCAGGTTTTAAATTGTAAGACATTTCCAGGGGCAGATGTGGACTCTGACCACAATCTATTGTTTATGAGCTGTTGATTAAAACTGAAGAAACTGCAAAAAAAAAAAAAAAAGGTGGAAATTTGTGATGGGATCTGGATAAACTGACGGAAACAGAGGTTGTAGAAAGTTTCAAATTTTGAAGATGGCAGGGGTAAATACAGGGAGCGAAAGGCTATTTACAATTTGTACAGAAACCAGGTGGCAGTTATGAGTCGAGGAGCATGGAAGAGAAGCAGTGGTTGGGAAGGGAGTGAGACAGGGTTGTAGCCTATCCCCGATTTATTCAATCTGTATATTGAGCAAGCAGTAAAAGAAAAAAAACGAAAAATTCAGAGTAGGAATTAAAATCCATGGAGAAGAAATAAAAACTTTGTGGTTCTTGGACAATGTCTTGAAAAGAGGATATAAGATGAACATCAACAAAAGCAAAAAAGAGTAATGGAATGTAGTCGAGTTAACTCGGTGATGCTGAGGGAATTAGATTAGGAAATGAGACACTTAAAGTAGTATATGAGTTTTGCTATTTGGGGAGCAAAGTAACTAATGATGGTCGAAGTAGAGGGGATATAAAATGTAGAATGGCAATGGCAAGTAAAGTGTTTCTGAAGGAGAGAATAGACTTAAGTATCAGGAAGTCGTTTCTGAAAGTATTTGTATGGAGTGTAGCCATCTATGGAAGTTAAACGTGGACGATAAATAGCTTAGACAAGAAGAGAATGGAAGCTTTTGAAATGTGGAGCTGCAGAAGAATGCTGATTACATTGGTAGATCACATAACTAATGAGGAGGTACTGAACAGATCTGAGGAGAAAAGAAATTTGTGGTACATCTTGACTAGAAGAATGATCGGTTTGTAGGACATGTTCTGAGGCATCAAGGGATCACCAACTTAGTATTGGAGGGCAGCGTGGAAGCTAAAAATCGTAGAGGGAGACCAAGAGATGAATACACTAAGCAGATTCAGAAGGTTGTAGGCTGCAGTAGGTATTGGGAGATGAAGAAGCCTTAACAGGATACAGCAGCATGGAGAGCTGCATCAAACCAGTCTCTGGACTGAAGACCACAACAACAACAATGTTACGTTGTCACAGTTGTATGTAAACCAGAAGGAGGGTGTCACTTCTCCTTACGTCTATAACAGTATAAGTGCAAATCTTCAAGCACAATAGGCCAGTACTAAACAAATAAATGCCACGAAATATACCCTATAAATACCAAAAATCAACTCATCTCACTCAGTACATCATAGTTTCTCTGTTCTGTTCACACACAAGCCGCTTCAGTCCGGAACCGCGCGACTACTACGGTCGTAGGTTCGAATCCTGCCTCGGTTATGGATGTGTGTGATGTCCTTAGCTTAATTAGGTTTAAGTAGTTCTAAGTTCTAGGGGAGTGATGACCTCAGGTGTTAAGTCCCATAGTGCTCAGAGCCATTTTCACACACAAGTAGAAAATTTGAAGACTATATCACTGGCAATATCATAGCTGTTCATTCACTGTATATCCTTTACCCTTTCTGTATGAAACAAACTCTTCCACAGGATTTTATAGTTTCACTCTATATTCCACACTTACCTTAATACACACTAAAGTGCCAAAAAACTAGTATAGGCATGCATATTTAAACACAGAGATATGTAAACAGGCAGAATACGTCGCTGCGGTCGGCAACACCTATATAAGACAACTGTCTAGCGCAGTTGTTAAATCTGTTACTGCTGCTACAACGGCAGGACATCGTAGCGGCTAGAAAAAGATCCTGCAAGAACGGGACCAACGGCGACTGAAGAGAATCGTTCAACGTGACAGAAGTGCAACCCTCCGCTAAATGCTGAAGATTTCAGAGCTCGGCGATCAACAAGTGTAAGCGTGCAAACCATTCAATGAATCGATATTGCTTTCGAAGCCGAAGGCCCACTCGTGTACCCTTGATGGCTACACGACACAAAGCTTTACGCCTCCCCAGGGCCTGTCAACACCGACGTTGGACTGTTGATAACTGGAGGTATGTCACCGGACGAGTCTCGTTTCAAATTGTACCGAGTGGATGGACGGGTACGAGTACGGAGCCAAGCTCATGAATCCATGGATCCTGCATCTCAGCAGCTGTTCAAACTGGTGGAGGCTCTGTAATGGTGTGGGGCATACGCAGTTGGAGTGATATGGGACCCCTCTTATATCTAGATACGACTCTGACAGATGACACGTACGTAAGCGTCCTGTCTGATCACCTCCGTTCATGTCTATTGTGCATTCCTACCCATTTGGGCAATTCCACCAGTACAATGCGACGTACCACACGTCCAGAATTGCTACAGAGTGGATCTAGGAACACTTTTCTCAGTTTAAACACTTCCTCTGGCCACCAAACTCCCCAGACATGAACATTATTGAGCACGTCTGTAACGCCTTCCAGCGTGCTGTACAAAAGAGATTCCCACCCTCTCGTACGTTACGGATTTATGGACAGCCCTGCGTGATTCATGGTGTCAGTTCCGTCCAGCACAAGTTCAGACATTAGTCGAGTCCATGCCATGACGTGTTGCGATATTCTGCGTGCTCACGGGGCCCTACACGTTATTACGCAGGTGTACCAATTTCGTTGGCTCTTTAGTGGATTTTCAATATAGGTCTTAAAATGTTTCACTGTATAGAATGAACTGCAGGAATATTTATCATATCTCACAAATGTACCAAAATGTCACTAAAGTTAACCCAGAAGTAGAAAGTCTCATGTTGCACTTCCCAGGAAGTATAATGAGATAAGTGTAATTATGTGTCATGACACGAATAAACAAAAGCTATTCAAGAAAATGCTTAACATGTGCAATGTGACCCTAACCTCTGGATTTTTTTCGTGCATAAAGTTTCTACCTGTATTGCATTTTCATGTGGAATTTGTTTGATCCTGTATCTTCGCTTGTACAACAGGAAGAATTTATTGTTTAATGACTTACCCTTGCTGGGGATGTGATGTGCTCTAATTAGTACGTTCTGTCCTACTTTAAACTTTCTTAGCTTTAGCATTATGGAGTAGTAGACGTTTTTCTGCTCCATCCTTTATATGAGTGACAGCCATTTCAGTAACATCCTTGAGTCTTAATTTTCTCACATGAGGAAACTGTTCTAAACCTTATATTTTTTGATGGGTTCCTTGTTTTTTTAAGTCCAGAATGGATGGTAAATATGTAGAGTCATGGAGTAAATCATTTAATATGGCTTGAAATGAGGAGATGTATTTGTCCCAGTTCGTATGTTGTTTATGGCAGTACGGTCGACAAATTTATTAATTTCTTCCATAATCCCCATTCTCAGCCTCTCTCTGTCTCTCCTTATTACCTTATCGAGTGAGACATTGGCGGAAGAATCATCAGGATAAGTGTTTGCATTTTTCAAAGTGTCATCATAAAAAAAGTAAAGTCGATTAACTTCCTCGTCTTGACTACTTAGCCCGTCCTCAAACTTTAACCTAACTGTTCACCTGAGACTGTGAGACTAATCTCACCATTTTTGAAATTCAAAACAGCATTGTACTGATTTAGGAAATTGACACCAAGAATCACTTGTGTATTATGAAATTGCCCAAATTAAAAGTTGGTGGCAAAAGAATGACCATGGCAACTAAACTCAATGTATCTCTCGCTTTTAACATAAAGACTTTCTTGAGATTGCACGTAGGATTTTAATCTTTCTCGGCGGTAGCTACCGGAATCAAACACAGCAGTAACAGTGTGATTGCCAATTTTGGTTGTAATAACAGGATGAGCAAGTGGTTTAGTCTGTGTTTCCTTTTCTTCTAATAGGGTGCCGGTAATGTCCTTAAAGTCCACGTAATTTGCTGTTATGGCAGCGGACGGTTCTTTTGAATAACTGTTTTCGCCAGCTGCCGGAGTTACAAGTCATTGTTTGCCTCTCTAGGTGCTCTGGTTATCGTTTGGCTTGGGATTGCGCACTTCAACGATCTCTACGTACCTCTCTTGGTTGAACTGTCCTGAATTTTTCCACTATTGTTGATTGTGTTGGTTGTATTGGCCCGACCTAAAGTTTTAACGGTTTTGTTTGTGCCAGGAGTTACCTTTGTTTGAATGATTATGTCGCTGACTGCCTACATGTCTGTTACCGTTGTGTTGTTTGTCATTATTCTTATTAGCGTTACCATACTGATTTTTGTTTTGATTCTGGTGGTTATGACTCTGAAAATTTTGACGATCTTAGTAGCGTTCTGATGCCAGATATTCTTGTTATACAGGTGGTGTTGTCGGTTGTGTCCGAAATTTCTTTTGTTGTGAAACCTACCGTATGACCCGTAGTTTCTGCATTGATTACGAGAATACACGGTGTCATACGTTTCAAACTTTTCTGCTGCTTCTTTGCCAGTCAGTTTACCGTCACCGTCAAGCTCTAATTCTTGTAATAAACAAATTCCTCAACATTGCCTTTACATCTGCTTGCAGTGATAATTTGGCGTAAATGTGCTGGTAATTTTATTAAACAAATTCTGATCAATTAAGGAAAGGCTGAGTAGGTTGTAAAGGTATCTGTTGCGTCTGGTTATATCTTCAACGTGCTGTGTAGGGGTGGAAAAATCTGATCGTTCGAAGTTTTGCTACGTGATTATGCTGTGCTAAATTTGATACTGTTTTTCTGGTGACCAGTACGCTAAGAGGAAAGCGTTGTAAAAATCTTGCTCAGAACGGTATTCGCTAATATGTGTTCGCATTCATTCTTACAGCGGGTTCGTTTTCAGGAAATCTGCACATGAATTCTGACTTGTGTTCCAAAGGCCAAGTAGGTGGAATAGCATAATAAAACGGGTTCACCCAAGCTTGGGGATGTAATTCGTCGTTATAATAACGTAATGTTTTAAATTTGCGAGTTTATAGTCGAAAGTTTCCTCGCGTCTTAGCGCGCTGAAATTTCGACTCCGCCAAGCGCTACGCTCACTGTGATGCTGTGGCGTACTATATAGCATTAGTTGGTGTTTCCCAAGACGCCAGATGTGGTGATAGTTTTCTGTATTCTCTATTGCTGGACTAATGAAAGAAGGAGAAGGTTCCTGCTCTCGATCATTCCCGTTAATCTGTTTTAGATGCGTTTGAGCTGTGCCTAAAGCCGCCTGTTGTCTTCCTTCTGCTGTTCGTTAATCTTCTTTTCCTTTGAAGTGTTTAAGTGATTGATATCTGCCGTTTCCAAAAAATACACTGGTGTCGTATGAACTGAATCATTGTGAGTTGGTGGACTAATTTGGCACTTTATTTGCTAATCCCTTCTACTTGCTCTGTTATTTCAATTAACCATCAGTTTGTGTATCTGTCAAGGTTTGCAAACTTTCTACTTGGGCAGTTACCTTGTCGACCTGTTCCCGATGTAGCGTGATGCGTTGTTGTACTTGTTTTACCATTTCATTAAGTACAAGGCCTGTATTTTGCTAAGATTCTCATCGTTTTCGATCTTTTGCCTGTTTTTCGTTTGCTCGACTACCGTCTCTAATATTTGCACGCGATCGATTACACGTTGTAATTCAGCTTTGAGCTCGTTTTTTATTTATTTTGACATTGTTTCTAGCTTCTCTTGGGCATTGTTTCAGCTATTAGCTAATGAGTCAAACCCTGTAATGGCTTCTTCCCTAATTTCGTCTAATTTGACAAATTTTCGCCCGGGTTGTGAAAACATCCTCTGAAACATCGATATCATACTTGGGCTACCATCCGCATTTACTAAATTTGTGTAAGGATTTGTACCTGTAATGGTTTCCGTTACGCTTCCTTAACCTATTTTGCTAACGGTATTTGCAATGGATCCCGGAAATTTGATATTACTTAATTCTTGGCGGTCACCATATAGCGGAGATGCTGAGCCGCCATAGGCACAATAAAAAGATTCACACAATCATAGCTTTCGGTCATTAAGGCCTTTTTCAGCAGTAGACACACATACACACACACGCACACACACTCAGGCAAGCGCAACTTCCACACACATCTCATGTGTCTTGTTTCACATTGTTTCCAACTTCTGGTCAAGTCTACGTCCGAAGAGTGAAACATGGCGAGAGTTCGGTCATGATTTGAGCAGCCATATCGTGATATTCCTTGGGCCTTATTGGTACTGGCACTATTTCCAATAATTATGTGACTATTTTGCCTAATGAGTGCCCAACTCGAGGTACGAAGTTTGTTTCCCAGTGGCGATGCCGTATTCCAAGAAACAGGGCCCCTGGTCACACAGCTTGCATCATCCAGGAGTTGTCTTGCGAGTAGGAGGATGAATTGTTACATCTCTCCTGCTCACCACAGGCTCAAGATATCAATATTATCAATATCTGGTCTACTTTCGAAAGAATTGTGTTCGCTATCCACCTTCATCATCGTTACCTTAACTTGTCACTAGTTGAAAGGTGGCTACACTGTGCCACTGCGCCAGAGAGTGCGCCAAAGAGTACTATTAAGCCGCCTCCACAGTGCTAGTAAAGAGATCGTGGCTGTCAGTGGTTGTCGAGAGTTCATGGGAGTCAGTGCTTGTTAGGAGTTCGTGCCGAGATGTGCTAGTGGGCACTGCTTGTCGTGAAGTCGGAGTAACATGTTGTAGTAAAGAGTGTTGTTCCATGTGTTATGCAGTTATTTGATGGGAGAGATAGCAGATGTTATTGTAATGAGTGCATTTCGTCAATATATATGAAGGTAAAAACTACAATGTTCTTTTATTGATTGTGTGTCTGAAATAATGCGTCACTACAGGTTCAGTCAACAAAGCATCTGGCTTGTGTTCTTGTATTAGAGTGAATTCTGGTTTTCTTGCGTAATTATAGTTTTTCTAATTTTCTTTTGTCACGTCAGCATAGTTGGTATTTAAAAATTCTTGTCTTGTTGGAAAAGAACCGTGCCAGATGTGGACGTTGAGTCACACTCCCACATACAGAACAGTTACTCTTGTGCTTGTTGGCTTCGTAGATTTTATAGTTGCTGGGGACTTAATTAATTAGCTGTGTTTACGAAAATTTTCTTTCATTGTTTGTTGCAGTCAGATTGCGTAATAATACTAGTCAGGGCCAACCGATTACGAGACACTGCGTAATCGGACGGACATACAAAAACTAAAAAATATTTTCAATCAATCATATTTATTTAATTAAGCCCCCATGCATAGTTTGTAGGAAGTGTGGTACAAGATAACCCTGAATACTATATGCAAGCTGTAATTATCCAATTCTGAGAGGACAGGGAGCTGCTTCGAATGCCACTGGTTTTTCTACACCGTGTTAAAGCATGTTAATGTGTTGTGTTAGGGGTGTTTCCATATCTTTTCAACCCCAGTATAATCTTAAAAGTATTTTCACTAATCAAATGCATATGCTCTGATGATTAAATATTATAATTTATCAGCAAAGGCGAAATACTGAAGCAAAGGGTCGGTGTCACTCTAGTTGATGGCACTGATTGCTCGGAGTCATGGGGCTAAGGACGAACATCAGTAGCTCATGTGTTAGTTACGGCTGATATGGAGGATTATCATTGCATCTAATATATTTCATTACTAGGAAATGCTATTGGTTGAAGGAGGGTCACAACGAAAGAGTTAGGGTACACATAGAGAGACTGTAGAACGGTATTTAGCGCCCCCAGTCGTGCCACACTGCACTGCTATCTTCGGAAGTCATTCTATGGTTGTTTCGAAAGAGAAATTGTATGTGTGCGAACTTGTAAGATAAGACGTTACAGAAATCATACCTAACGTTTGCGCGGCGTATTACTGCACACAGAAAAGCAATAAAACTACAAATATATCGTATTTCAAGTGAATACTGTTTAAAGATGTTGTTTGTTATTGTTTTTGTACGTCTGTGGTATAATCTAGTACATAAAGAAGCTTCAAGTGTTTTACCTTATTTGAATACGTCAGTTTATTACTTTACCCTAGGTTTCATACTTTGCTTACGGTCTGTCAAGTATAATGCCTCTTCGTTTGGTTTCCGAAAACGTGGCGGAGGGTTGTTCATCTTGCTCCGCTCTAGTCACGGTGTTGCCCCTCGATGGAATGTTGCCTCTGTGGCGATGACATACTCGACAACACGTGGAGGTTAGACACTTGACAGAAGTGATATTCAAACGTTCTAGCTTAATCTTATAGCTTCCCTTTAACTCCTTTGCCGCCATTAAGATACAAAGCTGTCAGAGAAAAGAGGAATTAAAATTAACTGACGTGTATTTAGTGGTTCATGAATGGACGATGCAGAGTTGTAATGCACTATAGCAGCCATTTACTACCTGTGAATGTCGCAATTAGTTCTCAGAAGGAACAAGTACACAGACTGCCTACTCCATCTCCCTTTCACAAAAGGACAATGTGAACGACAGGTAACAAGGACAGGTACATGCACAAGCATTCTCGAGTTAAATAAACAAATAAATAACAAGTCTCCAGTGAACTCGTTTCTGTGCTAAACGTTAAGACTGCTCTCTTAATTATGGGGATCCAGTGATCACGCAATGAAATTCAACAGTATAAAATAAGCACTCAAAAGGAATGAAAAACACGTCTTTGTGTGACCGTGTATTGTGCCAAAGACATATAATTATGTAACTGATTATATTATCAATGCATTTTTTACAGAGATCAGTATTATCGCGTAACACCCATAAAAGACATCAGGCAGACAAATTGTGAACCCGAACAGTTCGTGAAAAAAGTAAACGTTTTTCAGGATAATATCATTAATGGAGTCGCATATGTTTCAGACGTACTTCCTGTTGTTTACGAATGAATCGATGCTCCATACAAACGAAGAAGTGAAATGAGTTGTGGTTGCTGACTATACAGCAATAAGTTCATGAGGATTTGAATTAAGGCTAGGTGTTGTGTTGGAGAATGATATTTGAGATATCAGAACTTGCGCCGAACTGAAAGTGGGAAGCAAGATGGCCAAAACATACAGTTATCACCGTACTTTTTTATGACTGCCAGTCGTTTGGCCCTCCTGGAAGTAGTTCTGGCACGGTAATCCATGTATCATCGTGTACCTCGATTTGTAGAACACCGCTGCCACAAAATTGCTATGAGCAATAATCTGTTGTTTGTAGGGGCCACCGGCCACTATCGTGGGTTATAACAGCGTGTAGACGGATATACTTTCTTTTTCTTTTGAGTCGTTAGTCTTACCACTGGTTTGATGTGGTGCGTGACGAATTCCTCTTTGTGTCAGTCTATTCATCTGAGAGCAGCATTTATACCTTATGTCCTCAGTTCTTTGCCGGATGCACTGCAATTATTGTCTGCCCCCACAGTTTGTGGCTTCTAGAGCTCCCTTTAGTCCCTCTGTTTTAATACATATCCTTTCATCCTTCCCCTTGTTTTTGCCAGTGCTTCCGTATTCGTATATTCACAGAAATTTCTTCCACAAGTTAAGGCCTAGGGATTGGATTTATTTTGACCAGAAAAGCGCTATTTGGCTGCACTAGTCTCTTTTTCATGTCCTCCTTGCTTCGTCCGTCACGTGTTACTTTGCTTTCAAAATTGCAGAATTTGTCTGCTTCATAATCACCAATTTTGTCGTTAAGGTTATTCCTAAAAAAACAAAAATAAGCATTATGGACACAGAGCGAACGACACAAATAGCGCTTCATTCAACTACACACGGAAGGGAAAATGTGATAATCACAATATGCCATTGAAGCATAATAACATGAGACACGTCCAACGGGGCAATCAATCGGCCTTCCCATGGACAGCATCTGAAAACAAATAATAAAGGCGGCAGGGCAATACATGCCACCTCAAATGATAAATAAAACTGAAAATAGGCCGTGTAATCAAGACCGTGAATGGGCGGCTCGGAACTATGAGTGGTACTTGTAAAGCAGGGGAATAATGACTGGACAACTGAATTAACAAACAGAGCCAGCCTCTTTGCAACTTCCGGAAGTGGCTAGTCTTAAAGAGAAAGGCGAAACATCATTAGAAGTAAGAGTGCTATGATCCAACGATGGGATGGACATTCCAGAAGAATTATTAGGAAGTCCGTGTGGGCATAGAATAAATCCTACTGAAATGATACAGGCAATGGCCGAAGTTCCAACAAATAACGAACCTGTAAATATCCTGCTCAATACTGAAGCGGCTTTTAGTGTCACGAGCGTTCGTCTGTTTAAACATTTGAATAGTAAGCAAAAATTACCTTGTGTTGCCAGTTTCAAACTGTACGCTGTCAGGTGCGTTGGGCACTCATTCCGTTCCTGTGAAGCCGCAGGTCCAGGTAGAAGTGGCTGCGCAAGAGGAAAGACTGTTAAGCACCTTCTTGTTAAGCTCCTATACTATCTTATCCTTGCATCTGGGATATTCACAGGGACAAAATTACAGTAATTGACCTCTTAAAAGGGATAAGCACCATACCCAAAGACAGGCAAATTATTGTTTGGAACCTGGTGTGGGGAGTGGAATTGCACGGTAAATTCTGCCAGAGAATGATTAATTGTGTAGGTACTAATGTATTATATTTAAATGGCAATTGTGGACTAAGTAGTTTACCAGCAGACAACTCATCGGACGTTGAAAACATTATCCAGAATAAAGCAGTCGAATCTCAATATTTAACTGAAGTGCAGCGGAATTAATTAGCTAGCATGTTAAAGGAATGTCTGGAAGTCTTCGATCAGAAACCTGGTATGATCAAGGATTATGTTTATGAGTCGGATGTCTGTTCACGTCTTACTTATTGTAAAGCCTCTTGCTCTGTTCCGTGGGCCAAAAAGGAAAGGATCACAAAGGAGATCAGGAAAATGTTAGAATGGGGCATTATCAAACCATCTAATTCACCATTTAGTAGTCTCTTATGCAGTAGACAAATCTGACGGGAGTGTTCACCTCAAATTAGACGCAAAGGATTTATTAAGATGCGCACACTTGTCAAGAGGTAAGACCTACTAATTACAGCACAAAGTTAGTACTACACCCAATAGTTCTATCAGAATTTTTAGCGATCGCTTCTTGTAATGTGATCGGGTTACTTCCGACTGCACAATGTAGATTTAAATATGTAATTGCCTTTTATGACTTGTTTTCAAAATAAGTTAAAATGTACCCAATAAGATCTACTAACTTTAAGCCTGTGTTGAACCACTTACTTAAAGGCTATATAGATAAGGCTGGTAAGCCGAGTGCTGTTCTATCAGATAATGCATCATATTACACGAGCAAGGCTTGGAAGGAGTGTATGTTAAAATTCGACATAAAGCGTACCTTGATATCACGATATCATGCGGAATCGTCGCCAGTTGAACTTATCAATGAGAGACCTTAACCGATTTATTCGTTCTTATGTTGCAACGCAAGAAAATAAGTGGTTAGAGTAAGTGTTGGTCTTTGAAGATTTTCGCAATGACATGCCACACTCATCCACCAGGCATACTCCACCGGAGATAATGTACAACAAGCCGGAATATAATGAGTGGATTAAACCTTCCTTACCGATCTTGGTTGAACCAAACAAAGATAGTAAATCGTTGTTGGATGACTTGCGTGAATCACTAAAGCATCCTGCGCAACTAAGGAAAGCCAAATTCGATCGTAAATTGGGCCTATTTGTGACGTATGTCATAGGCTCTTAATAGGTTAAACGAGAAATAGCAACATGTTTACGCCAGACCATACCGGATCATTCGCATTCCTCGTGAGGGAAGCCTTTGTTAGCTAATGAAGATAATGGGGACCAAACAAGTGTTTGTTTCCACACAAAGATTTGAAAAAAAAATTATGGATGAAACCTTTAGTGGTTCTAGGCCCTCCAGTCTGGAACCGCGAGACCGCTACGGTCGCAGGTTCGAATCCTGCCTCGGGCATGGATGTGTGTGATGTCCTTAGGTCAATTAGGTTTAAGTAGTTCTAAGTTCTAGGGGACTGATGACAGCAGTTAAGTCCCATAGGGCTCAGAGCCGTTTTGAACCAAACCTTTAGTGACAGTTAATGGAACACTGAATGAGAAGCTTTACTCAAGTAGGTTTTTATAGTTTAATAATATTACGATTTATTGTTTTAATAATATTCTGAAGTTAGTGGATATAAATGTATTTTTTGTTTAATAGTGTTGTGGTTAATATAATTTGTTAATACTTGGTTCTGTAATTGTTTGAATGCCTCACATGTAACCTTTAGGGAACGGAAACCTTAGATTAAGGAAAAGCACAATGAGTTATCGAATTTATTTGCATATTAAATTGGCGTGCTGCTTATTGCCCACTGAAGTGACAATTATTTCAATAGAGTTGTGTCCGGAAATGAATAGGATAGAATCTCGGCATAACCACCTGGAAGTGAAGTAACGGAGTCATTAATTCAATAGGATTGTGCCCGAAACTGAATAGGACAAAATCTCAGCACCAACTGCGGCAATGAAAGTGATTTGACCATTACAGAATAACTGTGAAACAATGTAATATCGTTTGTGCAAACAGTTAGTGTCTGACACTAACGGGAAAATGAATGCTGTGAACTATTAGAGAGACAGAAGCACTGCATACATTAGTCAACAAGAATATTGGTTTCTGGGGATAAAATTTAGTGACTGACATTGCCATGACTTATATTTACCCGTACATGTCATGTCTATATGCGATGTCTTTATGTCCTATATTCATCATTCTGGGGCATGTGTGGAGACATCTTACCCATCATTGAGGCTGCTGAGGCATTGCTGCTGTCATCTCATGTTGCGACTATCTTTTTGCTGCACGGCTCCGGAAACGTTAACTGTGGGCTACGAGACATCCCATGACTTAGGCGGAGGGCGTCGACATCGGGAATTCGCTTGCCTTGCAACCTAGAGCCGGAGCAAGAACAAGCAAACAAAAACGATTCGCTCGAAGTCCATCACTCTAAGACGTAATACAAGAATCGAGCTGTCCTTTGATGTCAACCCGAAATTCTGATCGTCATTTGATCAAGAACATTACGGAGGTCTACAAGCAGAATCAGTGTAAATCAGATGATGGATTTGAAGGAGAAGAAGACCCAACCGCAGAAGGTCGGCAGCTGTAGGCAATCCGAAGACCGCAATACGAAGCTTAACAATAGAGACGAAGAATCGGCAAATGGAAACTGAAGAGAAATAAAAATCTAAAATTACCGATACTCCCCATGTCCCACTGTTACAACCGCACAGATGGCCTGCAGAAACCAAACGATCACTCTGTGCGGTCGCTCAGGGGCGGCGAGATGAATGGATATCGCACACCTCGCGGGGCAAAACAACACACAAGACTACAATCAAGTCCCAAGTTTGTTAATGACATATTTAAGACTATACATAGATTGGAATGTGTAATTAGTATAAACTAACCTATTCAGTAATGGACATAGAGTGAACATTTGTGCCTAGTATTTATATTACCCACTCATATGCGTTGTTGTGTGTGTATGTGTGTGTGTGTGTGTGTGTCTGTGTGTGTGTGTTACATAGTGCCGCTCTATCATAAAAAGGAAAGAAGAAAAAAGGAAAAAATAGGGTCCCAAGCAAAGATCCAAAACCCTGATCTACATAAAAAGAGACTAGAGTCCCAAGTCAAAGTCAAACATAGTTAACGAAGAACCTCAACTCCCTAAGAGAAAATCTAAATAGGCGCAATATTAGCATATCTCGCAGCTACCTTAAATGATGTTAACTTAATTAAAATAAAGTAGCCATTTTTGGGTGGCTGTGTAACCCTTCGTTACATATCTGATCTTTTATGAAACTAAAATTTAATCCAACTGGCCGTGAACGATTCCCACATTTCATATGCGTAATATCACGAATTCTCGTTTTAAAGCAGAAATATTACATGAAAGAATAATAAGAGCAAATGGAATACATTCAAAGTAGCAAGGGGCTTTATTGAAAGAATTTCTAACGAACGTTCTTTTTGTTTCATAACTATTATATAAATCCAACGCACGTATTGTTAACGCCTCTAGCGTCTGTTATTGTTAACGCCTCTAGCGTCTGTGCGTATTTAGCGTCTGGATGTCTTTGGGGCCTGGGAGTGTTTAGCGTCTGAGATATTAATGGCCGAGCTTTTAGCGTTGGAGTCGTAAATATTCGTGTCTCTTAAGTTCATTCGCCACATAGTTAACCCTGTTGGAGGTCGGGCTAGTTAAAAGTAAATTTCTTTGACTTTCTTTGACTTTCGATTACAGACCCTGTTTGCACATTCGTCGTAGTGAATCATACCAAAGCAACTGTCTTATTAAAAACCGAGTCGAGCTAAAACTGTAGTGTTCTACGATATCGAACAGCGTATCACGGGAAGTGACCGTACACTGAATTATCTCTGGACAATAATAGTAATAATAGTTTGTTCCATAGTTGTATTAAAGAGAATAATTTTCAACGGAGAAAACATTGTGATGTGTTAAGTGAACCCTATGACGTCTGAAGGAATTAATTCGGTGCGCATGTGCTACGCAAGATCAAAGATATCAATTCATTTTGAAACACGAATCGGCCGCCTAGTAACTGTTAATGAGCATTTCTGGCGGTAACCGCTAAAAACGCGGCTAGCCAATGGCAATAAGTTGAATTTAACCTTATTGATCAACAAGTATTGACCGCAATGACAGATGATGCTGTGTCTGTACTGGCTGGGTGTAGAAAAAGGGCATTACACATTCGCTGATAGCGGAAGTGTCAACAGGCAGCCATAGGAGTCGTCACAATGGGAAGTAGGGCCTGTCATACATCTGCCATTGTCTCTCACGGTGAAAAGGTATACCTGGATTCGTTTATTCGGCTACAGCAGCCTGCAGACGACATGAACCCTCAAAATGAGAAAGCACCATGCTTTCGTATTGTGTCAGAACAGTTAAAAAACCCACTGTCAAAATAAGGATACCTGTGTAAGAATCCAAGTTAGATGATTTCAGCGGGGGCTACCAAGAACCTCGGACGCAGCGTCCATCAACATCCGTGAGCTTGGAGGTGGCTGATCGGTCATGGATCGTCCCCCAACTTGTTCATTGTCTCATAGAGGGGGCGCCAGTACCCTTTTGGACAAGTGACTCGACACCAGATGCTGCGGATGGCATGAGCAGCCCTCAAATTGTTTGTAGTCTTTTAAATTCAACAGATGATCAAAACTGATATCAAAATGATTTATAAAGGGTACATGTATTGTACGAAAGGTGACAATCGACTCTAAGTAGTGTAAGAGGTGAACCACCTTCATAAGTATTAACAGGAATCCGCCAAATTTAGGTTACGTGTTAAATCACACAAAAATAAAGTTTTAAAATGTTTGCCAGATATGGAACGGGGTGAAATATTATATTATCATCAGACGTTCACAAAAATGGTAAAGTTGAACGACTGTATCCGATTTAACAAAAAATGTTTACAAACCGCAGTCATCCCTACGTACTTGAAAATGATCTACAATTTAAATCGGCCAACTGTACAGAAAATAAAAAGAATACGGCTACTTGGACCACGTTGACATTCTCATAACACGTTGAAGCTGTGGACTTCCACAAGAACAAAATTTTACAGATGTATAGGTTGTGAATTCAGCTAAGTATTTAGGGATTACAACTACGAATAACTTAAACTGGGACCACCAGATGGATAACATTGTGGGGAAAGTGAACCAAAGACGGTCGTTTATTGCCCGAACACTTAAAAAATGAAAGTCTACCAAAGAGACTGCCTACACTACACTCTCCTGGAGTGCTGTTGCACGGTGTGGGATCTGCATGAGATTGACGGAGGACACTGAAAAAAGTTCAAAGAAGGGCAAAACGTTTTCTATTATAGCGAAACATGGATGAGAGCTCCACAGATATGATATGCAAATTGAGGTGACACTCATTAAAAAAAGGCGTTTTTCGTTAAGGCAGGATCTTCTCATGTAATTTCAATCACCAACTTTCTCCTCCGAATGCGAAAATATTTTGTTGGCGTCTACCTATACAGGGAGAGATGATCATGATAATAAAATAACAGAAATCAGACCTCGCTATAAAAGATTTAAGTGTTCCATTATCTCACGCGCAGTTCTAGATTGGAACGGTAGAGAGATAGCGTGAAAGTGGTTCAATGATCCTACATCCGGGTACTTAATTTTAAATAGTAGAGTAATCATGTAGATGTAGATAAAGATGTATAGGACTAAAGAACAGAGATTTGTAAATACTTAGTAATAAGAAAGACGCCGCCTATTCGCGCCATGACCTATACACCATTCGCTGACTAACAAAACGTATCTGAAAAGTTTCAGACAATAGGTAATACAATTCAAAGCTGTAAGTGAGTGTAAAACAGTCGTACCAACAACTAAAGCAGAATAACAAATAGTTCCAGAGACTCCTGAAAACGCTGCCGTTAACGTGTGTTACGCTGCTGCTGTTTTGAACTGACATAGATAGAGGTTCCGCTATCGCAGATCTGCTGACTCAGGCCACACACTGATAACCAGTCGATGTGTTTTCCCTGGCGATGTCTCTGTCTGCCCCTCTCTGTCTCGCAGTCGGAAACGCTCAGTCATTCGTATAATCGACGTTTGGAACTGAAGGAAACGTCAATCACTTCAGTTCGTTCGATAAATCGTGAACATGCACAAGGAACGAATATGCACTTCATATACACACACACACACACACACACACACACACATTATTGGTTTTAGTCTAGGACGCTACACAAACTATTACATTTCCAATCCGCCGTTCCCCACTAAGGCATGTGGAGAGTTTTCCTTGCTTGTAACTCAAATGCCGGGACTGGTAAGCCCTCCAATTTAATCCCAGTTGGGATGTCCCATGTGCGCCATTATTAGCTCGTCTCATAAGTGGCTGAATAGAACCGCGACTCTTTAATGGGCCACATTTGGATTTTGGAGTGAAGAACGAAAAGATTAAAAAAACTCCTATCTCATCGTTGGAAAATGCGCCAACAGGTGTAATCAAATTCATCAATAATTGTGTAATGACACTTCTCCTTTTCAGGTATTAAGCGAAGTTGCCGGGTATGGTACCCACCGTTTTCGGAATCATCCTCTGCCTCTCCTTCCTTAACAGTTATAATTTCTAGCCTTTAAATGTAGAGAAGTGTGGAAACTAATAGTTTTGCAAAATTTAACGTGAGTATCTCTCCTAGTTTTTTTTTTAACTGTCTGATGATTGATTCACATACCCTTCTGAATTTACTAAGTTCATTTCTGTATCTTTCCTGTATCCATATGTCACCCCACATCCTAGGTAACTGAAGTGGTCTACTTGCTCTAAAATCTTACGATCTATCTCTGTTTTGCTTCTACGTGCTCTTTCCCCACGAAGGCTATTGTCTTAGTTTTTTCTGTTGAGATTTCCAGGTCAGATTTTGCACTTATTTGTTTCAGTAAGTAAATTCCTTTCTGTTGTTGCTCTTCTTTATCTCCTTGCATCACTGCGCTATCAGTATCTAGTAGATTACTTACAAGAATCGTGCTGTCTAGCTATATACCTCTTTGACATTCTGTTTTCAATACGTGCATTATTTGAGGGGCTCGACTGTAAACAATGGTACGGGACAGTCTGTGAGAAACAGAGATATTAACTGTAAAATGTCAGCGAAGGCATGTTTCATTCATATTAGTAAAAAGCTCCATGAAAATCCGACAGATGGCACCACTTTGTCAACTTTCAGATTTTCACTGTTGGCAGCTTTTTCGATTCGTGTGCAAGTAAATAATGGTAAGTGCCTAAAACACGCTGGCAAGTGAGAGTGAAGTGTCCAATCTTCGTGTGAAAAACATGCTTATCAGTGAGTTTTTGAACCTGGATACTTATGACTCTGATAAAGACCAGGAATACGTTCCTGAAGATGAAAGCACCTCCAGAGGAGTTGATAATCAGGTAAGTATGAACATTTATTTCTGCAACTAAACAGTGTTAAGTTACGTCCCTTTACAGTATTTACATGAATTTACTTGACAATGTGATGCTAATAATGTTAAGGGATATCTTTAACGCTACTTACTTGCCGTAATAAGAAATCCAGATTAGTTTTCTATCAAGTATTACGGTTTTTGTAAATGCAGCTATATGTTAATACCTAGCCTTTTAACAGCAATCGGTATTATGGAGATACAATGGAGTTTCTCTATTCCACATGCTTATCTTTTTCAAGATTTTTTTTCTAGAGAATGCGTGTGGTAGAACGTCAGTGCATATGTTACATAATGGCAACTACAGTAGATGTATAGTTTTAGACGTTTCATTATTCTTAGAACTGTGCAGAATGTTAAACTTATGAGTTTGATTTTTTTGTAGGTTCAGAGGCTTCTTGGAGGTAGATGTTCCTCGGAAGATAAATACAGTAGCGACGATTATATTATGAAGCAGACACTAAACATGTTTTAACGATCATCAGAGCATACGGAAAGGACGAAAGAGGCTAAAACGTGGCAGTGTGCAAGAGCAGATGTAGAAATGAATGAAGGAAAGCAGTATACGAAGTACAGAGGTAAGGGTACTGTTGTTGGAGAAAAATGGTTAGGCCAGCCATGCAAATGCCCTAAAAATTGTTTCCATCTGACCAACGACGTAGAGAAACAAACAGTATTCCGAAATTTCTGGTAAATGAATTGCAATGACACTCAAAATGCTCACTTTCAAGGTTGTTTACCATCAAAAACTGCTATCCTAAAGAAGACAAAACAGGGGATATCTAGACGCAGTCAAACAATTCTATATACAGTAAAAACTGCCGAAAAGGATGTCATTGTTTGCAAATTTGCATTTCTTAACGTTCATGGACGTTAGAAAAATAGAGGGTTTGTGGAGAACATCGTGAAACGATTAAAAAATGGTGCCGTTTCACACTACTTCTTATGGCAGAGATGAGCATACCAGTCATCCTAGAAAATATTCAGAGGATTTCATCAACGATGTGAAAGCATTTATTGACATACTTCCAAAGTATAGAAGTCACTACATTCGAAAAGATCCATCCCGAGAGTACTGAAGTATCGAATATTACATGCAGCTCTGTTATGACAAGTACGTTGAGGAATGTCCGTTGGCAGGCAAAAGTTCTGCTTCTATAGACAAATTTCGACGAATATTTACCGAGGAACTCCATACAAGTTCAAGAGCCCTAAAGTGGACACCTGTCAACAGTGTGATTCAATTTATGTATCCATCAAGCATACTGAGAACTGTGAAAACGAAACTGAAATACATTTGAAACGTCCCCTTAGAAAAGTTATACATGACTGTGCTTATAAATCTCTTACATTATTTGATTTTCAAACAGCTGAGCAAAACTGAACGTACTCAGACATTTCGCTCTTTACCTATTCTGATCAACACTAAACTGACACACAATATTTTTTAGTGCAACGCAATCTGACTTTCAATAATCCCTGCAAAAGAATGGCCCTGACTAACATTAACCTATACCTTTCACAAATCACTTACCTCACAAAAATCTTCGTTACTCAAGCTACTGCAATACAGCGAGCGCCACTACTGCCAGCTAAATAAAAGATTCAAACTACTGAAGGCACTAACTACTGATAGGTATAGTTAGAAAATGAAAGATTTTGATAGAGAAAAAACAATGTATTTACCTTAATAGTGTTCAAAAGTCATAATATATATATAGCAGTTCATGACATCCATTCTAACAAATGTACTGTTTCTGATGGACACACGTCCAGATCATCCGGTCTCAAAAATCCGCCACCTTACTTCCCCATATCCACCACTGCTGGCGGCTCACCTCCAACTGCGCAACGCTATGCGCTGTTAACAGCCGACAGCCCAACACTACAATAGCGAATATTGCAACAATGCCACCCAGCCACAGACTGCACACAGCACAACCAGTGATTTTCATACAGAGCGCTACGTGGCGTTACCAATAAGAAAACCTAAACAGCCTACTTACATTGCCCCCATGTTCCCCACAAAAAATTTTACAAATTGTTTTGGGCACTGGCCAATACATATTTGTTAAGAAATTTTCACAATTACAATAACAAAGAAATCAAATGCACACACTTATTGATACAATGTTAGTCAAAAGCTAAAATTTTCTCACAGTCTATAAAGACAGTCCTGATCATTCATCACAGTAAAATTGCAGTGTTTTTTTTTTCTCAAAGTCTGAGCAGTAAAAGAGAATGCACACGGAAGTAGTGGATTTCCATGCAGTCTTGAAGAAGTAGTTTTGTCCTTCCAACGGAAAGACAGTGCTGACTCTTGACATGCAGACAGCTAATGGGCCACAACAGAGCAAACCCACAGCAGAGTCAGTCGAAGTTCAAGAATATTGGTAGGTAGGTCATCACAGAGCAGACCCACTGTAGTCCTGGTAGAGTGTATGGTATTGGTGGGCCACCAGAGGTCCAGACCCAATGCAGTCCTTGTAGAAATAATGGTATTGGTGGGCCATCAAAGATGCAGACCCACTGTAGTCCTTGTCGAGATGGCTAGCAGCCATCCGTTGCGACTGTGCAGGTGCACAATCACCATCGAAGAGTCTTGTGGACAATATAGCAAGTCCATGAACCACCACTTGTGGACTCACAAAGTTTTTGGAATTGTCTTTAGAACCAGCAATCCTGTTAACGAGTCCCTTGCTGAATTATTAACACACGTGCAAGCACTAACAGTCCCAACTTCTCACATACTGTGCGTATATTATGACCAACAGAAACGTGCGCACTGAAATGAAACCTAATTTGAAGAGCTGGTGTCTATACAATTATAAATTTACAACATAAGAATACAATTACAATGGTACAAAATACGTCATTAAAGAACATAACAGTACAGATAACATTTGTAGTAATACGGGCTTTACAAAAGAATCGAACTAACATATACATCAGTGTTCCAGGAATTATGACATGTGTAAATACATAAAAGATCAGAATAGCTTTGGAAACATCAGCTTCACACATGAGCATTAAAACAGAACAGAATAAATAATGACTAAACATCTTTACAAATGAAAATAACATAGTATTTGAAAAATTCTACAACATAAATCTTATTAGCTAAACACATAAAGACAGGAAAAACACAAATACACAAGGGTACATAAACACATGGCGGAATTATACAAAAGGAAAGACAGGGTTCGTTTTCAGTGTAAAATTTGGTACTGCAGTCCAACCCAAAACTTCATTCCATAGATCTTTCCTCTTATTTCAACATTTGTTTCCACCAAAAAAATGCAATCCAAGCATACTTTTTGTATTCAGATGTTCACATATTTCTTACCTCATTATTTATTTTTCATTATCTTACCTCATCATTTATTTCCAAGAAAATCCTACCTAAACCTGTTGTCCCTAAACCCTAATTTTTTGTTCATATCCTCTTTCAAAATGCTTTTTTGGCCAAACCATTTTCTTATAGCATCTCAATGCATTTCTTCCAATTCATCGCAACTCGTTCTCTTATATAGCCTACCCCATCTTAAGCTAACTTAAATCTACTGAGCTCGGATATACAGGGTGAGTTACCTAACATTACCGCTGGATATATTTCGTAAACCACATCAAATACTGACGAATCGATTCCACAGACCGAACGTGAGGAGAGGGGCTACTGTAATTGGTTAATACAAACCATAAAAAAAATGCACGGAAGTACGTTTTTTAACACAAACCTACGTTTTTTTAAAATGGAACCCCGTTAGTTTTGTTAGCACATCTGAACATACAAACAAATACGTAATCAGTGCCGTTTGTTGCATTGTAAAATGTTAATTACATCCAGAGATATTGTAACCTAAAGTTGACGCTTGAGTACCATTCCTCCACTGTTCGATCGTGTGTATCGGAGAGCACCGAATTACGTAGGGATCCAAAGAGAACGGTGATGGACCTTAGGTACAGAAGAGACTGGAACAGCACATTACGTCCTCATGCTAACACCTTTTTATTGGTCTTTTTCACTGACGCACATGTACATTACCATGAGGGGTGAGGTACACGTACACACGTGGTTTCTGTTTTCAATTACGGAGTGGAATAGAGTGTGTCCCGACATGTCAGGCCAATAGATGTTCAATGTGGAGGCCATCATTTGCTGCACACAATTGCAATCTCTGGCGTAATTAATGTCGTACACGCCGCAGTACATCTGGTGTAATGTCGCCGCAAGCTGCCACAATACGTTGTTTCATATCCTCTGGGGTTGTAGGCACATCACGGTACACATTCTCCTTTAACGAACCCCGCAGAAAGAAGTCCAGAGGTGTAAGATCAGGAGAACGGGCTGGCCAATTTATGCGTCCTCCACGTCCTATGAAACGCCCGTCGAACATCCTGTCAAGGGTCAGCCTAGTGTTAATTGCGGAATGTGCAGGTGCATCATCATGCTGATACCACATATGTCGACGCGTTTCCAGTGGGAGATTTTCGAGCAACGTTGGCAGATCATTCTGTAGAAACGCGATGTATGTTGCAGCTGTTTGGGCCCCTGCAATGAAGTGAGGACCAATGAGGTGGTCACCAATGATTCCGCACCATACATTTACAGTCCACTGTCGCTGTCGCTCTACCTGTCTGAGCCAACGAGGATTGTCCACGGAGCAGTAATGCATGTTCCGTAGATTCACTGCCCCGTGGTTTGTGAAACCCGCTTCATCGATAAACAGGCAGAACTGCAACGCATTCTCTGTTAATGCCCATTGACAAAATTGCACTCGATGATTAAAGTCATCACCATGTAATTGCTGATGTAGCGACACATGAAACGGGTGAAAGCGGTGACGGCGCAGTATGCGCATGACACTACTTTGACTCAGTCCACCGGCTCTCGCAATGTCCCATGTACTCATGTGTGGGTTCATGGCAACAGCAGATAACACACCAACTGCACCCGCTTCTCCTGTGACGGGCCTGTTACGGACCCGTTTACGTGCTACGACCATACCTGTTGCATACAGTTGGCGGTAGATGTTTTGCAATGTGCGGCACGTTGGATGCTTTCTGTCCGGGTACCGTTCTGCATACACCCTTCAGGCTTCAGCTGCATTTCGTCGACACTCGCCATAGATGAGTATCATCTCCGCCTTTTCAGAGTTCGAATACACCATGGTCACAGTTCCTACAACACTACACTATCACAGAGGTCTGGTAACACGGTTTACTACAGTTGGTCTGCGTGCGGAGACAAATGCAGAATAACAATAGCAGCAAGCGCTACGTGCGGACACTGCGACAGCTAGACCAAACCACAACAGTGCACTACAGCCACCCTCGTAAACACGGTCGTCATCGTAAACATGTCCCTGCAGATGCTGCTCGCCGACCGTGGCCCGTGTTTGTTACACACGCAACTGAACGTCGGAGGTTTCAAGCGTCAACTTTAGGTTACAATATTTCCGGATGTAATTAACATTTTACAATGCAACAAACGGCACTGATTACGTATTTGTTTATATGTTCAGATGTGCTAACAAAACTAACGTGGTTCCATTTGAGAAAACGTAGGTTTGTGTTAAAAAACATACACTCCTGGAAATGGAAAAAAGAACACATTGACACCGGTGTGTCAGACCCACCATACTTTCTCCGGACACTGCGAGAGGGCTGTACAAGCAATGATCACACGCACGGCACAGCGGACACACCAGGAACTGCGGTGTTGGCCGTCGAATGGCGCTAGCTGCGCAGCATTTGTGCACCGCCGCCGTCAGTGTCAGCCAGTTTGCCGTGGCATACAGAGCTCCATCGCAGTCTTTAACACTGGTAGCATGCCGCGACAGCGTGGACGTGAACCGTATGTGCAGTTGACGGACTTTGAGCGAGGGCGTATAGTGGGCATGCGGGAGGCCGGGTGGACGTACCGCCGAATTGCTCAACACGTGGGGCATGAGGTCTCCACAGTACATCGGTGTTGTCGCCAGTGGTCGGCGGAAGGTGCACGTGCCCGTCGACCTGGGACCGGACCGCAGCGACGCACGGATGCACGCCAAGACCGTAGGTTCCTACGCAGTGTCGTAGGGGACCGCACCGCCACTTCCCAGCAAATTAGGGACACTGTTGCTCCTGGGGTATCGGCGAGGACCATTCGCAACCGTCTCAATGAAGCTGGGCTACGGTCCCGCACACCGTTAGGCCGTCTTCCGCTCACGCCCCAACATCGTGCAGCCCGCCTCAGTGGTGTCGCGACAGGCGTGAATGGAGGGACGAATGGAGACGTGTCGTCTTCAGCGATGAGAGTCGCTTCTGCCTTGGTGCCAATGATGGTCGTATGCGTGTTTGGCGCTGTGCAGGTGAGCGCCACAATCAGGACTGCATACGACCCGGCATCATGGTGTGGGGAGCGATCTCCTACACTGGCCGTACACCACTGGTGATCGTCGAGGGGACACTGAATAGTGCATGGTACATCCAAACCGTCATCGAACCCATCGTTCTACCATTCCTAGACCGGCAAGGGAACTTGCTGTTCCAACAGGACAATGCACGTCCGCATGTATCCCGTGCCACCCAACGTGCTCTAGAAGGTGTAAGTCAACTACCCTGGCCAGCAATATCTCCGGATCTGTCCCCCATTGAGCATGTTTGGGACTGGACGAAGCGTCGTTTCACGCGGTCTGCACGTCCAGCACGAACGCTGGTCCAACTGAGGCGCCAGGTGGAAATGGCATGGCAAGCTGTTCCACAGGACTACATCCAGCATCTCTACGATCGTCTCCATGGGAGAATAGCAGCCTGCATTGCTGCGAAAGGTGGATATACACTGTACTAGTACCGACATTGTGCATGCTCTGTTGCCTGTGTCTATGTGCCTGTGGTTCTGTCAGTGTGATCATGTGATGTAACTGACCCCAGGAATGTGTCAATAAAGTTTCCCCTTTCTGGGACAATGAATTCACGGTGTTCTTATTTCAATTTCCAGGAGTGTACTTCCTTGCATTTTTGTATGGTTTGTATTAAACAATTACACTAGCCCCTCTCCTCACGTTCGGTCTATGGAATCGGTTCGTCAGTATTTGATGTGGTTTACGAAGCGGTAACGTTAGGTGACTCACCCTGTATATACTAAGGGACGAGGCAATGCAGCAGCAGAAAACAATTAACACAAACAGCAATGACAAAAAATGCAAATTGGCAAAGCAAGCAGCATTATAAAAATTAGGAAAAGCAAATACAACTAATATCAGCCCATGAGCAGCAACAAGAAAAATAAAACAGTAGTAAAACTAGCTTAATACAATGCAAAATTCAGTAGAACTATGCCTGGCAAACAGCAGCAGCAAATGCAATAACCTATACCTAAACATGACAAAGTTCAAGCAGAAATAAAATTGCAGTAAAGATAGGAAATGTCTAATAACTATGTCAGATCTTAACACTAGACTGATGCATCACCTTAACTTATACCACTAAAAAGTTACCAGTCATTGACAAAAATTATGTATGTAATTCCTGTGAGGGGAAATGTGTTTTTGTGCTCCCTCGTTTTTTTTTTAAGTAGATCATAAAGTTATTATTTACTGGATCTGTAGGGCATAAAATATCTATATTAGTACATCTATTAAATTTTATTGTAAACAATGCTGCAGTGCAGCTAGAAACTAGATATTAAACAAAATAGGCAAATGTATATATAAAGCCACATATGAAACGTCATTCACTGGGCAAATGGCCTCTCACAAGGCAAAAAAATGTCTCAACTAGTAAGACAATAGATGTAAAATGTTTCTCATAATTTCATTAGGCATTTTAGTAAATATCATAAATGACGAGCTCCACAGCGTAATCGTATGTTTTCAAGTTTGATCGTGTCGTATTTGTTATGCTTTCTACAAAGGAATGTCAATAGCGAGGTTAATGGTCTCTTTTTTTCTCCACCTAATGGATTTTTCTCCAGGCGACTCGCACAGCTGGTCGCCCATAACACATTACGTCACGGTCACTTACCTTTCTTACCGAAATATTTACGACAGCAGTTTCCGCTATAGTGACAGTCTCATATAAAAATAATTTCACAGGTCAAGAATTTGCGTTACAAATCTGTAGAAACAAAATCCTATAAAAAGAACAGTGTCCAAAACATTTTCGTCGGCACTGTGAAACATTCACGCATGTACACACAATTCATAACTCTTAAAGTACGATTCTTGGTTTCCAACATCCGTTTTCACAAATCTGAGTCCCTAACCACTTCTCATTATTCCTTACCTTATTACACATATACATATTCGTCGACACGTCAATCTTGCGTCGACACTTCAATATTTCATCATAATAAATAGTAGCATAATCAGATTCCTCATATAGCATCAGCTTATTGATCATAAACATACCTCAACAGCATAATACACATCGTCATCGTAATAATAACATCATAACACTTCAGTGAAATCTCAAAATCGTCGTAGCTTTCTGCAATAATTTCAAAACCTAAAAAGAATTCTCTGCTCACTTCAATAGTGTCATCTACCTCAAAAGTACTTTAAAAATCATGATCCCATACCAAACACATCATTCAAAGCTCTCATAGTATCACAATGGTTCCAAAAAAATATATGAACAGTTTACAAAATACAGACAAAATACAATTTCATAAGTGTGAAGTTATCCAACTGTGTAATTGTGTAAACATGTGTCACTGATGTAGTAAAAAGAATGTTTGTTCCTCTGTCAAATAAACAGATAGCTGTGTAATTCTTTCTTGGAGAAATATGGTACCGATGTGTAAAGTTGTATAAGCAAATACCATATTAGCTAGGTCTCCTTGTGCTTGCCACACACATGGTATACAAAGTAAGCGTGTACCCCCCGAGAATCTTTCTTTGTAATTCAAAAATCTTGAAAAATAAATGGTTTAAGTACAAAATTAATCACTCAAATGCGTGTCCTGTAGCGCTAAATGTGCGTCTTGCTGTGAGATAATCTCTGTGGAAGTGTCGTAGTTATCGTCCTCCGAAAGCTAAGTTCTGCAGAAGTCAATGTACTTACCTCATGATAAACAAAAGTGAAATGCTTTGCATATAGATACCTTAGTTATTACGCTTATTGCCGTGATGAAGAAAGTAGTATAATGTAACGTATTGTTGTGCTACGGAAAAGGCTGTCGCATTGTAGCTATACCACAAAAGTTACTACTAAAACATGTTTTACTTTCCAGAATAATACAGAAAAACTGTGCAGATATAAAACAGATACACCGCAAAAGCAACAATGTAAATTGTGTCACACATTAGTAGCGTCGTGATGTAATCGTGTAGCTGTCAAATAAACTAACCACTGCATCATCTGGTATCTCTCAGAAAGTACTTTAAATCCATATTGTATTTTCAGGTAAACCAAAATGTTGCAGTAAAATCTCATTACCAGTACTGGTATATGTTCTAAATATGTAAGCCTTATAGACGTTATGTAATCGTGTAACTAACAAGCAAGAATGTACACACACAGTAACACTGTGTCCTCTGTTCACTATAACAATGCATTTGTAATTACTTGTCTAAATATTTTCTCTAGGTACATGACTGAATAGTTAATTTTAAACATTGTTGCATGTTAACAGTTTCTAAGTCTGACAAAGCATACTAGTAACGTGAAGTGAAAGATTTTATAGCAAAGACTAAGTTAAAAAGCATATTATCTTTCAATAAACGGTTTTACATGTGAAATGTGGTGCAATCCTTTACTTTTCCTAGTACGCAGAGTTTCAACTTCAAAGTAATTATCATATTGTATACGTCGGTAAGGAATGCTAAAATTTTTCTCAAGGTTAGCGTCTATGTTATTTTTCGCTGAGCCAGCCGGCGCACATGGCTGCCTGCGGTGCGAGTCATTGTCTGTCTCTTTGTTGGCGCGCGTCGTTATTGGGATTAGGAGACCTAACTTCTACAAATTCACCTTGACGAGAAGGCCCTGACCTGTTTGAAGCTCGCCAGTTCTGATGGAATTCAGGTCTGTCGTTTTGTCGGTAGTTTACATAGTTTCTTGTTTGTCGGTCATGCGGTGGAGAATTTCTCCCGGAATCGTAACTGCGTGGTGGACCGTTGCGTCTTAAGTTATTCTGTCTCCCTTGATAATAATTATTTTGGTTCCCGTATTGTCTGTTTCTATGGTTGTCTCTGTCACATTCATTACTATGGAAAAGCGATCTTTCTCTGTAACTATTATTCTGCCAGCAGTTGTCATACAGGTGGTGTCTGTTTTGGTCACGATTTACGTTGTAAGAATAGCCTTGTCGTGTCCAGCTATTATTTCTTTCATCGCGGAATTGTGACGGATGTGACCTGTAATTGTTGTGTTCCTGTTTTCGCGTCCCGCGATTGTCAGTGTCGATTTCCAATTGTTGTAAGAGTCCCTGAGAAACTTCAATGTCGTCTTTGCAACGTTCTGCCAAAAAAATATGTCGTAAATGTTCAGGCAATTTGATTAAGCAAATGCGGATGAGTTCTGAGGGGCTGTATGGGTTTGACAGGACTGATTCTTGTGTAACATGTCTTCAAAATATTTCACAAGACTGGAAAATTCAGATTGTTCGAAATGTTTCATCATTATGATGCTATGTTTTACTCGGTCTCGTGTGGCTTGAGACCAATATGCTGAGAGGAAGGCATGGTAAAATTCTCCTTCACTGTGGCAATCGTGAATGACCGATCGCATTCTTACAGCTGGTTCATTCTCTAAGTAGCCACACATAAATTCTAATCTGTGCTCTAATGACCAGTTGGGAGGAAAACAATGAGAGGATTGATGGAGCCAGGCTTGTGGATGAATGTCGTTGCCAGAATTCTTAAATGTTTTGAATTTACGTGTAGTAATGTACAGCTTATAGTCAAAATCATCATGTCGGCGAGTTGCATGTCGCTCATTGTTACGTCGTTTCGGCGGTTCCATCTCAAAATTCGGTGTACCTTGCCAATTTATGCCATAATTTCCGAAGTGCCCTGTGTTACTATTTTGTGGCTGTTCCGTATTTCTGTGTCCCTCTTCCCGTATTGGAGCGCGAGTGTCCTCTGAAATACGTAATTCTGGTATTACCTGTGTCAGCTGATCTTGTACTTCCCGGATTTCTCTTTGGTGTTGCGTATTAATTTGAGTCTGATTTTGTTTGAATTTCCTAATTTGTTCAAACTCTTCTGTGTCATTAAAGACTACCGGTTTTGTGTCATTCAATTATCATCTACCTACGTAGATAAATTATTTAGCTGATTCGAAAGTTCAACTACTTTCTCTGATAATGAACTAATTTCCTCCATGTGTCTTTCTGAACCAATTTTCAGAGTATCTACTGTGTCCTTTAAGTTTTCCTGAGTTTTTGCAAGTTGCATAATCGAATCGGTAGATGAAGCTGAGTCAGTTTTAGCTTGCAAGATCTCATGATTTTCATGAACAATAGTTTTCAGTTCTTTTATGGGTGTTTCGTGATTTTGTAATGCATTTTCATGCCGCGAAAAAATAGGTTGAAAATGCTCACAAATTTGTGTTTTTACGTCATTACAGACTTTTTGACATTTCGATACAATGTTATGTAACTCAATAGTTAAATCTTCACGTGTTTGTTCAAGTGTGGTGTCTAACGTTTGAAGGTTTTGTTCCATTATGTCTAACTTTTGAAGCTTTTGCTGTGTTTGTCTCTGATTTTGTTCCATTGTGTCTAACTGTTGCTGCGTTTGTCTCTGATTTTGTTCCATTGTGTCTAAGTTTTGAAGCTTTTGCTGTGTTTGTCTCTGATTTTGCTCCATTTGTTGCATTAATTGCAATAATAATGTATTAGTGTCTGGAATCAGTTTCTCTATGCTTTTTGGCAGTGCATTTTCACCGGCAACATTCACATTTTGACAAGCAGAAAATGTGTCTTGACTCACTTGAGAAAACGGTGAGGACCCAAAACCTGAGTGTACAGTATTTGCAATATTGTGTTCTGTCATTTCGGATTCCTGAGGCGAGCTGTTGCCGACCGATCGATCGATAATGCTTCCCTGTTCACCACTTGTTTCACTGTCTACACTATTATTTGCCGCCCGCTCCATTTCCCTATGCACTATTACCAAATTACTACTTTGAATGTCTGTTAATACATTACACAGTGGTTCTGATAAGCTACGCTCGTCGTCACTATTATTTCTGAGTTTACTTTGGAGCCTAGTGTTACGTTTTTCACACGCCATTATTGTCACAATATTTCACACGATAACACAGAAAAGCACAATTTGAAGAGCAAAAATAAGAGAACACATTAACATAGCACTGAAAATAATATCTAGTTAATTGCAAGCGCAGCTGCGAAATACTTGGTGCAAATCTACATGCATGCCACAACTGTTTTACTGTACAACAATGAAAAACTACAACTACAAAGGAAATTCTCTCTATGATTACGCGCTAGCAATAAACAATAGCTACACTAATTACACAATCTACATGAAAAAAATCAGAAGATTCCAGTGAGGCTAAGGGTCGACATATGAAACGTCCCCTCAGAAAAATTATACGTGACTGTGCTTATAAACCTCTTACATTATTTCATTTTCAAACAGCTGAGCAAAACTGAACGTACTCAGACATTTCGCTCTTTACCTATTCTGATCAACACTAAACTGACACACAAAATTTTTTTAGCGCAACGCAATCTGACTTTCAATAATCCCTGCAAAAGAATGGCCCTGACTAACATTAACCTATACCTTTCACAAATCACTTACCTCACAAAAATCTTCGTTACTCAAGCTACTGCAATACAGCGAGCGCCACTACTGCCAGCTAAATAAAAGATTCAAACTGCTGATGGCACTAACTACTGATAGGTATAGTTAGACAATGAAAGATTTTGATAGAGAAAAAACAATGTATTTACCTTAATAGTGTTCAAAAGTCATAATATATATAGCAGTTCATGACATCCATTCTTACAAATGTACTGTTTCTGATGGACACACGTCCAGATCATCCGGTCTCAAAAATCCGCCATCTCACTTCCCCACAAGCACCACTGCTGGCGGCTCACCTCCAACTGCGCAACGCTACGCGCTGTTAACAGCCAACAGCCCAACACTACAATAGCGAATATTACAACAATGCCACCCAGCCACGGACTGCACACAGCACAGCCAGTGATTTTCATACAGAGCGCTACGTGGCGTTACCAGTAAGAAAACCTAAACAGCCTACTTACACATTCGTTGGGAATAAAGCAGGAGATTCACTATCGAAAAGCAGAAGCTGGCCAATCTGCAATACGTGAAGCAATGAAAGTAGCAAAACAAAAATGTTCATGAAATCACGTTCGATTTGCAACAGACACTACCCGCGCCTAAGCTGACTACTGGGCCAATGTTTTATAAGCGTAAAATATGGTGCTATAATTTTAGTGTCCATTCTTGTGCAGATAGCCAAGGACAGTTTTTTCTCTGGGATGAAATAACAGTTAAAAGGGGACCAGACGAAACAGCAAGGTGTTTAAAGATGTACTTTGAAAAGAATGACATCAAAGGTGAACCTGATTGCGTTTTCCGACAACTGTGGCGGACAAAACAAGAATTGAACGTTAGTGGCGTTTCGGCTATACCTGTTAAAGTCTTAGGAAATATCTAGTATTCTAAGTCCAATTAAGTTATTCCTCTGTAGTTACTGCATCGGCTTTAGTCTCTTTTTTTTTTTAAAAAAAAATTATATCACACTATCGGTGTTCCAGTCTTGGGGGATGCTCTTGCTCGTCCATCTTTCATTTAAGAGAAGTAGCAGACGTAGATATAGCATCATTTCTCCACGTTTTAACAATTCAGTTTTAATAGCATCTCTTCCTGACGATTTTCTGTTCTTAATTAATGTTAAGATAAACATTATTTCGTCAGGCTGTATTTCATCTAATCCATTCTCATCTATTACTTAAATTTCAGTTTCTTGTGCTGTATCGTCATTCCATAACCCTTTTTAATATTTACTCATTGTTCTTTTTCAATGTTATTTATCTGTATCTTCTCTTTTTTTGTTGTGTTCAAAATTTTTAAAACCTTACAGGCCATTTGTTGTCTCCCATGAACATCATTATCGATATTACAAACAAATCTGTCCCACTCTTCTTGGAGTGCTTTTCTTATTACAATTTAGCGATACTTCTTTTCTCCTTATATGGTTGCGTATGTTCAGCTGTGGGGATGCTCAAGTATTTTATATAAGCATCCGGTTTCTCTTTGACACCGTTCTTTGTATCCTCATTAAATCTTAAGGCCCTTTCTTTTCCTTTTTACCGAGAGCTTCTCCAGCTACTGTGTGTATCACATTCGTTAGATTTTACCATTCTTCTTCCATATTATTTTAAGTTTGTAAGTTTCCTAACTCTTCATCTGCTTTTTAAAGATGTTTGATGCTGTCCTCTTCGAGCAAGTACACTTTAAAAGCGCTCTGACATCCTTGGTTATTTACTCGTATTTGTTTTGGCATTTTCTTCCATTTAGCAAATAGATCTATTCTGGAGATTACTAGAAATGATTTGTTCCTATATCCTGTCTTCTACGAACTATTGTGTCCCTTATTTGACCAACTAGCTTCTAATTTACTAAAATGTAGTCAGTTATTGTGTAGGTTGCTGTGTATATTTGTTTCTGTCTGAAATATAGCCCAACTTTAGAGAACCTAATGTGAAATGAACTGAATACAGCATGACTTTGTATTAAATGCGCAACAAAAGTAAAACAGTTATCTGGCCCCAATCTAAATTTCCACTTACCTCGTGTCTTGACAACATTGTTGCAGATTACTCGGAAGTGTAACAGCAAGCAGGCAGCCTCTAAGCTAGATTTTTTTGTTTCTAAATACATGTTCAAACTGTTACATGTTATAATGCGTAGTGACATACAGCGGAGTGAGTAGAATAACTATTCCTATGAAATGATATTGCAAGACACCGATTTTAGAGTGAAATATATATTCAAATGGACAGAGAAAAGCTTCGCGTGAACTTCAGACATGACATGGGTTTGAACAATACTATGGATAACAAGGTTAACAATGATTTAACAAAAGGTACAAAGTAACATAGAATTTCTATAAAAATCAAACAGCTCAATCAATTAATATGCAAATCCATGACTCAGGGAAGTGCGGAGGTCATCCTCTCAGTTCTGAGCAAGTTAACTGATGTTCCTAGGTGTGCACTGCTGCAGTCTTACCTCAAATTTCTTCTCTTCAAAAATAGTACACTGTTCAAAATTTTTATTCTTTAAATTTTTGAATATGTCCATTATAGTCATCCTTTTTCACTAATATATACAATCACAAATCCACACAGCACTACTAAATATGTCCATCATCTGCCAGACTTCAACAAGAATGTTTCAGACTGCACAGAGGCAAAGACTGTGCCACGAGAAGACCAAAGATTGTTTCACAAGCTGCGATATAGTCGCGAATACCAACAGCATTCCAGGTTCTGTCAAATTTTTTTTATTCCAGTCTTTGATCTCAATATAAAGTCCTTCGATGACGACCAGTTTCAGTTAGTAAATACTACCTTCAGATCTACAATATAAAAAATATACAATTAGTGGGCAGTCTATCTTACAAAACAATACAGTATCCTATATAACAATAAATTCTCATATAAGCTGGGAATGTGCAGACAAAATAAGGTAAAGCATACCCACTCACACCATGTCCTAACATGATAAAGCTGTAATGCCATCGTCAAAACGTACACATACACTCACCTGATATGGCTCAGTCAGACTTCCCCATCTCTTCCCAAAACTGAAAATTTTTCTTTGTGGACGAAGATTCACTTCAAACGAAGAACTGATAGACAGAGTTGACAACTAATTTGCAGGCCTGGAGGAAACTCATTTTCGAGATAGGATCGAGGCACTGCAACATGGTTGGACCAAGTGCTTTAATCTACAAGGAGACTACCTTGAAAAGTAAAAAAAGTTTCGGTGCTGTAAGTACTTTTTTTCTATTCTGTTCCGAGAACTTTTCAAACAACCCTCGTATATTCTACAGTTTGTATGTAACTCTATTTGCCAGAAACTTACACGGAGGTCTACAGGAGATAAAACTTTTACCCCATAAAATTTTGCAAAAGTTCTTCCAATGCTGGTTGTCTGTCTGTTTCCGTTGAAATGATAGTGTTAATCTATGCGGAATCTGCTACAAGTCTAATTAAGCCATCTTTCTTCTCACGATATGTAGTGGGCTGTTATATGAACTGACTGCAGGTTCTGTGATTGCCTGTTCTAGCATGGATTGAATTTCTGCCTTCACTTTCTCATAGCAAGCTGGAATGATGTATGGTTTAACCCAAAACATATTGTGCCCTTTGACGTCGAATTTATATTGAAAAGCCTTAATAGCTGCTGTACGCAGTGGCGGCGTTAGGCGCCGGCGACGTCGGTGACCGCTGACGGCCTCGCGCCTGTGGGGGCCTCGCAAAAGAGTTGTTGAAGCTGTTAAAATTTTAGCTACTTAACTGTACGTCCCTATTTCCGTTCGAGTGTAGTAGTATTTATCTAGGGTCGTCTGGAAACATTATGACAGTTAAGCCCCATTGCAAGATGCATTTAAGGAGTACACCTACGCGTAGGGCGCCAAGCGTACAAATTTGGGACTACAGGCTGGTTCTGATGGTATTACACGATTCGTGCGGGATATACCTGTCACGAATCAGCGCATGCGGTCTAGACGGCAGTAACGCATGAAACTGTGCTGTCTGTTTTGTTCTAGTCTTTCATACAGGATAAAAATATTTTATAAAATAAATTACTAAATTAAATACATAGAGAAGAAGCAGATCGCCGTATTAAAAATTGGCTCTGAGCACTAGTCGACTTAGCTTCTGAGGTCATCAGTCGCCTAGAACTTAGAACTAATTAAACCTAACTAACCTAAGGACATCACACACATCCATGCCCGAGGCAGGATTCGAACCTGCGACCGTAGCGGTCGCTCGGTTCCAGACTGTAGCGCCGAGAACCGCACGGCCACTCCGGTCGGCCGCCATATTAAAGAAAGATGCATCTTAAACGGAAAATATACTTACTTTTCTTTATACCATACTCACAACCCCCTTGGTATGCATAGGTTTTCCAAATTGACACTTCGATGCAACAACAAGCAAATTCAACAATGCTTTGTGGAAGAAACAATACAGGCAGAAGCATTGTCTTGGCCAGTAATGCCAGTTCTCTGAAACGAATCCTACAAAGTGACCCTTTACTCCTTTTTCAAGTTGTTGAACTGTTATAAGCGAACAGTCTTCTATCAATGAGTACCAGTTTCAGCCATACATACTAAAGAAGCCCCATCCTAAGGTAAGTCAGTACACAAATATATTTTTTGGAGTATTTATTTGGCTGCTATCATACACGACAGAATATAAGAAATATTCTGCCTTGTGTGTTAATCATACAGCCTATTCGCTCTCTGCTATGACACTGATTACTTTAAGTACCCTATTGTACTTATCATAGTACTTCGCACAAAATGTTTTTTAGATCATCACGTCTGGAAAACCCTCAACAGACAGATACATAGGAAGAAAATGGGAATCCGGTGCATCAAAAAGAACAAGAATGGCTGAGTCGATTATATCCAGCCAAGCTTTGAGTTCGAGCTTGTTGAAACTGCTTCAGAGGCCTTCGATGAAGGTCTTATCCTAAGTGTCTGAAACAGAACCAGCTTCAGGGTCGAATGAATCTGTTATCCTTCCCGATACAACATCAGAGTTGGATGAAACTGCTGTGATCCGAGATTGTGAGCCGAATAAAGACCTCAAAAGTGATAATCGAGAGCAAACCGTTCACGTAAGATAGTCAGTTGTAGAATTAGATCCAGGAAAGTGGGTATTTCAATTAACAGATCCACAGCGTCATGATTTAATTCAAAATTGTCCACACCAAAACCTCGAGAAACCTGATGAAAGTTATCCTAACGATCCAAGTAAGAGAAATTTTACTAAATTTCAATTTAATAGCAAATTGAGTGACGGGGGAAAGCAACATCGCAGATGGTTAGCTTACTCCTTATCTTAAGACAGAAATTAATGCTTTCCATGTCGACATTTTTCACATTTGCAGACACAGATGGTAAGAGAAGGATGTTGTGACTGGAAAGATCTGAGTAGTATATTGCAAAGACATGAACAATGTCAAGGACACATGGAGTGCATAATTAAATGGATGGAATTCTGTAAAGGAATCAAATACGGAAAAACAATAGATAAAGAAAACGAGCGGAAATGACGGCTGGTATTAACTACGACGTAATCTTAAAAAAATTCAGAGGCGAAAAACCGGAAGTTTTGTTTATTTTAATGTGTGTTTGTTTAATGTAACTTTTGTCATTGCAACAATCCCTGTATATTATATTAACAAAATTTGTATATAATTGTTGTTAGTGTATAATTAAGCTCATTTCATTTAACATTTTCTTTCTTATAGGAAAGTGAAAGGGGCCTCGCAAAGCTGATTCGTCACCGATGTTCAGTTTTAACCTAGCGCCGCCACTGCCTCCTCGATGTGTAAAAACAATGGATCCTTTCTGTCAGTTTCTGTACATTGCTCTACTCTATCCACCTATTCCTGAATGGGATTCTGTATACCGATTTCCTGGTCCATGTCATCGCAAAAAGTATGTGCACAACTTGTGTCATTACGAAAGTACTCGAATGAAATTTGCGATGCGTTATCTGTCAAAAACGTTAACAGTTTATTTCTTCCCCATGTTTCGAGATCCAGTCTTGAAATGTTAATGAAAGTGACTTACCTTCGGCTTCCACTCCTGCTTCGTTCAAAATGCACGAAGTTGAAAGTTCCAGCAGCGGTGTGTTACGTGTGATGTGCAGGATTGCTCGCTGCCGGAGACGCGATTCATTGTCTTGTATTGCTTCATCGTCGTTGATTATCTCGTGGATCTGGCCATCTAACTTATACTATTTCTATCTATCGCGCTGGGCTTCCCTTCCAGAATTTTGCCAATGTGAATTATGATGCTGATTACTGTGACTGTGTGCGTGTTAGTTGATTTTTGCATAACTGTTGTTGTGCCACGTATTTTGCAAATGTAATCTGCCTGAAGTGTACCTACGACAATTTTCTTGAACACCATATGAGTTAGAGTACTGTCTCTTGCCTAATTTGATTCTTATGATGTACATGGTTCTCTTCGACGTCATTAATGCAATGTCTATTTTTGTATTCGTAGTCAGAGCTCCAGACATTACTTCTACGCAAAAATCATTATTCAGCTACGAGAATTCTGCCTCATACGGACGATGTCGGTTATTCCGTCTGTAATCGTTTCTGTGTTTGCGTTTGTTATGCGAATTCCCATAGTTTTTGTCTTCACGTGGTGCAAAAGCGTCATACTTGTCATGTTTCGTATAGTGATTATTGTAGTGTCTTTTTGTTAAACCGTTGTCACTGTCCAACTGTTCCAATTCCTGGAGTAATGTTCAAGATGCTTCTAAGTCATCTGTACATCTGCCGGCCAAAATTACGTGTCTCAAACGAGTAGGTAACTTTGTTAAACAAATACGAATTAGTTCTGATGGACTGTATGGATTTGATAAGTACTGATTTCTGCGTACCATGTCTTCAAAGTATTTTGCTGAGCTCGAGAAGTCAGACTGTTCAGAGTTCACTAACATTATAATGCTATGTTTTACTCGCTCTTGTGTGACCTGCGGCCAGTAGGCTGACAGAAATGGTTGATAGAAATCATTTACACTATTGCAATCTCTCACTATTGAGCTCATTCCTGCCGCAGGTTCATTTCCCAAATAATCACAGAGAAATTCTAATTTGTGTTCAAGTGGCCAGTTTGGTGCTAAAGAAAATAGGAACTGATGAGTCCAAGTTAGGGGGCGAATTTCGTTACTGTAATTTCTAAAAACTTTGAATTTGCGTACTGTTAAAAAGTGTAGTAGAAATCACCAGTTCTGTATAAACCAGATTTCTCCCTATTGCACCACATCGGCGCTTCATCATCGCATCTGGATGTGTGGCACTGTTCTCGAGGAAAATCGTCTAAACGCCATAAATTTGTACGGTCACCAAAGTTGTTTTGGATGTGAATGTACTCGGTCAAATTCGTCTTTTTCACTGTCGAGGTTATGCTTTGTTTCATTTCGCTCAAACTTTTCATTCATGATGTTCCTGTAACGTTTATTTTCCCTATTAATTAGTGTTAGACAATCTCTGCCAAATTTTTTTATTCCAGTCTTTGATCGCAATATGAAGTCCTTCGATGACGACCAGTTTCAGTTAGTAAATACTACCTTCAGATCTACAATATAAAAAATATACAATTAGTGGGCAGTCTATCTTTCAAAACAATACAGTATCGTATATAACAATAAATTCTCATATAAACTGGGAATGTGCAGACAAAATAAGGTAAAGCATACCCACTCACACCATGTCCTAATATGATAAAGCTGTAATGCCATCGTCAAAACGTACACATACACTCACCTGATATGGCTCAGTCAGACTTCCCCATCTCTTCCCAAAACTGAAAATTTTTCTTTGTGGACGAAGATTCACTTCAAACGAAGAACTGATAGACAGAGTTGACAACTAATTTGCAGGCCTGGAGGAAACTCATTTTCGAGATAGGATCGAGGCACTGCAACATGGTTGGACCAAGTGCTTTAATCTACAAGGAAACTACATTGAAAAGTAAAAAAAAGTTTCGGTGCTCTAAGTACTTTTTTTCTATTCTGTTCCGAGAACTTTTCAAACAACCCTCGTATATTCTACAGTTTGTGTGTAACTCTATTTGCCAGAAACTTACACGGAGGTCTACAGAAGATAAAACTTTTACCCCATAAAATTTTGCAAAAGTTCTTCTAATGTTGGTAGTCTGTCTGTTTCCGATGAAAAGATAGTGTTAATCTATGCAGAATCTGCTACAAGTCGAATTAAGCCATCTTTCTTCTCACGATATGTAGTGGGCTGCTATATGAACTGACTGCAGGTTCTGTGATTGCCTGTTCTAGCATGGATTGAATTTCTGCCTTCACTTTCTCATAGCAGGCTGGAATGATGTATGGTTTAACGCAAAACATATTGTGCCCTTTGACGTCGAATTTATATTGAAAAGCCTTAATAGCTGCTGTACGCAGTGGCGGCGTTAGGCGCCGGCGACGTCGGCGACCGCTGACGGCCTCGCGCCTGTGGGGGCCTCGCAAAAGAGTTGATGAAGCTGTTAAAATTTTAGCTACTTAATTGTACGTCCCTATTTCCGTTCGAGTGTAGTAGTATTTATCTAGGGTCGTCTGACAATATTATGACAGTTAAGCCCCATTGCAAGATGCATTTAAGGAGTACACCTACGCGTAGGGCGCCAAGCGTACAAGTTTGGGACAACAGGCTGGTTCTGATGGTATTACACGATTCGTGCGGGATATACCTGTCACAAATCAGCGCATGCGCACTAGACGGCAGTAACGCATGAAACTGTGCTGTCTGTTTTGTTCTAGTCTTTCATACAGGATAAAAATATTTTATAAAATAAATTACTAAACTAAATACATAGAGAAGAAGCAGATCGCCGTATTAAAAATTGGCTCTGAGTACTATTCGACTTAACTTCTGAGGTCATCAGTCGCCTAGAACTTAGAACTAATTAAACCTAACTAACCTAAGGACATCACACACATCCATGCCCGAGGCAGGATTCGAACCTGCGACCGTAGCGGTCGCTCGGTTCCAGACTGTAGCGCCTAGAACCGCACGGCCACTCCGGCCGGCCGCCATATTAAAGAAAGATGCATCTTAAACGGAAAATATACTTACTTTTCTTTATACCATACTCACAACCCCCTTGGTATGCATAGTTTTTCCAAATTGACACTTCGATGCAACGACAAGCAAATTCAACAATGCTTTGTGGAAGAAACAATACAGGCAGAAGCATTGTCTTGGCCAGTAATGCCAGTTCTCTGAAACGAATCCTACAACGTGACACTTTACTCCTTTTTCAAGTTGTTGAACTGTTATAAGCGAACAGTCTTCTATCAATGAGTACCAGTTTCAGCCATACATACTAAAGAAGCCCCATCCTAAGGTAAGTCAGTACACAAATATATTTCTTGGAGTATTTATTTGGCTGCTATCATACACGACAGAATATAAGAAATATTCTGCCTTGTGTGTTAATCATACAGCCTATTCGCTCTCTGCTATGACACTGATTACTTTAAGTACCCTACTGTACTTATCATAGTACTTCGCACAAAATGTTTTTTAGATCATCAAGTCTGGAAGACCCTCAACAGACAGATACATAGGAAGAAAATGGGAATCCGGTGCATCAAAAAGAAAAAGAATGGCTGAGTTGATTATATCCAGCCAAGCTTTGAGTTCGAGCTTGTTGAAACTGCTTCAGAGGCCTTCGACCAAGCTCTTATCCAAGTGTCTGAAACAGAACCAGCTTCAGGATCGAATGAATCTGTTATCCTTCCCGATACAACATCAGAGTTGGATGAAACTGCTGTGATCCGAAATTGTGAGCCGAATAAAGACCTCAAAAGTGATAATCGAGAGCAAACCGTTCACGTAAGGTAGTCAGTTGTAGAATTAGATCCAGGAAAGTGGGTATTTCCATTAACAGATCCACAGCGTCATGATTTAATTCAAAATTGTCCACACCAAAACCTCGAGAAACCTGATGAAAGTTATCCTAACGATCCAAGTAAGAGAAATTTTACTAAATTTCAATTTAATAGCAAATTGAGTGACGGGGGAAAGCAACATCGCAGATGGTTAGCTTACTCCTTATCTTAAGACAGAAATTAATGCTTTCCATGTCGACATTTTTCACATTTGCAGACACAGATGGTAAGAGAAGGATGTTGTGACTGGAAAGATCTGAGTAGTATATTGCAAAGACATGAACAATGTCAAGGACACATGGAGTGCATAATTAAATGGATGGAATTCTGTAAAGGAATCAAATACGGAAAAACAATAGATAAAGAAAACAAGACGGAAATGACGGCTGGTATTAACTACGACGTAATCTTAAAAAAATTCAGAGGCGAAAAACCGGAAGTTTTGTTTATTTTAATGTGTGTTTGTTTAATGTAACTTTTGTCATTGCAACAATCCCTGTATATTATATTAACAAAATTTGTATGTAATTGTTGTTAGTGTATAATTAAGCTCATTTCATTTAACATTTTCTTTCTTATAGGAAAGTGAAAGGGGCCTCGCAAAGCTGATTCGTCACCGATGTTCAGTTTTCACCTAGCGCCGCCACTGCCTCCTCGATGTGTAAAAACAATGGATCCTTTCTGTCAGTTTCTGTACATTGCTCTACTCTATCCACCTATTCCTGAATGGGATTCTGTATACCGATTTCCTGGTCCATGTCATCGCAAAAAGTATGTGCACAACTTGTGTCATTACGAAAGTACTCGAATGAAATTTGCGATGCGTTATCTGTCAAAAACGTTAACAGTTTATTTCTTCCCCATGTTTCGAGATCCAGTCTTGAAATGTTAATGAAAGTGACTTACCTTCGGCTTCCACTCCTGCTTCGTTCAAAATGCACGAAGTTGAAAGTTCCAGCAGCGGTGTGTTACGTGTGATGTGCAGGATTGCTCGCTGCCGGAGACGCGATTCATTGTCTTGTATTGCTTCATCGTCGTTGATTATCTCGTGGATCTGGCCATCTAACTTATACTATTTCTATCTATCGCGCTGGGCTTCCCTTCCAGAATTTTGCCAATGTGAATTATGATGCTGATTACTGTGACTGTGTGCGTGTTAGTTGATTTTTGCATAACTGTTGTTGTGCCACGTATTTTGCAAATGTAATCTGCCTGAAGTGTACCTACGACAATTTTCTTGAACACCATATGAGTTAGAGTACTGTCTCTTGCCTAATTTGATTCTTATGATGTACATGGTTCTCTTCGACGTCATTAATGCAATGTCTATTTTTGTATTCGTAGTCAGAGCTCCAGACATTACTTCTACGCAAAAATCATTATTCAGCTACGAGAATTCTGCCTCATACGGACGATGTCGGTTATTCCGTCTGTAATCGTTTCTGTGTTTGCGTTTGTTATGCGAATTCCCATAGTTTTTGTCTTCACGTGGTGCAAAAGCGTCATACTTGTCATGTTTCGTATAGTGATTATTGTAGTGTCTTTTTGTTAAACCGTTGTCACTGTCCAACTGTTCCAATTCCTGGAGTAATGTTCAAGATGCTTCTAAGTCATCTGTACATCTGCCGGCCAAAATTACGTGTCTCAAACGAGTAGGTAACTTTGTTAAACAAATACGAATTAGTTCTGATGGACTGTATGGATTTGATAAGTACTGATTTCTGCGTACCATGTCTTCAAAGTATTTTGCTGAGCTCGAGAAGTCAGACTGTTCAGAGTTCACTAACATTATAATGCTATGTTTTACTCGCTCTTGTGTGACCTGCGGCCAGTAGGCTGACAGAAATGGTTGATAGAAATCATTTACACTATTGCAATCTCTCACTATTGAGCTCATTCCTGCCGCAGGTTCATTTCCCAAATAATCACAGAGAAATTCTAATTTGTGTTCAAGTGGCCAGTTTGGTGCTAAAGAAAATAGGAACTGATGAGTCCAAGTTAGGGGGCGAATTTCGTTACTGTAATTTCTAAAAACTTTGAATTTGCGTACTGTTAAAAAGTGTAGTAGAAATCACCAGTTCTGTATAAACCAGATTTCTCCCTATTGCACCACATCGGCGCTTCATCATCGCATCTGGATGTGTGGCACTGTTCTCGAGGAAAATCGTCTAAACGCCATAAATTTGTACGGTCACCAAAGTTGTTTTGGATGTGAATGTACTCGGTCAAATTCGTCTTTTTCACTGTCGAGGTTATGCTTTGTTTCATTTCGCTCAAACTTTTCATTCATGATGTTCCTGTAACGTTTATTTTCCCTATTAATTAGTGTTAGACAATCTCTGCCAAATTTTTTTATTCCAGTCTTTGATCGCAATATGAAGTCCTTCGATGACGACCAGTTTCAGTTAGTAAATACTACCTTCAGATCTACAATATAAAAAATATACAATTAGTGGGCAGTCTATCTTTCAAAACAATACAGTATCGTATATAACAATAAATTCTCATATAAACTGGGAATGTGCAGACAAAATAAGGTAAAGCATACCCACTCACACCATGTCCTAATATGATAAAGCTGTAATGCCATCGTCAAAACGTACACATACACTCACCTGATATGGCTCAGTCAGACTTCCCCATCTCTTCCCAAAACTGAAAATTTTTCTTTGTGGACGAAGATTCACTTCAAACGAAGAACTGATAGACAGAGTTGACAACTAATTTGCAGGCCTGGAGGAAACTCATTTTCGAGATAGGATCGAGGCACTGCAACATGGTTGGACCAAGTGCTTTAATCTACAAGGAAACTACATTGAAAAGTAAAAAAAAAGTTTCGGTGCTCTAAGTACTTTTTTTCTATTCTGTTCCGAGAACTTTTCAAACAACCCTCGTATATTCTACAGTTTGTGTGTAACTCTATTTGCCAGAAACTTACACGGAGGTCTACAGAAGATAAAACTTTTACCCCATAAAATTTTGCAAAAGTTCTTCTAATGTTGGTAGTCTGTCTGTTTCCGTTGAAACGATAGTGTTAATCTATGCAGAATCTGCTACAAGTCTAATTAAGCCATCTTTCTTCTCACGATATGTAGTGGGCTGTTATATGAACTGACTGCAGGTTCTGTGATTGCCTGTTCTAGCATGGATTGAATTTCTGCCTTCACTTTCTCATAGCAGGCTGGAATGATGTATGGTTTAACGCAAAACATATTGTGCCCTTTGACGTCGAATTTATATTGAAAAGCCTTAATAGCTGCTGTACGCAGTGGCGGCGTTAGGCGCCGGCGACGTCGGCGACCGCTGACGGCCTCGCGCCTGTGGGGGCCTCGCAAAAGAGTTGATGAAGCTGTTAAAATTTTAGCTACTTAATTGTACGTCCCTATTTCCGTTCGAGTGTAGTAGTATTTATCTAGGGTCGTCTGACAATATTATGACAGTTAAGCCCCATTGCAAGATGCATTTAAGGAGTACACCTACGCGTAGGGCGCCAAGCGTACAAGTTTGGGACAACAGGCTGGTTCTGATGGTATTACACGATTCGTGCGGGATATACCTGTCACAAATCAGCGCATGCGCACTAGACGGCAGTAACGCATGAAACTGTGCTGTCTGTTTTGTTCTAGTCTTTCATACAGGATAAAAATATTTTATAAAATAAATTACTAAACTAAATACATAGAGAAGAAGCAGATCGCCGTATTAAAAATTGGCTCTGAGTACTATTCGACTTAACTTCTGAGGTCATCAGTCGCCTAGAACTTAGAACTAATTAAACCTAACTAGCCTAAGGACATCACACACATCCATGCCCGAGGCAGGATTCGAACCTGCGACCGTAGCGGTCGCTCGGTTCCAGACTGTAGCGCCTAGAACCGCACGGCCACTCCGGCCGGCCGCCATATTAAAGAAAGATGCATCTTAAACGGAAAATATACTTGCTTTTCTTTATACCATACTCACAACCCCCTTGGTATGCATAGTTTTTCCAAATTGACACTTCGATGCAACGACAAGCAAATTCAACAATGCTTTGTGGAAGAAACAATACAGGCAGAAGCATTGTCTTGGCCAGTAATGCCAGTTCTCTGAAACGAATCCTACAAAGTGACACTTTACTCCTTTTTCAAGTTGTTGAACTGTTATAAGCGAACAGTCTTCTATCAATGAGTACCAGTTTCAGCCATACATACTAAAGAAGCCCCATCCTAAGGTAAGTCAGTACACAAATATATTTCTTGGAGTATTTATTTGGCTGCTATCATACATGACAGAATATAAGAAATATTCTGCCTTGTGTGTTAATCATACAGCCTATTCGCTCTCTGCTATGACACTGATTACTTTAAGTACCCTACTGTACTTATCATAGTACTTCGCACAAAATGTTTTTTAGATCATCAAGTCTGGAAGACCCTCAACAGACAGATACATAGGAAGAAAATGGGAATCCGGTGCATCAAAAAGAAAAAGAATGGCTGAGTTGATTATATCCAGCCAAGCTTTGAGTTCGAGCTTGTTGAAACTGCTTCAGAGGCCTTCGACCAAGCTCTTATCCAAGTGTCTGAAACAGAACCAGCTTCAGGATCGAATGAATCTGTTATCCTTCCCGATACAACATCAGAGTTGGATGAAACTGCTGTGATCCGAGATTGTGAGCCGAATAAAGACCTCAAAAGTGATAATCGAGAGCAAACCGTTCACGTAAGATAGTCAGTTGTAGAATTAGATCCAGGAAAGTGGGTATTTCCATTAACAGATCCACAGCGTCATGATTTAATTCAAAATTGTCCACACCAAAACCTCGAGAAACCTGATGAAAGTTATCCTAACGATCCAAGTAAGAGAAATTTTACTAAATTTCAATTTAATAGCAAATTAAGTGACGGGGGAAAGCAACATCGCAGATGGTTAGCTTACTCCTTATCTTAAGACAGAAATTAGTGCTTTCCATGTCGACATTTTTCACATTTGCAGACACAGATGGTAAGAGAAGGATGTTGTGACTGGAAAGATCTGAGTAGTATATTGCAAAGACATGAACAATGTCAAGGACACATGGAGTGCATAATTAGATGGATGGAATTCTGTAAAGGAATCAAATACGGAAAAACAATAGATAAAGAAAACGAGCGGAAATGACGGCTGGTATTAACTACGACGTAATCTTAAAAAAATTCAGAGGCGAAAAACCGGAAGTTTTGTTTATTTTAATGTGTGTTTGTTTAATGTAACTTTTGTCATTGCAACAATCCCTGTATATTATATTAACAAAATTTGTATATAATTGTTGTTAGTGTATAATTAAGCTCATTTCATTTAACATTTTCTTTCTTATAGGAAAGTGAAAGGGGCCTCGCAAAGCTGATTCGTCACCGATGTTCAGTTTTAACCTAGCGCCGCCACTGCCTCCTCGATGTGTAAAAACAATGGATCCTTTCTGTCAGTTTCTGTACATTGCTCTACTCTATCCACCTATTCCTGAATGGGATTCTGTATACCGATTTCCTGGTCCATGTCATCGCAAAAAGTATGTGCACAACTTGTGTCATTACGAAAGTACTCGAATGAAATTTGCGATGCGTTATCTGTCAAAAACGTTAACAGTTTATTTCTTCCCCATGTTTCGAGATCCAGTCTTGAAATGTTAATGAAAGTGACTTACCTTCGGCTTCCACTCCTGCTTCGTTCAAAATGCACGAAGTTGAAAGTTCCAGCAGCGGTGTGTTACGTGTGATGTGCAGGATTGCTCGCTGCCGGAGACGCGATTCATTGTCTTGTATTGCTTCATCGTCGTTGACTATCTCGTGGATCTGGCCATCTAACTTATACTATTTCTATCTACCGCGCTGGGCTTCCCTTCCAGTATTTTGCCAATGTGAATTATGATGCTGATTACTGTGACTGTGTGCGTGTTAGTTGATTTTTGCATAACTGTTGTTGTGCCACGTATTTTGCAAATGTAATCTGCCTGAAGTGTACCTACGACAATTTTCTTGAACACCATTTGAGTTAGAGTACTGTCTCTTGCCTAATTTGATTCTTATGATGTACATGGTTCTCTTCGACGTCATTAATGCAATGTATATTTTTGTATTCGTAGTCAGAGCTCCAGACATTACTTCTACGCAAAAATCATTATTCAGCTACGAGAATTCTGCCTCATACGGACGATGTCGGTTATTCCGTCTGTAATCGTTTCTGTGTTTGCGTTTGTTATGCGAATTTCCATAGTTTTTGTCTTCACGTGGTGCAAAAGCGTCATGCTTGTCACGTTTCGTATAGTGATTATTGTAGTGTCTTTTTGTTAAACCGTTGTCACTGTCCAACTGTTCCAATTCCTGGAGTAATGTTCAAGATGCTTCTAAGTCATCTGTACATCTGCCGGCCAAAATTACGTGTCTCAAACGAGTAGGTAACTTTGTTAAACAAATACGAATTAGTTCTGATGGACTGTATGGATTTGATAAGTACTGATTTCTGCGTACCATGTCTTCAAAGTATTTTGCTGAGCTCGAGAAGTCAGACTGTTCAGAGTTCACTAACATTATAATGCTATGTTTTACTCGCTCTTGTGTGACCTGCGGCCAGTAGGCTGACAGAAATGGTTGATAGAAATCATTTACACTATTGCAATCTCTCACTATTGAGCTCATTCCTGCCGCAGGTTCATTTCCCAAATAATCACAGAGAAATTCTAATTTGTGTTCAAGTGGCCAGTTTGGTGCTAAAGAAAATAGGAACTGATGAGTCCAAGTTAGGGGGCGAATTTCGTTACTGTAATTTCTAAAAACTTTGAATTTGCGTACTGTTAAAAAGTGTAGTAGAAATCACCAGTTCTGTATAAACCAGATTTCTCCCTATTGCACCACATCGGCGCTTCATCATCGCATCTGGATGTGTGGCACTGTTCTCGAGGAAAATCGTCTAAACGCCATAAATTTGTACGGTCACCAAAGTTGTTTTGGATGTGAATGTACTCGGTCAAATTCGTCTTTTTCACTGTCGAGGTTATGCTTTGTTTCATTTCGCTCAAACTTTTCATTCATGATGTTCCTGTAACGTTTATTTTCCCTATTAATTAGTGTTAAACAATCTCTGCCAAATTTTTTTATTCCAGTCTTTGATCACAATATAAAGTCCTTCGACGATGACCAGTTTCAGTCAGTAATGACCATCTTCAGATCTACAACATAAAAAATATGCATCTAGTGGGCAGTCTATCTTTCAAAGCTATATAGTATTTCGTATCACGATATACTCTCATACAAACTCAGAATGTACAGATAAAATTAAGTAAAACGTACCTCTTCCACACCACGTCCTAATGTGATAAAGGCGTAATGGCATCGTCAAAACATATAAATACACTCAGCAAAGCATCGCCACATAGAACTAAAATATGGTGTTCAAAAATGGTTCAAATGGCTCTGAGCACTATGGGACTTAACATCTATGGTCATCAGTCCCCTAGAACTTAGAACTACTTAAACCTAACTAACCTAAGGACAGAACACAACACCCAGCCATCACGAGGCAGAGAAAATCCCTGACCCCGCCGGGAATCGAACCCGGGAACCCGGGCGTGGGAAGCGAGAACGCTACCGCACGACCACGAGATGCGGGCAAAATATGGTGTAAAATAGGCTACATTGTCCATGTTGTGTCTAGACAAGACAGCCTAGACACAATGAGAGGAAGCCGAAAGGCACGCGCTTAAACTCACGCAGGCTGGCGTGAGGTCTGAAACAGGATACGTAATGAATGCTATAAAGAAAAGTACGTAGCTTCTCGAATACTTAACTTTAATCCATAATTGTAGAACATCGCTCTTGATGATACATGCTTCATATAATAAATATCAATTGAATACGGCGCCTTGCTAGGTCGTAGCAATTGACTTAGCTGAAGGCTATGCTATCTTCTCGGCAAATGAGAGCGTCTTCGTCAGTGTAGCATCGTTAGCAAAGTCGTCTGTACAACTGGGCGAGTGCTAGTCCGTCTCTCTAGACCTGCAGTGTGGTTGCGCTCGGTCTGCTATCACTGACAGTGGTGACACGCGGGTCCGACGTATACTACCGGACCGCGGCCTATTTAAAAGCTACCACCTAGCAAGTGTGGTGTCTGGCGGTAACACCACAGTCCACTCAGTCATTTTGCAACTGGCGTTACTTTACAAAAGATATGGACTGTATGGCCAGACTATATAATCTTACAGGGTGTAAAGAAAGTCCAGGAACACTTCCAATTATTTATTGCACAAGAACTAAACATTGTACAGGTGTCATACATATTGCATTCTGAAGAGAAACTCTGAAAGCCTTTTTTTTTTTTTTTACAAACAATCGATATGCGATCCATGAGTGACCCGGCAGACATCAATACAGTAATCGAATTCTTGCCATATCCGTCCCAGCATGGAATCTCAATTGTGGCAGTCGCTTCCCATGTTCTCTCCCGGAGCTCTGCTACATCACGTGGTAGAGGCGGTACATACACCAGATCTTTAATGTGTCTCAACAGAAAAAAGTCACATGGAGTGAGATCTGGTGATTGGGGAGGCCATTTCATGAAACAGTTGTCCCCTTCTGTCTTTGTCGTCGCCATTGAGCTTCTGCACTAGCTCCAATTTCAATGGTTTCATAGACAGCTTCCGTCGCCAGACATTCCACACTGTTACTGGAGCCATTTCGAGTTCACGGGATGCACGACGCACCGATTTCTTTAGACTCTTTATGAATATCTCTCGTATGCATTCTACATTCACTTCACTCACACTGGGACGTCCGCTTCTCTTTGCTTGGCAGAAGCAACCCGTCGTAACGAATTTGTTGTGCCAGTTGTAAATGGCCTCCCTTGTTGATGGTTTCTTACCGTACTTGGTTCTCGACATCCGTTGAACAGCTGTAGCACACTTGTTTTTGTCGAACCCCAAAATACAGAAAGCTCGCGCCGCACCTTATCTCGCCATGTTTGCGACTAGCACTGACTATCGGCAAATTATCCTGTTGGAAGAACATCCGCAACTGAGCATTATATCAGAGGTTGAAAATACTGCTTCAGTTATAAATTACTTTATTTTCACACGACCCGTTTCGGACTGTTATAACCCCATCCTCAGGTGTCGTACTGGAAATAGCAAGAGACGGGAGATAACTTTCACACGCTGCGCGTGTGTTGCGGCGTGTGAAAATTATCTCCCGTCTTTTGCTATTTCCAGTGCGACACTTGAGAATGGGCTTATAACAGTCCGAAAGCGATCGTGTGAAAATAAAGTAATTTACTACTGAAGCGGTATTTTCAACCTCTGCTATGGCAAATTACCAAACTACGCTGTGCCGGTATACATGGAAAAAAAAAAAAACTTTCAGGTTTTCTCTTACATTGACATATGTATGATGTCTGTACAATGCTTGGATCTTGTGCAGTAAGTAATTGAAAGTGTTCCCGGACTTCATGTACACCCTGTGTTTATTGACTGTTAGTATGTTGCATACACCTTCTCTGTGGGAGACATATCACGATGTACGAAAAGCCCTCTAACGATTAAGTTCTTAAGATCGCTGTGCGCCTATGTAACATCCTGGCGGCCGAGCAAACAGAGGGTGCTGATCATTGATCTGTCTTTTGTTCAAAAATGGTTCAAATGGCTCTGAGCACTATGGGACTTAACTGCTGTGGTCATCAGTCCCCTAGAACTTAGAACTACTTACACCTAACTAACCTAAGGACATCACACACATCCATGCCCGAGGCAGGATTCGAACCTGCGACCGTAGCGGTCACGCGGTTCCAGACTATAGCGCCTAGAACCGCTCGGCCACTGCGGCCGGCTGTCTTTTGTTCCATAGAGTTGTTTTGTCATACAGACATTTTATCTTTCATAGGTAATTTATAGGTGCTATAGGCAGTGTATTATGTATATTCAATTTTCTACTGTAAATTCACCATAAAAGTGTCAGACCTGTTATCTTTATATATTTCCTTTAAATAATTTTATGTATTTACTTGTATTCGTCTTTTATTTTATTACAGTTGGTTTCTATAATAGTTAACAAAATTTAAGTCTGATACATGTATCTTACCTACTGTATTTACAACATATTACGGTTCTTACGTAAATGAAGAATACATATAAGCCCACAGTTATGACATCTATTAATCATATAGGCAAACATATTTATTGTAGCTACTGCACTTCCGTATGTTTGTACAGTAACGCCAATTGCAAAATGACTGTGTGGACAATGTGGCCTATTTTACACCATATTTTAGTTGTACGTGACGATGGTTTGCTGAGTGTACTTGTATGTTCTGACGATCCCATTACGGCTTTATCACATTAGGACATGGTGTACAACGGTTACGCTTTACCTTATTTCCAGTTTATATGAGAGTATATCGTGATATAAAATACTGTATTGTTTTGAAGGATAGACTGCCCATTAATTGTATATTTTTTATATTGTAGATCTGAAGGTAGTCATTACTAACTGAAACCAATCATCATTGAAGGACTTTATATTGTGATCAAAGACTGAAATAAAAAAACATTTGACAGAACCTGGAACGCTGTTGGCATTCGCGACTATGTCGCAGCTTGTGCAACAATCTTTGGTCTTCTCGTGGCACCGTCTTTGCCTCTGTGCAGTCTGAAACATTCTTACTGGATGTGTGGTGGATGATGGACGTATTTAGTAGTGCTGTGTGGATTTGTGATTGTATATATTAATGAAAAAGGAAGAGTATGATGGACACATTCAAAAATTAAAAAAATAAAAATTTTGAATAATGTATTATTTTTGAAGAGAGGAAGTTTGAGGTAAGACTGCAGCACTGCACACCTAAAACTGATTATTGTCAGTTAACTTGCTCAGGGCTGAGAGAAAGACCCCCCCCCCCCCCCACTTCTCTGAGTCGTGGATCTACATATTAGTTGATTAAACTGTGTTAACTTTGTATCTTTTCTAAAATCATTGTTAACCTTGTTAAACATAGTGTTGGTGAAACACATCTTATGTATGAAGATTATGCAAAGTTTCACTTTCTCTTTTTGAATGTATATTTCACTCTAAAATTATTGTCTTGCAATATCATTTCCTAGTAATAGTTATTCTCCCCCCCCCCCACCACTGTTTGTCACTAAGCATTACCACATGCAACAGTTTGAATATGTATTTAGAAACAAAAAAATCTAGCTTAGCCGCTGCCTGCTCTCTGTCTGCAGTTGTACTTTCGAGAAATCTGCAACAATGTTGTCAAGACGCGAGCTAATTGAAAATTTTGCTTAGCGTCAGATAATTGTTTTAGTTCTGTTGCGTATTTAATACAAAGTCAAGCTGCATTCTGTTCAGTTGATATTAGGTTCTGTAAGTTGGGATGAATTTCAAACAGAAGCAAATATTAAGAGCAACTCATGTACGAGGTGCGACAAAAAGTAATGAGACTAATGTGAAAAAAATGTTGCTTACCGTTTTAGTTAAGTTTAGTGTTGTCTCCTTCAAAGTAGTTCCCTTCTGACTGCACACACTTTTCCCAGCGCTTCTGCCATTGATGGTAACATTTCTGGAACTCATCTTCTCTAATATCCTCCAAGTCCCTCGTTACAGTTTTTTTGGACATATTGTGTTTTTTGAAAATGGCGTCCCTTGACCGCCGTTTTGACTCTTGGAAATAGAAAAAGTCGCACGGAGCGATATCTGGTGAATAAGGTGGCTGTAGCAGTACTGAAATTTATTATGAGGTTAAAAATTGGTGTACTGACAGAGCAGTATGGGATGGCGCATTATCGTGATGCAGAAGCCAATTATCAGTAATGTTAGCACGTACACAAAGAACTCTTTTACAAAGTCTTTCTAAAATTTCTTTGGAGTAATATCGGTTAACTGTTTGTCTAGGAGGCACCCACTCTTTATGAACAATTCCCTTGGAATCAAAGAAGCACACAAGCATGCATTTCACTTTTGACTTTGACATGAGAGCTATTTTTGGTCTGGGTGTTCCCTTTGAGCACCATTGCGAACTTTGACGTTTTGTCTGTGGATCGTACTGAAAAAACCAACTTTCATCACCAGTGATAACATGGCTCACCAATTCTGGATAGATTTCCGTTTGCTCTAACAGATCGGCTGCCACATTTTTCCGTGTTTCTCGTTGTTGTGGTGTGAGATTTTTGGAAACCATTTTTGCACAAATCTTTCTCATACCAAGATCTTCACTTGTTATTAGACGAATCGTTTCTCGATTGATGTTCAGTTCTGTTTCGATCATTTTCACGGATAATCTTCGATCAGATCGTCCGAGTTCCCGCACCCAGGCCAAGTTGACATCCGTCCGTGAGGTTGATGGTCGTCCACTGCGGTCTTCATCTTCAACATTCGTTCTGCCTTCACTAAACATTTTATGCCAACGAAAAACTTGAGCTCTTGACATAACCAACTCTCCAAAAGTCTTCTGAAGCTTACCGCAAGCTGTTGTCGCATTTTCACCCAATTTAGCGCAAAAAGAAATGGCAAACTGTTGCGCAATATTATGTGGTTCCATTTCTGTGACGAGAGACACAAACACATCTTAACTTATTACAGCACAACTCACGACTGAGCACTTGCATCGATGTGCTGCTTGGACTAGAAGCAGCTTATAGACCAAGGACAAAGATATTGTGCCTACCCAGGCCTGCAGGGTTCCCACATCTTGCAAAGAAAATCAGTCTCTTTACATTATTGTCACGCCTCGTATATCTTTTTTCTTAAAAAACGTAAGTTTGTTATTTTTAGATTATTATACGTGGCCAAATCTCAGTATTTTCTGATTTTCGTTACATGCTTTTTCTCCAACTGGTCCTGTAATATTCGTTACTGGGATATTTCCTATTCTGGCATTGAGATCAGAGTTTTTTTTTCATCTCTTATGCAGGAGTAATGCTGCACCTTAGCTTGATCTAACGTTTTGTTCGACTCCATTATCGAACATAATGTAACTGGTCACGTATTTATTACCTATCATTTTCATTTTCATTTCTGTGAATGCTATGGCATCGATATTCACATTTTAGTATATTTACTATCTCTGTTTGGTAAATTTCTCCGATCTCCTTTGTTGCTTCTATGATATATCCGGTGATCCATTTTCGTTTGTCCTTTTCCATAGCTTTGCTGTTGACCTTGAGACCATACTGTTTCCAATGTTCGTTATGGTGTATTAAGTAGTGTGTGTTTTCTAGGAGTAGGTTACCAGTCATCTGCTCAACTCCCTTTCTAGGAGGACCGGATTTTCTTTCTGGGTTATCTCCCTTGGCCGGTATGTTTTGGTTATTTAAAGGCGCCGGAAAAACACCTTTCATCCTCTCCCGTTGACTCATATTGTACAGCCACCTTACGACTTGCATTGCACAAGTGTCACGCGACTCGTGTCGTTTGGACGTGGGGTAGCATTTGTTGGCAGAGCTGCCTTGAATTCTTCAAAGTCTAATTCATTTATCAAATATCAGTGCACTTTTCCCAGAGTTTTCATTCTGAAAAGGTATCGGCAGCCTAAATAGATTCTGGGATCCTTTGACAACCTTTGACCGTTTGAGATAGAAAAGGGCAACGAAAATAAAAGATAGTCTTGCATCTCGAAATATAATACTGTTTGGGTTGAAAAAACGAAAGTTGGCCACTGGAGGCCGACAGAAAATTAAAACAAATAAATAAATAAAAAGGAAGCACAAGTAAGTGGAAGTAATGTCAGACTTAGCTAAGGGCCCATGTGGCTGCCACTCACATATTCCCAAGAATGGAGCCCCCTATGGAGCCTACTCTTTGTCTGCTCTCTCACCAGCTGACCACTCCGGCGTAGGTGATCCTGCCTGGAGCAGTACACCTCAGTATAGCTCAGTGGATCGTTGAGACACACAAATCTCATCACCTGTGTTAAGGCGGTAGAGTAATGACACTTATTAACTTATTATTAAGATCTGATAAACTATGAACTCGAGAATGGGTTATATTTTCCTTAACAGTCGTATCAAAGGCGAAAGTCAGTTTGGAATCTTGTATCAGTAAGTGATTAAATCTACGTTTCGTTTAGTATTTGTTTTAACCACAATGGAAATAAATATTTATAAGTCATCGGTAAAGACGGACAACCAGTATACAGAACATTCGTGTAGCACAGGCACGTGGAATATGAGTGCAGGTTTTCAAGGCGTTCATCACTGATGTTCCTTTTTCTGGCTTTAAACCGAGTACTTCCTTAATCTTCGTTCGAAAGAGAAGTATTTGGGGAAGGCAGAAAAATAGATTACCACAGGAAAATTTCCACCCTACAGCGTTATTAAACATTCAAAACAGTGACAAACCTGAAGAAGCTGTGAGTCTCATCCGTGCTCATGATTATGTGATTTCTGCCCAAGGCAGTTTCAAGACGTGAAAGAGACGCCTTTTCATTCATATCTGTGAATTTATTCCACAATATATAGTCTAAATTATGAACCCAGTCCTCACAATAACTTCACAGTTATTGGTTGCCACACCGCTTCTTTCTCACAGACAAGAGATGATGTATAACACTTGAATTGTTAACTGAGCACTGATTTCCACTACCGCGAAACAAAGTACATCTTGCTTCTCTAACACATTTCCTGATTAATTCCAACTGCACTACTTTGACAAACTCTACTAAAAGAAACGTAAGGCATCAGTGCGGCTGCTGTACGTCTTTTAACGCATGCTTCCAAATCTTTCATTGCCTGTCTCTCCCACTCTCGCTTTCGGATTCGTCTTAGATTTTAGATATAACAAAATTAATTTCGTTTGGGTGTAGCTGATTAAAGTCTATACAAGGAGTTTCACTTTTCATACAATATATACATTTCTAAATATAATTAAAATAAATGTTAACGGATTTGGAAATCACATGAGTTCCGATACAATTCCAGTGCACGGTCTCTCTTCAGCGGACAAAACAGAATCCAACTGGTCTGTCAAGCGCCTCTCTCTCACTCTTCTAGCCTAGTAGCATCCGCAGGGAGCCGGTACGTGCAAATAGACAGAACACAACCTCCTCTCACTAGGATTGCATCCTGCCCGTCTTGCACGCTAGCAAGCGATATGACCGTGACTTGTCTCACTCAATCTCTGAGATAGCCCAGTCAACGAAGACCAAAAAAAGGCTGAATAAAAAATTCGTATGGCTGCGATTTTTTTACAGCGGCAGGAGGGAGTGTGATGAACATCATACTAAAAATCTTCACCGGCGAGATATGTGCGCGGGGATTCGGGCGTCGATGGATGGCAGCATGTGAAGGTCGGTTTTTTTATGCATTTCTTGAATAACTCGAGAACCACGACATTAAATTTTCTACAAAAAAACTTTGTATCCAGTTTCTCTAGCACTAACACTGAAGCGACAAAAGTCATGAGATATTTCCCAATATCGTGTCGGACCTCCTTTTGCCCGGCTTAGTACAGAAACTCAAAGTAGCATGGACTCACCAGGTCGTTGGAAGTACCATGCAGAAATATTGAGTCTTGCTGCGTCTCCAGCCGTCAGTAATTGCGAAAGTGTTGCCGGTGCAGGATTTTGTGCACTAACTGACTTCTCTCCTATGTCGATCAAGGTGGCCAGTTCATTCGCTCGAAATCTCCGGAATGTTCTTCAAAGCAATCGCAAACAGTTGTAGCCCGGTGACATGGCGCATTGTCATCCATAAAAACTGCATCGTTGTTTGCGAACATGAAGTCCGTGAATGGCTGCAAATGGTCTCCAAGTAACCGAACATAACCATTTCCGGACAATGATCGTTTCATTGTTTTTTCTTTAAAGTCAGTACCGCCATTAGACTGTTTTTTGTTTGCAGTGTTACATTTACACGATCATGATTTCGGCTTCAAAGTACCATTATCAAGTGTTTTGATGTTATACAGTGTCTAAGATGCCATTTTGAAGCCGAAATCACGATCGTGTAAATGTAACACTGCAAATAAAAAACAGTCTAATGGCGGTATTGACTTTAAAGAAATATATTATGATTGTGGCCCCACATTATGAAAAAAATGTTAAATGATCGTTTCAGTTGGTTGGGCCAGAAGACCAAGTTCACTCCACGTAAACACAGCGCGCACCATTACTGAGCCACCAGCAGCTTGCACAGTACCTTGTTTACAATTTGGGTCCATTGCATCGTGGAGACTGCACCACACTCGAACCCTACCATCAGCTCGTACCATCTGAAATCAGGAGTCGACTGACCAAGCCATGGTTTTCCAGCCGCTTAGGGACCAACCGCTGTAGTCACAAGCGCAGGAGAGGTGCTGCAAGCAATACCCTGCTGTTAGCAAAGGCACTCGCAGCGGTCGTCTACTGTCACAGCCCATTAACGCCAGATTACTCTGAACTGTCCTAACGACTATATACGTCGTGTATCTCACATTGATTTCTGCAGTCATTTCACGCAATGTTACTTGACGATTGGCACTGACAACTCTTCGCAAACGCCGCTGCTCTCGGTCGTTAACTGAAGGCCGACGACCACTGCGTCATCTGTTCAGATGGTTCAAATGGCTCTGAGCACTATGGGACTTAACATCTATGGTCATCAGTCCCCTAGAACTTAGAACTACTTAAACCTAACTAACCTAAGGACATCACACAACATCCAGTCATCACGAGGCAAAGAAAATCCCTGACTCCGCCGGGAATCGAACTCGGGAACCCGGGCGCGGGGAGCGTCATCTGTGGTGAGTGGGAATGCCTGAAGTTTCGTATTTTCGGCACACTCTTGACACTATGGAACTCGGAATATTGAACTCTCTAACGATTCTTGAATGGAATGTCCCATGCTCCTAGCTCCAATTGCCATTCCGCATTGAAAGTCTGTTAATTCCAGTCGAGCGGCCATAATCACTTCGGAAACCTTTACAAACGCATCACGTGAGTATAAATGACAGTTCCGCCAATGCATTGCCCTTCTATACCTTGTGCACGCATTACTACTGCCGTCTGTATATATGGGTATCGCTGTACCATGACTGTTTGTCACCTCAGTGAAGTTTCCGCGTTCCAGGATATGGAAGAATCGTAGGTCATACAACTATTGTTTAAATCGTACAAAATTATTTTTGGTTGTTAAATGAAGTGGATTAAAAACAAATTTCAAACGTGTACGCTACATATACGTGCAGTAGAGCGGAGGGTGCAACAGAATGGAGAGGAGTGGGTGGGGATAGGTAGAAGTGTATACAGAGGCAGGTCGCCGGAACGGATTCTGGTCATGGACTTCCCTCCTTCATAGGTCTGGAAGCAGAATCAGCAGGCGATTCCCTACTGTCTCTGACGCTCTACGTCACAAAAACCAACTACAGCTTGGTTCAAAAAGCTGTCCTGACTTTTCGTCTGTGTGGCTTATGAATTATGACACAGTGCGCAAATTTTCTTGGAGTGATTTGGGGGGGGGGTGGGGGGTGGAGGGGTGGGAGGGGGAGAGCGTATATGTTTTCCACAAAGTGCGGTAACACTACAAAGAATATATATATATATATATATATATATATATATATATATATATATATATAAACTACCTCCGCGTCCAGGCTGTGAAGGCCCAAGGCACGTTTACCGATTGCCGTGTCATGAACTGCCTTTCGGCGTCATACGGATGCGGTATGGAGAGGCATGTGGTAAGCACGCCGCTCTCCTGGGTTACAGACTTACCAGACCGTGGAGCCGCTGCTTTTCATTCAAGTAGCTCCTCAGTTGGCATCACGAGGGTAAGTGCACCCTGTACGAGTCCTCCCACCAAGGAAACGTCCTTGGTAATGCAGGGCATCGAACCAGGGTCCCCCTGTGGTAGCTACCTAAGCCGACCACTCAGCTAAGGAGAGAGGTGCTATAGTTTAAAGCAGGGGTCTCCAAACTTTTCAGTCCGCGGGCCACATTGACTCCTCCACGACGTCATAAGGGCCAAGATCTACCTAGTGGGATTAAATCACCTTAGCATTCCATGATCACCGTAATGTAAGGCTAAAGGAAAGATGAAATCGCAAAAATCTAAGGTTGTCTGAAACGAACAACGATTTTTTAAATTTTAATTGGTGGACGTACCTGACCGAAATTCTGGCGTATTTTATTCTGGCGAATTTCACAGACAAAAAAGTATGTCACTGCACATTCTTCACGAAAGCGTCCTGCAAAGTTAACGAAATCTCAAAATCATTGTTAGCAACACTATTACTGCGAGACGTAACGGAGATAGAGTATGTCAACGCATTGTTATTTCAAGCAGCGCAACAGTAAGTTTAGTTATGTAGTCCTGTAGCGAGTAGCAGAGCCAATGTCGGGGTGTATTGGTCGCGATAGGCCTCGAAACTCAATTGTTGGCATTATAGGTACCACCTCAAATATTTGGCGGGCCGGATACCGGGGATGTCCGGCCAGCTAACGCGGGCAGGTTTGCCGGCCCTTTAAAGTACAGGGTTATTACAAATGATTGAAGCGATTTCACAGCTCTACAATAACTTTATTATTTGAAATATTTTCACAATGCTTTGCACACACATACAAAAACTCTAAAAGTTTTTTTTAGGCTTCACAAATGTTCGATATGTGCCCCTTTAGTGATTCGGCAGACATCAAGCCGATAATCAAGTTCCTCCCACACTCGGCGCAGCATGTCCCCATCAATGAGTTCGAAAGCATCGTTGATGCGAGCTCGCATTTCTGGCACGTTTCTTGGTAGAGGAGGTTTAAACACTGAATCTTTCACATAACCCCCCGGAAAGAAATCGCATGGGGTTAAGTCGGGAGAGCGTGGAGGCCATGACATTAATTGCTGATCATGATCTCCCCCACGACCGATCCATCGGTTTTCCAATCTCCTGTTTAAGAAATGCCGAGCATCATGATGGAAGTGCGGTGGAGCACCATCCTGTTGAAAGATGAAGTCGGCGCTGTCGGTCTCCAGTTGTGGCATGAGCCAATTTTCCAGCATTTCCAGATACGCGTGTCCTGTAACGTCTTTTTCGCAGAAGAAAAAGGGGCCGTAAACTTTAAACCGTGAGATTGCACAAAACACGTTAACGTTTGGTGAATTGCGAATTTGTTGCACGAATGCGTGAGGATTCTCTACCGCCCAGATTCGCACATTGTGTCTGTTCACTTCACTGTTATGACTGACTGATGTCAGTGCATTTCAAGCACGACATACGCTTTCTCGGCTCCTGTCGCCATTTTGTCTCACTGCGCTCTCGAGCGCTCTGGCGGCAGAAACCTGAAATGCGGCTTCAGCCGAACAAAACTTTGTGAGTTTTTCTACGTATCTGTAGTGTGTCGTGACCACATGTCAATGAATGGAGCTACAGTGAGTTTATGAAATCGCTTGTAGCCGGCCGAAGTGGCCGTGCGGTTAAAGGTGCTGCAGTCTGGAACCGCAAGACCGCTACGGTCGCAGGTTCGAATCCTGCCTCGGGCATGGATGTTTGTGATGTCCTTAGGTTAGTTAGGTTTAACTAGTTCTAAGTTCTAGGGGACTAATGACCTCAGCAGTTGAGTCCCATAGTGCTCAGAGCCATTTGAACCATTTTTTTGAAATCGCTTCAATCATTTGTAATAGCCCTGTATAGTGACCTATGTAGAGGTGATGAGAAATGAATCGGACTGGTAAATGTGGCACCTTAACTGTGTTGTAGTCACTTGGTGGTGAATTAATGACTGACACGAAAGTTACAGCACTTCTATCAAAATTAACTGTGTTACTCCTAGATTGCATAAATCTCTTCCATTCCGGAACTGCTGGACTTGCAGAGCGGACTGCATTGACTGGATCCACAGTATATCTTGCAAACTGTACGTGAATATGTCTCACGGAAAAGGACTGATCGTGTTCAAGTCTAGAACAGTAATATATGAATTGCTCGACTTACGCTGCAATATCTGAAGTTTCTTAACACTTAGGTGACCCGGTTCTGTCGTAGGAGCAGCCAATTGAAGCCTCAGCCTGTTCAGATGTTGGAAGAGCTGAGGCTGGGCTGATGCATTTGACACGCATCATATTGTGAAAAGTATTCAGGCCATTGATAGTAGAACAGACTCTTCAGTATGATAGACGGTTGACAGCTCCAGCTGTTGAACTTTCTTGCATAATAGCTCAATTAACAAATGCAAATAAGTACTCACTTAGTAAACTCAAAATACCTTCACTGTATAAACAGAAGTGAAGCGAAGTTTTTTTGTCTTCTCACCTAACAGAATTGCACAGGAAATGCTAGGGGGGTGTGGTCTGTAAACTGAAACGCGAGAAGTGCTTGTGGTGAAGGAAGTCGCCTGTCCAAGAAGAACGCTACAACTGCTGTACCTGATGACTGAGAATCAATTTCTCCTCTATTACTGTAGGACAGAGTACAGAGCTTTACGTAGTATCTGTCCATGTGCGTTTCTTGCATATGATTTGTATCCTATGTCTATATTCCATGCCGTGTTAATGCAATTCGTGGAAAATAACCACCCCCTGTCGTGTCGAACATTACGTCGCGTTTAAAATAAAGTTGGAAAAATATCAGCAGCGATCGAGGCTGGTAATCCCTGGTTCGAGTCTCGTTTTGGTCATTATTTTTCCGTTTTTTGCGTTCAGTTCGAATACCTACAGAATTAACTATAAAATTTATCATATATATATACTAATTAACAGATATCTAATTTTCATTGCCTTTGTATTTCTAATTGCGTATTACCGATCTCTTATGAAAGATTGTTGAAATTATAAAAACGTTAAAAATGAATTTTTTGTTCATAGTTATGTATTTTATGCTTCGCAGAAATGTTCATGGAAATGCACCTCTATTTAAAACTTTTGTGGATGGGAATCGAGCCTGGGGCACCCACATTTTAGAGGGTATTCTACCGCAAAGCCACGCGGTCCATGAGAGAAGCGCTATTATTACAGGGTGTTAGGCAAGCTCGGAAAATTTAAAAGGAGATTTTCCTGAGAATTTTTGAGAATTGCAGCCAAGTACTTTAAGTGATTGATACGAACTTCGCATACCTTAAATATAAAAAAATAGTAAAGCCCGATTTCCATGAGGTCTCCTTGTTAAGTTCCACACGAGATGAGCTCTGAAAAGTGTGCAAGTATCGAAGAACTTTTAGAGTGTTGTCGACACTAGTGAACGTGGCTGATCTCTACCAAGACAACCATACACCCTAGTCCCCTACCATTCCTTCCAAGATTTCGGAACTTTAAGACTCCCTGACTTTACAAAGCAAATCTTAATCCATTGTGGCTTCTTACCTATGGATTGTTAGATCTTGCAGGCTTTACAAAGCAGAAATCTGCGTCAGAACATATATTACCAATACCATACAAAATATTTAATTAACATATCTTTCACAACAGCTATAAGTAGCTCAGCTTGCTCGCTATCAAAACAAAACAAAAAAACAAGACTAATTTCTAGATCCTGCGATAATTAGTACAGGAGACAGTTTTTAATGTTATTGGCAATCATGCAAATTTATAATAGAAGAGAAATATATGTAAATCATTTGATAAATATGCAAGCGATCGTTCAGTTAGATGATATTTCTCAAGGTTCTCTCATAATTCACAACATATTTGATTTAAATGTAATTGTTTATCACTTTTTCTATGTTGACGAGATTTTGAGAATGTAATATGACTCTATAACACTTAAAAGATTGCCATTTTGCTAGGTGTCAACACGTTTCTTAACTGTTATTGATTACAAACTTATTAATTATGCAATTATGATTCTTCATACTGTTGTGCCAATGTGATAGGTTCCGTTACAATTATCAGCATCTTAATTGAAAGATTTTATAACCAGCTATCCCACGGCAGTCCGCCTCTCATAGTTGGAAATACGGAAACGTAATATTCAGTTTGCCCGAACAAAAGCGTACTGGCAGAAATAGACACGGAAAATGTTTCTTACGTCCCACGTGAATGAACCCAAAAGTTTAGCGGCGAATTGTCTTTGAATAAAACACACCAAAACGAAAATGACTTCACTGATATCGTTGTTGTAGTGGTCTTCAGTCCAGAGACTGGTTTGATGCAGCTCTCCATGCTACTCTATCGTGTGCAAGCTTCATCTCCCAGTACCTACTGCAACCTACATCCTTCGGAATCTGCTTAGTGTCTCCATCTCTTGGTCTCCGTCTACGATTTTTACCCTCCACGCTGCCATCCAATACTAAATTGGTGATCCCTTGATGCCTCAGAATATGTCCTACCAACCGATCCCTTCTTCTAGTCAAGGTGTGCCACAAATTTCTCTTCTCCCTAATTCTATTCAATACCTCCTCATTAGTTATGTGATCTACCCATCTAATCATCAGCATGATTCTGTAGCACCAATTTCGAAAGCTTCTATTCTCTTCTTGTCCAAACTATCGTCCATGCTTCACTTCCATACATGGTCACACTCCACACAAATACTTTCTGAAACGACGTCCTGAAACTTAAATCTATACTCGATGTTAACAAATTTCTCTTCTTCAGAAACGCTTTCCTTGCCATTGCCAGTCTACATTTTATATACTCTCTACTTCGACCATCATCAGTTATTTTGCTCCCCAAGTAGCAAAACTCATTTACTACTTTAAGCGTCTCATTTCCTAATCTCATACCCTCAGCATCACCCGATTTAATTCGACTACACTCCATTATACTCGTTTTGCTTTTGTTGATGTGCATCTTATATCCTCCTTTCAAGATATCATTCAAGAAAGTATTTCTCTACACCATATGACACGGAAAATCAAATGAGGGCAAACAGAAAATCCTTCAATACCTTCACGATGACCAAGGGAGTAGATGCGATGACCAAAGTTCTATTTAGCAACGTATTGCACGGTACTACTCTGATCTCTGTTCTGAATCAGTGGCAGACCCGGCTATCGAGGAAGCTTTCCTCTCCGATGTGCAGCCCGCAGTCAAACGCGAATTAAACCCGACGATAATGAAGGTCTGCAAAACGAAGGGCTTCTGGAAAACGTCTCGGAAGAAGAAATGAAAAAAAAACCTGAATCTCCACGGAACAAAGGACCCGGAGAAAACGGCTTACCAGTTTCAAATTTATCCAAATTTGAAATTTAACTGGTTTATTTAGAATTTAACAGTTTTTGTCAGGATTAACTACAAATTTTTGTTCAGTGTGATGAATAGAACGGGTTTTAATACTCGGTTCTTCATTTGATACAAAAGTGCATGGTCGAAATAAATTTCAGAATAAAGATCAGTGGTCAGTTAACGAACCTGGTGCCGATGAGTCAGCTGTTCCACAAGGCTGCCTTTTATCTATGACTCTGAACAGCATAATTTTTATGTCTGCACTTAAATCTAAAAGTATTACAAGTTTTCTACATTAAAATAGTCTCACATGGGCAAGCGGATGATAAGCGTTCTCGTCAACACGACCCACGAAATCAAAACAGCTCGGGTGATTTTTATGGCTTATTCCAGTGCCTGCAAAACAACAAAAATCCCAGATTTTACCCACTGGAGCCAACAGCGATAATATGGAAACATCCTGGCTACAAAGGACTGACATCATGAACAAATTCAAAATGATCATAATACCGAACCACATGACCTAAGTTAAATTGGCAGTATAAGCTCAATGTCATAACAGCCGCACTAAAAGACTGGGAAAACTGGTTACAAAATTGTTTGCAAAGAGAGCTATTTGTCAACGTCTTATATCCTCAGCAGGATGTGCCACATGGTAGCTGTATTACCAGTTCCGTCTGCATCGCACATAAAATTCTGACGGGGATATACTGATATGTATGCAGAGGCCAAATATTGAGTCTCACTTCATACGATGACTTTGGATTGCTCTGACGGCGGTTTAGGTGTCAATAATGTCCGTTCATACTGTACTGAAATGTTCATAAAACAAGCTTCTAAAATGCTGGAGAGCGTCTGCATAACCATGACCTAACAGATGTTCACTGTTTTAGCCCGAAAGACCATAGGACGCCAGTAATCATGGGACCTATTAATGCTCGACTAGCTCATGTTTGTAAATATTATACTGAATTATCTACAAGAAGCATATCACCGGCATGCCACTTCCAAGTAATACATCTTGTAAGGTGTCAGGCAAATCCAACACCTTCCATGAAAACCCTGACATGATAAGCAAATCCGGCAGTATGTCACATAGCTCCGAATAAACCCTTACATTAAATCAACCAAAGTAATAAGATCAACAAGTGAGCAAATGGAATACCACAGACTAACATAAGAATGCCTAAATGCATGTCATACCTTCCCACCGTGAGGCAGACGCAGTTCCGAGGGGAGAAACGAGAACAGAAGCCGAGAGCAGAACCGTGTTAAGTTAGAAGCCCCCACGATAAGGGACAGACACCCACGGCACCAGCTAACAACCAGGACCACCCCCCAGCCCATCTTAAAAGCTAGAGCCCTCCAGAAGAACAGTATAGATCTTACGATAACACTAAAAGGGCCATACCAGCTGCAAGTTTTAGCGTGAGACTTTTTCGCGTCTCTGTTACGTCGCAAACGTTAAAAACATTGCCCCACCACGAAAAGTATAACGTTTCTCATTGGATAGACAGAATTTTTGTAGGCGGAGCATAAGCTTAACATTGAGGCCCTGATTGGTCAGATGAAAACACAGCCAGATAGTTTTTTTTAAAACCAACTTCGGTAAATTGTAGTAAGGAGAAGTTAGGGGAGAGTTGCTTCCGAGACGGCGAGATGTGAGGAGCTGCGCCGCCCTGACGCTGCCTAAACACCGACAAGGTAATGAAGGCACGCGATGCCTCATTTTTGAGCGCATAAGGCTTCACCCAGAACTGCAGAAGTCTCATCTGTTACATCCCCCTTTTTACGTAATACTAGTGTCGATCGTCAATTGAAGCTCATGGTGTTCACATTTGCCACTTGAAGTAAAAATCTGAAACGCGATGATTTTTCTGTTATATAGTTATTGAGAAGCCACATCAGCCACTGTAATTTACGACAAGTTAGATAAGTAATTAAAGATAATTGAGGGTCACTGTAGACCATTTTGATAGTTTTCTCTTTTGTGAAACTTAATTTAAACCTAGATTATAGATGTGATATGGCATAGGTCATCCTTCGATCCAATGTGGAACTTGGAAACTCATTCAGGGAATATTCGTTCACATTTTTGTTGAACGCAGTTGGTTTTTATCATCCTGTATTAAAACATTTCCTTTTTATCAATAGTGCAATTTATAAACAATGTTTTGTGAGTAGAATAAAATTTCCAATGGTAAACTTAACTGCTTTTTCGACGTTATTTTACCAGCTAACTAAAAATAGGAAAGCCTTGAACCCTTTCCACTAAATTTAGTTAGTATTAAGATTCTTTTACGGAGAGTGCAGTGGAGCTGACGCTGAAATCATTTGATTATATCATCGCTAGTCTCACTGAACTCTACTGAACTCTACATGTCATGTGTGGTCTGGCGTCTCCTTACCAGCAACAGGTCCCAGGCTCAAACTAGTCAATTTCCTAAAAAACACAGTCAGAGCGTCGTTGCGCGAAAGTGGTAGGGAGACACGACTTAGAGCAAACAGTCACCACGCAGAATGTTAGAATCTCACTGATTAGGGGACAGCTACAAAATCCTATACAGCTGAACTATCCAACCAAATATTGGAACAACAAAGAAAAAAAATCAACAATATCCTAAGGTAAGATGTAAAATCTGTATTATATGAAATTATGAATGAGAAAGTTGTAACGAGAGAAAAACTACACAAGCCTGACCGACATTTTGAGTATTTCCGCTCTATCAGATACCTTTGCGGAAATCGCACTAAGATCTAGGACTGGACGTGGAAGAAACTATTAGTTGTCAACAAGACATCGGATACCACAATATCTATACAGGAGATGCTCTATCTACGATGGTGTTTATATGCCCCAGTGCGAAAACAATAATTATGGTTCAAATGGTTCATATGGCTCTCAGCACTATGGGACTTAACGTCTAAGGTCATCAGTCTCCTAGAACTTAGAACTATTTAAACCTAACTAACCTAAGGACATCACACACATCCATGCCCGAGGCAGGATTCGAACCTGCGACCGTAGCGGTCGCGCCGTTCCAGACTGTAGCGCCTTTAACCGCTTGGCCACCCCGGCCGGCCAATAATTATGCCTGGCTGCTTCGACATTTTGCAAAATATATAATTAGAAACCAAGTTGCAATGTTAGAAGATGTTATGATTTATGTGGAAGCAGAACACTGACAGTATTTTTAGAACTTCCTTATTCGTACTTTGTCATAAGAAAGTTACAGTGACGTGGGAAAGCAGAAACGTGTTAAGCTTGTGTTCAGAATTCCTGTTTCAGTAATACCACCTGACTTGGCAGAAAATCCTAAGAAATTTTGGTCTTATGTCAAAGCGTAGGTGGATCAAAACAAAATGTCCAGACACTCTGTGACCAAAATGGATGACAGACTAAAGGCCGAAATACTAAATGTCTTTTTCCAAAGTTGTTTCACAGAGGAAGATTGCACTGTAGTTCCTTCTCTAGATTGTCGCACAGATGACAAAATGGTAGATATCGAAATAGACGACAGAGGGATAGAGAAACAATTAAAATCGCTCAGAAGAGGAAAGGCCTCTGGACCTGATGGGATACCAGTTCAATTTTACACAGAGTACGCGAAGGAACTTGCCCCCCTTCTTGCAGCGGTGTACCGTAGGTCTCTAGAAGAGCGTAGCGTTCCAAAGGATTGGAAAAGGGCACAGGTCATCCCCGTTTTCAAGAAGGGACGTCGAGCAGATGTGCAGAACTATAGACCTATATCTCTAACGTCGATCAGTTGTAGAATTTTGGAACACGTATTGTGTTCGAGTATAATGACTTTTCTGGAGACTAGAAATCTACTCTGTAGGAATCAGCATGGGTTTCGAAAAAGACGGTCATGTGAAACCCAGCTCGCGCTATTCGTCCACGAGACTCAGAGGGCCATAGACACGGGTTCACAGGTAGATGCCGTGTTTCTTGACTTCCGCAAGGCGTTCGATACAGTTCCCCACAGTCGTTTAATGAACAAAGTAAGAGCATATGGACTCTCAGACCAATTGTGTGATTGGATTGAGGAGTTCCTAGATAACAGGACGCAGCATGTCATTCTCAATGGAGAGAAGTCTTCCGAAGTAAGAGTGATTTCAGGTGTGCCGCAGGGGAGTGTCATAGGACCGTTGCTATTCACAATATACATAAATGACCTTGTGAATGACATCGGAAGTTCACTGAGGCTTTTTGCAGATGATGCTGTGGTGTATCGAGAGGTTGTAACAATGGAAAATTGTACTGAAATGCAGGAGGATCTGCAACGAATTGACGCATGGTGCAGGGAATGGCAATTGAATCTCAATGTAGACAAGTGTAATGTGCTGCGAATACACAGAAAGATAGATCCTTTATCATTTAGCTACAAAATAGCAGGTCAGCAACTGGAAGCAGTTAATACCATAAATTATCTGGGAGTACGCATTAGGAGTGATTTAAAATGGAATGATCATATAATGTTGATCGTCGGTAAAGCAGATGCCAGACTGAGATTCATTGGAAGAATCCTAAGGAAATGCAATCCGAAAACAAAGGAAGTAGGTTACAGTACGCTTGTTCGCCCACTGCTTGAATACTGCTCAGCAGTGTGGGATCCGAACCAGATAGGGTTGATAGAAGATATAGAGAAGATCCAACGGAGAGCAGCGCGCTTCGTTACAGGATCATTTAGTAATCGCGAAAGCGTTTCGGAGATGATAGATAAACTCCAGTGGAAGACTCTGCAGGAGAGACGCTCAGTAGCTCGGTACGGGCTTTTGTCAAAGTTTCGAGAACATACCTTCACCGAAGAGTCAAGCAGTATATTGCTCCCTCCTACGTATATCTCGCGAAGAGACCATGAGGATAAAATCAGAAAGATTAGAGCCCACACAGAGGCATACCGACAATCCTTCTTTCCACGAACAATACGAGACTGGAATAGAAGGGAGAACCGATAGAGGTACTCAAGGTACCCTCCGCCACACACCGTCAGGTGGCTTGCGGAGTATGGATGTAGATGTAGATGTTTGTGGAGATTTCAGCGAATAGTGCTTTCAAAGTTAACAGAAGCAGTAATCGGACGAGCATTTACTGGAAATCAACGCAAGATTGTGGAATAAACCGGGCAATATACCTCCCAAAAGACAAATTTTGTAGCCTTCACAGAGTGAGAACAATCATAAATTATACTTTAGAGGGAATGCGAGTTTTAGTTCTTTTCCACAAGAAGAGCTAAGCTGATTCAAGAAATCCTGAATACCGTTAAAGAAAGCTAGCTGATGAAGGAATATTGTATCGAGTGCAAGGAGGGACTGAGGTGGTGTATGGAGGGCCTAAAAACGTCAGAAGCAAAAAAAAGTAAAAGTAGGTGAGTGGCTACGATGTGGAGGAGCCAGGTTCGAATTCCTCTATTGGCTAGGATTTTTCCTTGGTAGGAGGAGTGGTATGGAGTGCACTCAGTCTCATGATACCAATTGAGGAGCTACTTGACTGAGAAGCGGTGGTTCCAAGGTCTGATAAGTCGACAACGCGGTCAGGAGAGAGGTATGCTGACCACATGCCCCTCCATACCGCATCCGCATGGCAGAGGATGACTGGCGGCCGGTCGCGTCCCTCTGGTACTCAGCGCGTGGACGAGGAGCCCGTAAGTTTGTATTTTTTCCGACAGTACCTTGACTGTTAAGTGTGATGATTACTTTTGTGTGCACTTTCATGGCAAATAACATCAAATAAAATTATTGGACCGAGAAGACGGTCTCAGCACTTCTTCTGTTTCTGTACTCTCCACAACTTGGTGTAGTTGCTTATTTCACAACATTTCGGTAACCTACGTATGTTTACAGTGCCCCTATGTGTTACACTGAAGAGAAAAGGAAACTGGTACACCTGCCTAATATCGTCTAGGGCCGCAGTGAGCACGCAGAAGTGCCGGAACACGACGTGACATTGACTCGACTGATGTCTTAACTATTTTGCTGCAGAGAACTGACACCATGAATCCTGCACGGTTGTCCATAAAAGCATAGGAGTACGAGGGGGTGGAGATCTCTTCTGAACCGCACGTTGCAAGGCATTCCAGATATGCTGAATAATAAACATGTCTGGGGAGTTAAGTGGCCAGCGGGAGTGTTCATGTTCAGGAGAGTGTTCCTGGAGTCGCTGTGCATCAATTCTGGACGTGCGGGATGTCGCATTGTCCTACTGGAATTGCACAAGTTCAGCGGAATGGAGAATGGACATGAATGGATGTAGATGATCAGACAGTATTCATACTTACGTGTCACCTGTCAGAGTCGTATCTGCATGAATAAAGGGTCCCATATCACTCCTACTGCACACACCCCTCACCATTACAGAGCCTCCGCCAGCTTGAACAGTCCCCTGCTGACATGCAGGCTCCATGGATTCATGAGGTTGTCTCCATAGCCGTACACGTCTATCCGCTCGATACAATTTGAAACGAGAGTAGTCCGACCAGGCAAGATGTTTCCAGTCATCAACAGTGCAATGTCGGTGCTGACGGGCCCAGGCGAGGCGTAAAGCTTTGTGCCGTGGAGTCATCAAAGGTACACGAGTGGACCTTCCGCTCCGGAAGTCCATATCGACGATGTTTCGTTGAATGATTCGCACGCTGACACTTGTTGATGGCCCAACACTGAAACGTGCAGCAATTTGCAGAAGGGTTGCACTCCTGTCACGTTGAAAGACTCTTCAGTCGTCATTGGTATCGTTGTTGCAGGGTCTTTTTCCGGCCGCAGCCATGTCGGAGATTTGATGTTTTACCGTGTTTCTGATATTCACGGTACACCCGTGAAATGATCGTACGGCAAAATCCCCACTTCATCGCTACCTCGGAAATGCTGTGTCCCATCGCTCTTGCTCCAGTTTAAACTCACTTAAATCTTGATAACCTGTCATTGTAGCAGCAGTAACCGATAGGCGTTTCCGACCGCAGCGCCGTATTCTGGCTGTTTACGTATCTCTGGATTTGAATAAGCAACTCTATACCAGTTTCTTTGGTGCTTCAATGTATTTACGGAATTAATACACTGTTAGAATGAAACATAGTTATGTACTTTCAATAGATTCATCACACACAAAATACATATTCTCGACTGTCCTGACTAAGTGCCGTCAGAACTGAAATAACGGACATTTTCACTTAAGCTGGTCTAGCAACCCCTGTTAAGATGCTCATCTATAGAGTAGATGGGTATGCCTACCAAAAAGTCTTTCAAACTCTGCTTAAATTGTGCTTTAACGAAGACAAATGTTTAATGTTTGAAAGTAGCAATATAAGTCTCGAATCAAGTATTAAGCAAGATATTAGCTATAACTGTGAAGTATATACGTTCTCCGGTAAAGGGAAACTGAACAAAAATGTGGAAACGTTGCAGATGATGATACTGAGCATATTCAGAAAACTTTGCTGTACTGACAGATAATCTAGTAACGTAGTGAACAACCACTGGAAAAAATAAGCGGAGTGAAAGACAAACTGATTGGGTAGTAAATTCGGCATAACGAGTTCATAAGAAGTAAATCTGAATAATAAAGATAAGGAAGAAAGTCGGGAGTCCAGGCTAGAATTATCACTGTATCAAGGGTAACCAGTGCCGTAGTTACAAACTGAGTCTGTAGACCATGGCTACGTCAACAGCGTATTACCTTTACCCAATAAGAATGATGATCATACAAATAGGTGCAGTATGTAGTTATTTCTGTGAAATTGTTTTCAGTGTTTAGCTCATGGCGATAGTAATATTTTTGGCTGTTAATTGCAGATAGATAATTACGATTGCTAATTTTGTAGTAATTCGGGTAATGGTACCTTAAATTTAGCAAGGCTACGTTATTCCTCAGTTTATGCATCACTTTATTATTTTCACAGCGTTCCGTAGAGCCAGTGTACTCCATTACATTCACAAAATCATCATTAAAAAATAAACATTGTTTTTCAGCATTTTTTTCTGTTTTTCTTCTGCACGACGACAGCTTGTTATATTGTTCACAATACTACTTAAATTACATTTACGTCTGACGCCTGAATTTTTTTATTCTAATAATTAATACTCCCATAATTAATACTCACACATGTGACGATTCCAACGTTTCCTTGTCACTACAAAACCATAAATCGATATATACGTTAATTGTAGTATTAAATCTCCCTCCAAAAACATTCAAGTGTCATTACAAGTAAGTACATTGCATTACCCATATTACAAGCACTCTTTATTTAAATTAGTGTCCCGGAAAGTATTTTTTGATCTTTTAGTGAGCACATAAGTGAGAATTTGGTACCAGATGATCACGTCTTCATACACAAAGTTTCAAACACCGCTCTCAGTGTGGATCAGTTCCTCAGACGAAAAACAAACATATTGCTAGAAAACGGGTACATACAGAACCACCGAGCAATCTAGTCGCAAATAAGTGCTTCCGTTTTACCCCCGCTGTCTTCACTCTGTGAACAAAAGATTGTGTGCGTTACAATAGACTTTCAGAAGCTACAACCACCACGCTGAATTGTACCAACGAGCTGTGCGAATTACACAGTGGCATTATGCCACTTATTCTAGAAACATCTCCCACTTCTCTAATCTTCCTCGAAAAAATGAAAAAGGTTTCTTTATAGGAATGTTTCTACAGTAAATTTTATACTATAAGATTAAAGCTTAAGCATTCTGAAGTACACTGCTATTTCAAATAAAAATGAGGACGAATGAAGAGGAAGAAATTTTTTAATATGAATCTGAACTCTACCAACAAAATTTAGGAGGTTCTTCAGAGATAATATCCGAGTCCGTCGCTTGTTACAAACAATAATACACTCTAAGACAAAAATGGAAAAAAAACCAGAAAAATCGACGCACCACGAAAGAATAGTCTGAACGGGATGAAAATCAGTAGGTTTGATATACATGTACACAAAACAAATTATTGAAATTTCAAAAAAACTAGGGCGTTTTACGCAAGAGACAGAGCTTCACAAATTGAGCAAGTCAGTGACGCGTTGGTCCACCTCCAGCTTTTACGCAAAGAGTTTATCGGCTTCGCATTGATTGACAGAGTTCTCGGGTGTTCTCCTACGCGATATCGTGCCAACTTCTGTCCAATAGGGGAGTTAGATTGTCAAAATCCCGAGATAGCCGTAGGGCACTGCCCAAAACGCTTCAAATGTTCTCAACGGGGGAGGGACCGGGAGACCTTTCTGGCCAAGGTAGGGTTTGTCAAACAGGAACACAAACAGTAGAAACTCTCGCCGTGTGCAGGCAGGAATTATCTTGCTGAAAGCCCGGGATGGCTTACCACGAAGGGTAACAAAACGTGGCGTAGAATTATCGTCGACGAAGCGCTGTGATGTGAGGATGATAATCAAAGGGGTCGTGCTATGAAAAGAAACGGCGTCCCAACCATCACTCCTGGTTGTCGGGCAGTTTATGGCTGCCAACAGTCAGGTTCGTATCTCACCACTGTCGAGGGCGTCTCCAGACACGTCTTCGGCCTGGAATCCCATTGGCTGGAGTAAAATTGTCTTCTGTGATGAGTCCCGTTTCAATTTGATAACCCGACGACTAATGATGACGTGTCTAAAGACACTGAAAGAGTGCGTCATGTGCTGCAGTGTTACATTTCCACCAAATAATGTTGATGTATGATTATCATGATGATGATGAAGGTAATTACAGATGTAATACCCAGTGGAGAAAAGATCATGAATTACGCAGACTATCTGGTCAATCCCACGCATGAACCACGGACCTCGCCGTTGGTGGGGAGGCTTGCGTGCCTCAGCGACACAGATAGCCTTACCATAGGTGCAACTACAACGGAGAGGTATCAGTTGAGGGGCCAGACAAACAAGTGGTTCCTGAAGAGGGGTAGCAGCCTTTTCAGTAGTTGCAGGGGCAACAGTCTGGATGACTGATTGATCTGGCCTTGTAACACTAACCAAAATGGCCTTGCTGTTCTGGTACTGCGAACAGCTGAAGGCAAGGGGAAACTACAGTCGTAATTTTTCCCGAGGGCATGCAGCTTTACTGTATGGTTAAATGATGACGGCGTCCTCTTGGGTAAAATATTCCGGAGGTAAAATAGTCCCCCATTCGGATCTCCGGGCGGGGACTGCTCAAGAGGACGTCGTTATCAGGAGAAAGAAAACTGGCGTTCTACGGATCGGAGCGTGGAATAACAGATCCCTTAATCGGGCAGGTAGGGTAGAAAATTTAAAAAGGGAAATGGATAGGTTGAAGTTAGATATAGTGGGAATTAGTGAAGTTCGGTGGCAGGAGGAACAAGACTTCTGGTCAGGTGACTACAGGGTTATAAACACAAAATCAAACAGGGGTAATGCAGGAGTAGATTTAATAATGAATAAAAAATAGGAGTGTGGGTAAGCTACAACAAACAGCATAGTGAACGCGTTATTGTGGCCAAGATAGACACGAAGCCCATGCCTACTACAGTAGTACAAGTTTATATGCCAACTAGCTCTGCAGATGACGACAAAATTGAAGAAATGTATGATGAGATAAAAGAAATTATTGAGGTAGTGAAGGGAGACGAAAATTTAATAGTCATGGGTGACTGGAATTCGAGAGTAGGAAAAGGGAAAGAAGGAAACATAGTAGGTGAATATGGATTGGGGCTACGAAATAAAAGAGGAAGCCGCCTGATAGAATTTTGCGCAGAGCATAACTTAATCATGGCTAGCACTTGGTTCAAGAATCATGAAGAAAGGTTGTATACATGGAAGAACCCTGGAGATACTAGAAGATATCAGATAGATTATATAATGGTAAGACAGAGATTTAGGAACCAGATTTTAAATTGTAAGACATTTCCAGGGGAGATGTGGACTCTGACCACAATCTATTGGTTATGAACTGTAGATTAAAGCTTAAGAAACTGCAAAAAGGTGAGAATTTAAGGACATGGGACCTGGATAAACTGAAAGAACCAGAGGTTGTACAGGGTTTCAGGGAGAGCATAAGGGAACAATTGCCAGGAATGGGGGAAAGAAATACAGCAGAAGAAGAATGGGTAGCTTTGAGGGATAAAATAGTGAAGGCTGCAGAGGATCAAATAGGTGAAAAGACGAGTGCTAGTAGAAACCCTTGGGTAACAGAAGAAATATTGAATTTAATTGATGAAAGGAGAAAATATAAAAATGCAGTAAATGAAGCAGGCAAACGCCTCAAAAATGAGATCGACAGGAAGAGCAAAATGGCTAAGCAGGGATGGCTAGAGGACAAATGTAAGGATGTAGAGGCTTATCTCACTAGGGGTAAGATAGATATTGCCTACAGGATAATTAGAGAGACCTTTGGAGAAAGGAGAACCACTTGCATGAATATCAAGAGCTTTGATGGAAACCCAGTCCTAAACAAAGAAGGGAAAGCAGAAAGGTGGAAGGAGTATACAGAAGGTCTATACAAGGGCATTGTACTTGAAGACAATATTATGGAAATGGAAGAGGATGTAGATGAAGATGAAATGGCAGATATGATACTGCGTGAAGAGTTTGACAGAGCACTGAAAGACCTGAGTCGAAACAAGGTCCCCGGAGTAGACAACATTCCATTAGAACTACTGACAGCCTTGGGAGAGCCAGTCCTGACAAAACTCTATCTGGTGAGCAAGATGTATGAGACAGGCGAAATACCCTCAGACTTTAAGAAGAATATAATAATTCCAATCCCAAAGAAAGCAGGTGTTGACAGATGTGAAAATTACGGAACTATCAGTTTAATAAGTCACAGCTGCAAAATACTAACGCGAATTCTTTACAGACGAATGGAAAAACTGATAGAAGATGAGTTTGGATTCCGTAGAAATGTTGGAACACGTGAGGCAATACTGACCCTACGACTTATCTTAGAAGAAAGACTAAGGAAAGGCAAACCTACGTTTCTAGCATTTGTAGACTTACAGAAAGCTTTTGACAATGTTGGCAGGGGTAAAATACAGGGAGCGAAAGGCTATTTACAATTTGTACAGAAACCAGATGGCAGTTATAAGAGTCGAGGGGCATGAAAGGTAAGCAGTGGTTGGGAAGGGAGTGAGACAGGGTTGCAGCCTATCCCCGATGTTATTCAATCTGTATATTGAGCAAGCAGTAAAGGAAACAAAAGAAAAGTTCGGAGTAGGTATTAAAATCTATGGAGAAGAAATAAAAAACTTTGAGGTTCGCCGATGACATTGTAATTCTGCCAGAGACAGCAAAGGACTTGGAAGAGCAGTTGAACTGAATGGACAGTGTCTTGAAAGGAGGGTATAAGATGAACATCAACAAAAGCAAAACGAGGATAATGGAATGTAGTCGAATTAAGTCGGGTAATGCTGAGGGAATTAAATTAGGAAATGAGACACTTAAAATAGTAATGGAGTTTTGCTATTTGGGGAGCAAATTAACTGATGATGGTCGAACTAGAGAGCATATAAAATGTAGACTGGCAATGGCAAGGAAATCGTTTCTGAAGAAGAAAAATTTTTTAATATCGAGTATAGATTTAAATGTCAGGAATTCGTTTCTGAAAGTATTTGTATGGAGTGTAGCCATGTATGGAAGTGAAACGTGGACGATAAATAGTTTAGACAAGAAGAGAATAGAAGCTTTCGAAATGTGGTGCTACAGAATAATGCTGAAGATTAGGTGGGTAGATCACATAATTAATGAGGAGGCATTGGATATAATTGTGGAGAAGAGGAGCTCGTGGCACAACTTGACTAGAAGAATGATCGGTTGGTAGGACATGTTCTGAGACATCGAGGGATCACCAGTTTAGTATTGGAGGGCAGCGTGCAGGGTAAAAATCGAAGAGGGGGACCAAGAGATGAATACACGAAGCAGATTCAGAGGGATGTAGGCTGCAGTAGGTACTGGGAGATGAAGAAGCTTGCACAGGATAGAGTAGCATGGAGAGCTGCATCAAACCAGTCTCAGGACTGAAGACCACAACAACAACAACAACAACAACATCTGGTCAATCAATGGATGGAAACTTCTAGTATGCCAATTGAAATGCGGGATGTTTTTAACCGGCAACACAGTACCTCGAATGCTGTCGAAGGCTGGCGTAGAAAACTAAACTCAATAAATCACGAACATCTGAAAGTGTAAATTTTGATAATTAAGCTGAAGGTTGAAGCTATGTTTCAAATTAAAAAAAGATTCCATTGGCTTACCTCTTCAGGACAGACGAATGAGATACATAGATCTTAACAATAGGTTGAAAGACATAAAAATATATAACGACTCGAGGTATTTATGGTGATACGTGAAATCTCCGATTTTCTTAAAAAAATTAGTGAGAAATTAATATTCATAAAATAAGACAAGAAGTTAGTCTGCAGAAAGGAAAAAACCTAGACATTAAAAAAATTAATACTAAGAATTAACAAAACATTTAAACATGCCTGTACAGTACGTGCATTGCTAGTCCTACTCCTGGATAAAATGTAAATGGATGTTCTTCTTACAAAACGATAGGAAGAGCTTTTCCCGCTGTCGCGACTTCCTTTGATGGTCGGAAAACCCGCAACTAAAGTATTTGTAGTCGGAAACACCACGATGACATCATACGTCGCAAAGCCGACGGTAGGAAACTCCCGACACCCTGCCAGGAAGTGCTGTCGAGTGAGTGCTAAAGTTAATGAATATCGGCGTGCTGTATGCCGCACTCAGCCGGCGCCTGCACTCAGGTGACTGAGTCCATAGAAAGCAGTGATATGGTAATGGAGGACAAACTCTGACGGACACTGCTACTCGAAGATGGGTAATCACTGCTGCCCTGAACACGGACAGTATGTCGGAATATGCCATCTAATACAATGAAGACCAAATAAATTGGTATACGCATGCGTATTCAAATACAGAGATATGTAAACAGGTAGAATACGGCTCTGCGGTCGTCAACGCCTATATATGACAACAGGTGTGTCGCGCAGTTGTTAACTCGATTACTGCTGCTACAGTCGCAGGTTATCAAGATTTAAGTGAGTTTGAACGTAGTGTTACAGTCCGCGCACGAGCGAAGGGCTGCAGCGTCTATGAGGTAGCAAAGAAGTGGAGATTTCCGCGTACGACTATTTCACGAGTGTGCCGTGAATATCAGGAATCCGGTAAAACATCAAATCTCCAACATCGCTGCCACCGGATAAAGATCCTGCAAGAAAGGAACCAACGACGACTGAATAGAATCGTTCAACGTGACGGAAGTGTAGCCCTTCCGCAAATTGCTGTAGATTTCAATGCGGGACCATCAACAAGTATCAGTGTGCGAACCATTCAACGAAACATAATCGATATGGGCTTTCGGAGCCGAAGGCCCACTCGTGTATCCTTGATGACGGTACGACATTAGGCAGATGTACCAGTTTCTTTGGCTCTTCAGTGTAGCTAAAATCTTGCTAAATACTTGATTCGGGACTTATATTAGTACTTTCAACCATTGAAATCTTGGATTCAGTTAAAGCACAGTTCAAACATAGTTTGAAAGACTTTTTTGGGAGGCAACTCCTTCTACTATATAGAGAAGTATCTTAACAGGGGCTGCCAGACCAGCTTAAGTAAAAATGTCCGTTAGATTTCAGTTTTGACAGCACTTGGTCAGGACAGTCAAGAATAGGTATTCTGTGTACGATAGACTTATTAAAAGAGCATAAGTATGTTTCATTCTGACAGTGTATTACTTCTGTAAATATTAACAGTTCCATCTTTGTGTGATGTATTAACATATGTTGACCATCTCCTGACAAATGATCAGGTAAGTGAGTATTATACTCAAGTATACTATGTTTTTTATATTATACTTTCCAGCACGTTCCACATTCACGGGAATCATCTCACTTTTGGTTCTGTTGAACCAAATATGAATCTAATCTATTCTTTCCGGAATTAGTTTATTTAAAAAACTGCCTTTATTTCTGAAAGCTTCTTTTTATTCCTTGAAGTTGATTGGACAACACTTGACATCAATTCCTGTACAAAAGAAGTAGCACAATTTTTAATTTCGTTTATGAACTTTCCACGATACGATAATAGCCTTTAAGCCATATCTTAAACCTATCGTGGCAGTTTTAGAGATTCCGCAATTTTCGAAGTTCCCTTTACAAACGACATATCAACGTGCATAGAAATTAATTTCATATCGTAATAATAATAATAATGTCTGGTAATTAATTAATATAGGAAATAGCGAGAAACAATACGAAAGAATAATCAGAAGACGTAATGAAAAAACACAGCGCAAACGGATGAAAAAAAAAAGATAACGGGACAAACCTAAGGAAAGCCGGACGAGTATTGGCAATCGATCAGAGATACTGGTTCAGTATTGTCCATAAAGAAGACAAACGAGATATTCCAATATAGGGGAATAACTAACGATAAGAGAAAAAACTTTTATCCGTTGTTGATATCAGAGCGATTTTGAAACGATCACAAACAAGCAAGCGGGTAATTTTGATCACCTACGTATGAATCAAACGGAGAAAGAGTTGGAGAGTAAGAGTTATGCATAGGTAGAGCTAAGACGCTGAAGGTATCGTATTGTATTTCAGTTATGTAATGATGACATATATGTTATATCTGGGAAAGCGTAACTAGGAAATAGACGAATGACAGTGAGTTTGTGTTAATCACATGGTTTATCCTGAAGTAGCCACCGAAACTGAAAAGAAGAATGGCTAACTGGTGCGAAAATTTCTCCTGGGTACTTCGGTCGTCTGGATTCATCAGTATTTGATCCGTACTGGATTGCGCCACAGCTATAGATATGTTTTTAGTGCATTAAGTGTTTTTTCCGCTGAAGTTTCGCCAACGGAATTCCCAGTTCGGCCGAGTGCGTCCGCAGGCGTCGCAGATGGCTCGACCGCAGCCGAGAGCGCTCACGGACCGAGATAACAGGACCTGGCCGCTTTCTCTGCGCGGGTGCAGGAGTTACCGAGTCACGCTGTTGTGATAGGCGGCGGGCAAGGCCGCCTCCAGAGATTACACGTCACACAGCGTGCAGAGCGCTTCCCTCCTGCAGTTCAGTCTCCATTACCAATCCCTGTGTTCTAATGGTGCGACTTTATCGACTGTTTCATAATCAGTAACTGTGTGTCAGGTCGTGCATAAATTTAAGGCTCCTGTTAGCCCTGCATAAATAGTAACGTATACTGATACGTAAAGACAAGTTACCGAAAGTTCGTGACCAATTTTGCTCAAATTTTTAGGTGTACGCTAATAAACGTTCAGATGGCCTTAGGTTACATATCTTAAATAGGCTAGGATGGATATATATACAGGGTGTTACAAAAAGGTACGGCCAAACTTTCAGGAAACATTCCTCACACACAAAGAAAGAAAATATGTTATGTGGACATGTGTCCGGAAACGCTTACTTTCCATGTTAGAGCTCATTTTATTACTTCTCTTCAAATCACATTAATCATGGAATGGAAACACACAGCAACAGAACGTACCAGCGTGACTTCAAACACTTTGTTACAGGGAATGTTCAAAATGTCCTCCGTTAGCGAGGATACATGCATCCACCCTCGGGTCGCATGGAGTCCCTGATGCGCTGATGCAGCCCTGGAGAATGGCGTATTGTATCACAGCCGTCCACAATACGAGCACGAAGAGTCTCTACATTTGATACCGGGGTTGCGTAGACAAGAGCTTCCAAATGCCCCCATAAATGAAGGTCAAGAGGGTTGAGGTCAGGAGAGCGTGGAGGCCATGGAATTGGCACATACTGACGAAACTAAAATGAGCTCTAACATGGAAATCAAACGTTTCCGGACACATGTCCACATAACATCTTTTCTTTATTTGTGCGTGAGGAATGTTTCCTGAAAGTTTGGCCGTACCTTTTTGTAACACCATATATATATATATATATATATATATATATATATATGTGTGTGTGTGTGTGTGTGTGTGTGTGTGTGTGTGTGTGTGTGCGTGTGTGTGTGTGTGTGTTGTTGTGGTCTTCAGTCCAGAGACTGGTTTCATGCAGCTCTCCATGCTACTCTATCCTGTGCAAGCTTCTTCACCGCCCAGTACCTAGTGCAACGTACATCCTTCTGAATCTGTTTAGTGTATTCATCTCTTGGTCTCCCTCTACGATTTTTACCCTCCACGCTGCCCTCCAAAACGAAATAAGTGATCCCTTGATGCCTCAGAATATGCCCTACCAAGCGAACCCTTCTTCTAGTCAAGATGCGCCACAAATTTCTCTTCTCTCCAATTCTGTTCAATACCTCCTCATTAATTATGTGATCTACCCATCTTATCTTCAGCATTATTCTGTAGCACCACATTTCGAAACCTCCTATTCTCTTCTTGTCTAAACTATTTATTTTCCACGTTTCACTTCCATACATGGCTACACTCTATACAAATTCTTTCAGAAACGACTTCCTGACACTTAAATCTATAATCGATATTAACAAATTTCTATTCTTCAGAAACGATTTCCTTGCCATTGCCAGTCTGCATTTTATATCCTCTCTACTTCGACCATCATCAGTTATTTTGCTCCCCAAATAGCAAAATTCCTTTACTACTTTAAGCGTCTCTTTTCCTAATGTAATTCCCGCAGCATCACCCTATTTAATTCGACTACAGTCCATTATCCTCGTTTTACTTTTGTTGGTGTTCATCTTATATCCTACTTTCAAGACACTAGCCATTCCGTCCAGCTGCTATTCCAGGTCCTTTGCTGTCTCTGACAGAATTACAATGTCATCGGCGAACCTCAAAGTTTTTATTTCTTCTCCATGGATTTTAATTCCTACTCCAAATTTTTCTTTTGTTTCCTTTACTGCTTGCACAATATACAGAGTGAATATCATCGGGGCAGGCAGAAGTGGCCTTGCGGTTCTAGGCGCTGCAGTCTGAAACCACAAGACCGCTACGGTCGCAGGTTCGAATCCTGCCTCGGGCATGGATGTGTGGGACGCCCTTAGGTTAGTTAGGTTTAATTAGTTCTAAGTTCTAGGCTACTGATGACCTCAGAAGTTAAGTCGCATAGTCCTCAGAGCCTAGTGGTATGTGCCTCTGCATCGTTACATTTGTCCTCTAGCCATCCCTGCTTAGCCATTTTGCACTTCCTGTCGATCTCATTTTTGAGACGTTTGTATTCCTTTTTGCCCGCTTAATTTACTGTATTTTTATATTTTCTCCTTTCATCAATTAAATTCAATATCTCTTCTTTACCCAAGGATTTATATTAACACTCGTCTTTTTACCAACTTGATCCTCTCCTACCTTCATTATTTCCTCTCTCAAAGCTACCCATTCTTCTTCTACCGTATTTCTTTCCTCCATTCTTGTCAATCGTTCCATATATATATATATATATATATGGTGGCCGGGCCAAATATCTCACGAAATCAGCATCAAACGAAAAAACTAAAAAGAACGCAACTCTTCTAGCTTGAAGGGGGTAACCAGATGGCGCTATGGTTGGCCCGCTACGCTAGATGGCGCTGCCATGGGTCAAACGCATATGAACTGCGTCTTTTTAAATAGGAACCCCCATTTTTATTACATATTCGTGTTGTACGTAAAGAAATATGAATGTTTTAGTTGGACCAATTTTTTCGCTTTGTGATAGATGGCGCGGTAATAGTCACAAACATATGGCTCACAATTTTAGACGAACAGTTGGTAACAGGTAGGTTTTTTTAAATTAAAATAGGGAGGGGAGGTACGTCTGAACATTTTATTTCGGTTGTTCCAATGTGATACATGTGCCTTTGTGAACTTATCATTTCTCAGAACGCATGCTGTTACAGCGTGATTACCTCTAAATACCACATTAATGCGAAAAATGCTCAAAACGATGTCCGTCGACCTCAATGCATTTGTCAAATGCGTGTTACGACATTCCTCTCGACAGCGAGTAGTTCGCCTTCTGTAATGTTCGCACATTCATTGACAATGCGCTGACGCATGTTGTCAGGCGTTTTCGGTGGATCACGATAGCAAATATCCTTCAACTTTCTCCCACAGAAAGAAATCCGGGAACGTCAGATCCGGTGAACGTGCGGGCCATGGTATTGTGCTTCGACGACCAATCCACCTGTCATGAAATATGCTATTTAATACCGCTTCAACCGCACGCGAGCTATGTGCCGGACATCCATCATGTTGGAAGTACATCGCCATTCTGTCATGCAGTGAAACATCTTGTAGTAACATCGGTAGAACATTACGTACGAAATCAACATACATTGCACCATTTGGATTGCCATCGATAAAATGGGGACAATTATCCTTCCTCCCATAATGCTGCACCATACATTAACCCGCCAATGTCGCTGATGCTCCACTTGTTGCAGCCATCGTGGATTTTCCATTTTGCCCAATAGTGCATATTATGCCGCTTTACGTTACCGCTGTTGGTGAATGACGCTTCGTCGCTAAATAGAACGCGTGCAAAAAATCTGTCATCGTCCCGTAATTTCTGTAGCGCCCTGTGGCAGAACTATACAAGACGTTCAGAGTCGTCGCCATGCAATTCCTGGTGCATATAAATATGGCACGGGTGCAATCGATGTTGATGTAGCATTCTAAAAACTGGCGTTTTTGAGATTCCCGATTCTCGCGCTTGTCTGCTACTGATGTGCGGATTAGCCACAACAGCAGCTAAAGCCTACTTGGGCATCATCATTTGTTGCAAGTCGTGGTTGACCTTTCACATGTGGCTGAACACATCCTGTTTCCTTAAATAACGTAACTATCCGGCGAACGGTCCGGACACTTGGATGATGTCGTCCAGGATACCCAGCAGCATACATAGCACACGCACGTTGGGCATTTTGATCACAATAGCCATACATCAACACGATATCGACCTTTTCCGCAATTCGTAAAAGGTCCATTTTAACAGTGGCGGGATGTTACGTGATACCACATACTTATAATTTGTGACTATTACAGCGCCATCTATCACAAAGCGAAAAAAGTAGTCCAACTAAAACATTCATATTTCTTTACGTACTACACGAATATGTAATAAAAAATGGGGGTTCCTATTTTAAAAACCGCAGTTGATATCTGTTTGATCAATGGCAGATCCATCTAGCGGGCCAACCAGAGCGCCATCTTGTTTCCCCCTTCAAGCTAGACAAGTTTCGTTCTTTGTAGTTTTTTCGTTTGACGCTTATTTCATGAGGTATTTGGCCTGGTCACTATCAATGGACCACCCTGTAGTTATCATCACATGAAGGACTTGGCAGATTTTGTGAGAAAAATTAAGGACGTACAATTACAAAGGGATGACATTCTAGTGAGCTTCGATGCTACTTCGCTCTTCACGAAAGTACCTCTGCAAGTTTCCTTGACCTCAAATAAACTCTTTGAGCGGTGCGGGATTAGCCGAGCGGTCTAAGGCGCTGCAGTCATGGACTGTGCGGCTGATCCCGGAGGAGGTTCGAGTCCTCCCTCGGGCATGGGTGTGTGGTTTGTCCTTAGGATAATTTAGGTTAAGTAGTGTGTAAGCGTAGGGACTGATGACCTTAGCAGTTAAGTCCCTTAAGATTTCACACACACACACACACAAACACACACACACACACACACACACACACACACACACACACAAACGTTTTGAGCATGCAGTAACAATCACCTACCTTAAGTGCATTGGAGACCTTCATGAACAGACAGATAGAGTGACAATGGGGAACCCCTCTTACTCCAGGTATCGCAAGTCTATACGTGGAACATTTTGAGGAGGTCTGCTTCCGAACTGCTCGCCAAAAACCCAAGCACTTCTACCGCTATGCTGACGATACATTTGTGGTTTGGGAGCATGGCAGGCAGGCACTGGATGACTTTCTGGACCACCTTAACAGCATCGATGAAAACATCGCCCTCTCTAAGGAGATAGAGGAGAATGGTTATCTCCAATTTCTTGGTATACTAATAAAGAAGAAGGCAGATGGCATATTAGGCCATTCAGTACGAGTCTGCAGGAAGAAGATTCAGACATACCTGTTCCTCTATGCCGCAAGGTGCTACCATGTAGCGCAGGGCAAACAGTACTGTCCACCTTGGAACACAGAGTGCAGGTCATCTGTGACGAAGAAAGCCTCTCAGACGAACTGCAGCACCTGAAGGAGATATTTTGCAAAAATAGGTACAGATTAGGATGCTTTCAAGACGAGACAGGTCGCGAAAAATCGGGAAGAGGGAGAGGACAAGAAATTCTCTTTTCTCTCGTATTTGAGACCGCTGTCAGCCAAAATTGGGAGGCTTCTGCAGAAATCGAACGCAGAAATCGTCTTTCTACCACCGCCGAAGACGAAAGAGTTGCTTGACTTGAAGTCAACGTGCGAAGAATTTAGAGCATCGCCCGCGAAAGAGGTCAGCAATACATTGGACAAAGGAACAGATGTATTTCTAATCGCTGCGAGGAACATATAAGGCATTTTCCTCTGGAACAGACAGAACACAGCATCAACGGAGACCACATATTTCACTTGGAGAACACCAAGGTGCTCGGTCGAGCCGCCGGCTATTTGGAAGCGTCATAAAAGAGTCCATCGAAATCCAGATTCATCAGAGTCTTGTAAACAGAGACGAAGGTTACCAACTGAATGCGGCATGGAATTCGGCGATAGCGGCAATTCGTTCAGATCACGCCCATCACCGTGCTTCTCGCGAGACGGGTCCAGGATGCTCTTATATGCGAATGGTGCGTCTGCTATCCCCACCACCGCCATTTCATCACCAATCCGTACGCGGGATTCTCTGTACCCAGCCTCCCGGAGACAGGTGGAGAGAGGAACACTGGAGATATAAGTAGGACGGCATCCATAAGATCCCGACACTTCCCCAGAAGATGATGAGTATGTCACTCATCGAAACGTCGCTGTATTATAGTACTGTCACCCAGCTGGAAACGCGAGAGCTTTTCATTAAATCAAAGAAAAACGAAAGTAATGAGAAGCAGCAGAAACGGGAACACCGAGGAACTTAAATCAGGATTGGTGGTCTCGATGTAGGTGAAGTTGAAGACCTCTGCCACCTAGGCAGCAAAATAAGCGATGACGGACGGGGCAAGAAGGATATAAAAAGCAGACTAGCACTGGCAGAAAGGGCATTCCCGGCCAAGAGAAGGATGACCTCAATGGAATGAACAGACTAATGAGCACAGAATATGGATTGAGATTAGTCGAAGAAAGACGAAAGTAATAAGAAGTAGCAGAAACGAGAACAGTGGAAACTAAACATTAGGCTTAGTGATCACGAAGTAGATGAAGTTAAGGAATTTTGCTACCTAGGCAGCGAAATAGCCCATGAAAAACCAGCAAGGAGGGCATGAAAAGCAGATTAGCGCTGGAAAAGGGGCATTCTTGAGAAGAGATTTCTAGCAGTATCAAACATAGCCCCTAATTTGAGGAAGAAATAAATTACAGAGAATGTATGTTTGCAACACAGGTCGTGGAACATGGACTGTGGGAAAACAGGAACAGAAGAGAATCTAAGCGTTTGAGATGTGGTGCTACAGAAGGATGCTGAAAATTAGGTGGACTGATCAGATAAAAATGAGGAGGTTCTCCGCAAAATCGGCGCGGAAAGGAATATATGGAAAACACTGAAAGTAGAAGGGACCGATTGATAGGACATGTGTTTAGACATCCGCGAGTAACTTCCTTGGTACTAGAGGGGACTGTAGAGGGTAAAAACTCTTGAGGAAGACAGAGATTGGAATACATACATTAAATAATTCAGGATGCAGCTTGCAGGTGCTACTCCGAGATGAAACGGTTCGCACAGGAGAGGAAATCGTTGTAGGCCACATCAAATCAGTTAGAAGACTAAAAAGAGAAAAAGAGAAAAAAAATTCTACATCACTCAGGACTACAATGATTGTGCGAGTTCCCGGCTTCCTATCGGAATAGTTCTACGGAATGTGAGTTGTCCGAAACTTTGTAAACCAACCCGTTTGCCGATTACAACTATTCGAAATACTGTCACTGAAGTTCCAATGCTCACTGATACGGCAGCATTCATTTCAGCGACTTCTGTTCCCAGTCAAAGTTTAGTTGCCAATAACAATAATCTAGGCTCATGTTTAGACAGACGGGGTAAGAGAAGTTGGACAGAGAAGGGGGATATGGATGTGGAGAGAGGGAAGGAGGAGATGGGCAGAAAGAGTGGAGAAAGTGGAGATGGAAAGAGGAAGGGAGGGGAGGAGAAAGAGATGGGCAGAGAGAGTGGGGAGGAAGAGATGGATAATGAGAGCGCTGGAGGAGAATATGAACAGACTGACGGGGAAGGACATTAGGACGTATATCCGACTACTATACATATTTAGCAAATGTGAACATAGCCGGGTTTGTTAGTCATTTATAAGATAAAATAATTATACTACATCATAATTGACGGTACGTCTCCGGAAACCGTAATCTCTGTAGATATAATGTGTGAGTAACATCTGCTGCACTAATTTTTTACATTAATTATGACCGTTTTCGATCTAACTAGCGTGTCATCTTCAGATCTAAGATGAGAAAAGAAAGAATATAACACAATAAATAACACCTCCTATGGTACCACAGATAACATTGAAACTTCCGGAACTCGTTCCTACCTAGTCCTGTAAGGTTCATTTTGTTAGTAGTAGTAAGAATGTAAAATTACAATGGGGAAACATCGGGCAAGTGAGTGCAGAAAAACCATACCATAACGCCTAAAGCAGGCCAGAGTGGCCGAGCGGTTCTAGGCGCTACAGTATGGAACCGCGCAACCGCTACGGTCGCAGGTCCGAATCCTGCCTCGGGCATGGTTGTGTGTGATGTCCTTAGTTAGTCAGGTTTAAGTAGTTCAAAGTTCTAGGGGATTGATGACCTCAGAAGTCCCATAGTGCTCAGAGTCATTTTTCGAACCGCCTAAAATACAGCATACTTTATATATAAAAATAAATTTGTGTTTGCCATTGGCATTGGTTAGATCAAGATAATTGAGGATATATGTTTTTACTATTGGTATTGGTTACATTCGAAACTGCGCTATCCCAAACTGTGCAAGGAACCATACAGCAATTGCGTGAGATGTTACGTATGCCTTTGTTACAGGACAAAATTTATGAGGAAACTGAGATCCTGAAGTAAATATCGGGAGCAAGTGGTTACGACAGCACTACAGTTTCACGTATAGTAGAGGATTCAAATCGTTCAAATGGCTCCGAGCACTATGGGACTTAACTGCTGTCGTCATCGGTCCCCTAGAACTTAGAACTGCTTAAACCTAACTAACCTAAGGCCATCACACACATCCATGCCCGAGGCAGGATTCGAACCTGCGACCATAGTAGCAGCGCGGTTCCAGACTGTAGCGCCTAGAACCGCTAGGATAGTAATGGGGGCAGGGGTGGGGGTCAGAGACAGTTTGAAAGGCTTGCCATGATGTTGCAGGGTAATTTGTGCTGAGAAGTAATTGTTAAGAAAAAAGTTCGATACGTTGCACCGTTTCCGAGTTAATCGGTGCTGGAGGTAGCCAATCAGGTCGCTGCGCGTGCAGATTCAAGCGGCCCACCAGATACGATTAGTTCAAAATGGCTCTGAACACTATGGGACTTAACTTCTGAGGTCATCAGTCCCCTAGAACTTAGAACTACTTAAACCTAACTAACCTAAGGACATCACACACATCCATGCCCGAGGCAGGATTCGAACCTGTGACCGTAGCGGTCGCAGATACGATTAGAGTCAGTTGTTGTCATACCTGCCCCTGTTAATATATATCGACGAAACGAATATCGCACTAGACTAATTTGGAAATGTTCTGTGGAATGGGCACGTGAAATCACGGTTTAAAGATCATTTTGTTTGTAGCAAGAAACAAACTGACGCTTTCCGTCGAAACTGGGCCTCGCATGAGAGATAAAATGAGTAATGTTTGTTTGGGCTCAGTCTAGCTACTTATCGCAAGAATGAAATTGCAGATACCTGCTGAAACACATCACAAAAGCTATGTGAACTGTTTATCGTTCACGTTTCACTTCTCTACAAGGATGCAATGCACACAAATACCGCCAGAAAAGACTTTCTAACCCTTAAATTTGTATTTAATACGAGTATTTTCTTGCCATACCCAGTCTCCATTTTATATCCTCTCTACTTTGGCCATCAACAGTTATTTTGCTGCCCATTTATCAAAACCTGTATTCTACTGTTACTGTCTCATTTCCTGCTTTAATTCCTCTAGCATATCCTGATGTAATTCAGCACATTTCATTACCTTTGTTTTGTTTTTGTTTATGTTCATATTATCTCTTTTCAAATCACTGACGATTACGTTCAACTATTCTTCCAAGTTCATCTCAAGAGAGATCTGCAGTGTCATTGGCAAATCTAGAAGTTATTTGCTCTGATGGACAATTCGTTTTTTCCAAAATTATCCCTAGTTTTCTTCACTGTTTGCTAAATGCACACACTGAATTAGATCGCCAATAGGCTAAAGCCCTATGTCACTTCCTTGTCAACCTGTGCTTTCCTTTCACGTCCTTCATTCCTTAAAATTGCAGTCTGATTTCTGCAAAAGTCGTAAGTATCCTTTCTATCCCGATATTTTACCTTCTTTTCTTCAAAATTTCAAACAGTATAGCCCGGTCATTATTGCAAAAAACCCTATCTTAATCTATAAATGCCATGAACGTGGTTTGACATCCAGGAGAAATCGTAGGGTCAGTATTGTTTCGCGTGTTCCTACATTTCTCCAGAGCCCCATGTCGGCTTCTACCAGTATTTCCTCTTCTCAGTGAATAATTCGTACCTTTATTATACCTTTTAGAACAGAAAATACTCTAGGACTTTGGATTCGTCAAAACATCTTACAGGGAAGGAATAAGTATTTACAGTACAGTGGTTACAAGATGACATATGATGACTGTCAAAAACCTATACTGCACAGAAGGGTCGAATATTTTAAATGAACTTAAATTAACATGCTCTTACGCAAAGTAAAACTGTGTTAGATACGCATCTATCAACACATAATCATAATGTCACTAATATAGACAATTAACAGGGACATTTTTGCATAGAGATAATTAGGTCTGGGGCAACGGCCTTGCCGCAGTGGATACACCTGTTCCCGCGAGATCACCGAAGTTAAGCGCTGCTGGGCGTGGCCGGCACTCGGATGGGTGGCCATCCGGGCCTCCATGCACTGTTGTCATTTTTCGTGATGCCAATTGAGGAGCTACTCGTCCGAATAGTAGCGGCTCCGGTCAAAGAAAGCCATCATAACGACCGGGAGAGCGGTGTACTGAGCACACGCCCCTCGTTTCTGCGTCCTCAACTGTGGATGACACGCAGGTCGGATGGTCCCGATGGGCCACATAAGGCCTGAAGACGGCGTACTTTGCTTTAATAAGGTCTGGCGTCTTGGTGTGCTTGAAGAGCTGGAAATTTATGCTTTCAAAAGAAATTAACCTGATTAGAATGTTAACCCTAGAACACTTAAGGACCAACGGCCTTGCCGCAGTGTTAACACCGGTTCCCGTCAGATCACCGAAGTTAAGCGCTGGCGGGCTGGGCCATCACTTGGATGGCTGACCATCCGGTGCCGAGCGCTGGTGGCAAGCAAGCGGGGTTCACTCAGCCCTTTGAGGCAAGCTGGGGAGCTACTTGATTGAGAAGCAGCGGCTCCCGTCTCGTTAACTGGCATACGGCCGGAAGAACGGTCTGCTGACCACGTGACCCTCCATGTCTGCATCCAGTGAGGCCTTTGGGTTGTAGACGACACGGCGGGCGGTTGTTACCGTTGGACCTACATGGCCTTTTTTAGCGGAGTTTTTAGAACAGTTAATGGATGCGAGGGGGGGGGGGGGGAGAATCTGAGGTTGTTACTAAATCATTATTAATTTTACTGCTCCATGCTGTTGTTAATTACATTTGCAAGGTTTCTAGTAGTATGTCAAATACAAAATGTCCTGTTTTACACTCTATACTGGCGATAACAGATTGGCGGGAACTGAGAATTCGTACCAACTACAATCGTAAATTTTGCGAGGGGTTCGTAATCTAGGGTTAATGGAGAGAGAGAATTTTCCCTCAACCCTTGTTTTAATCTTTACGATGACGTTCTTCACTGAATGTGTGATACCCAATGTGCAAACTTGTTCCGCTATCATGAACGTGTTTGTCAGTCTGCTGTGAATGGACACATGTCGGCACAGACTCCACACTGCAGCAAGCGCAAATCCACTGGTGCCTCGCTCGTCCTCAACCCGCTTTGGTATGTGGCACACCCAGAGGGCCACTGTTGTTCTCATCTTGCATTATCTTGCAACTCGTCCGTTAATACGTACACGTATTAATGTAGTTTTCTAACAGTTACAACTGTTTTTGAGCGGATTCCTTTTTCAATTTTATCTTAGATCAAATGAAGAATTCTGAATATACACTGAATACCCCACGAAACTGGTACACCTGTGTACTATCGTGTAGGGCCTCCGCGCTCACGCCGCAGCACGACGTGGCATGGACCCGACTAATGTCTGAAGTAGTGCTGGAGGGAATTGACACCATGAATCCTACAGGTATGTCCATAAATCCGTAAGAGCATAACGGGATAGGCATCTCTACTGAACAACATGTTGCAAGGCATCCTAGATATGTTCAATAATGTACATATCTGGGGAGTTTGGTGGCCGGCGGAAGTGTTTAAACTCAAAAGAATGTTTCTGGAGCCACTCTGTAGTAATTCTGGATGTGTCTGGTGCCGCATAGTCCTTCTGGAATTGCACAAGTCCGTCGGAGTGGACAGTGGACATGAATGGATGCAGGTGATCAGACAGGATGCTTACGTACGTGTCACCTGTCAGAGTCGTAACTAAACGTATGAGGGCTTCCATATCATTCCAGTTGCACACATCCCACACCATTACAGAGTCCCCACCAGCTTGAACAGTCCCCTCCAGAGCCGTCCGGAGTGGCCGAGTGGTTCTAGGCACTACAGTCTGGAACCGCGCGACCACTACGGTCGCAGGTTCGAATCTTGCCTCGGGCATGGATGTGTGTGATGTCCTTTAGGTTAGTTTGGTCCAAGTGGTTCTAAGTTCTACGGGACTGATGATCTAAGAAGTTCCATAGTGCTCAGAGCCATTTGAACCATTTGATTTGAAGTCCCCTGCTGACATGTAGCGTCCATGAGGTTCTCTCCGAACCTGTATACATCCATCCACTCTATATATTTTGAAACGAGATTCGTCCGACCTGACAACATGTTTCCAGCCATCAACAATCCAATGTTGATGTGGACGGGCCAGGCGAGGCGTAAACCTTTGTGCCTAGGAGTCATCAAGAGTACATTCGACTCCGAAAGTCCATATCTATGATGTCTCGCTGAATGGTTCGCACGGTGACATTTGTTGATGGCCCAGCTTTGTAACCAGCAGCAGTTTACGGAAGGTGTGCACTTCTGTCACATTGAATGATTCTCTTTAGTCGTCGTTAGTCCCGTTCTTGCAGAATCTTTTCCCGGCCGCAGTGATGTCGTAGATTTGATGTTTTACCGGATTCCTGATGTTCAAGGTACACTGGTGAAATAGTCGTACGGCAAAATCCCCACTTCATCACTACCTGAGAGGTGCTATGTCCCATCGCTCGCTTGCCTACTGTAACAACACGTTCAAACTCACTTAAATCTTGATAAATTGCCATTGTAGCAGCAGTAACCGATCTAACAACTGCGCCAGACACTTGCCTAATATAGGCGTTGCCGACCGCAGCGCTGTATTCTGCCTGTTTACATATCTCTGTATTTGAATATGCATGCCTATACCGGTTTCTTTGGAGTATCAGTGTGTTTGTTTTTTCCATGAAGGCAAGCTCTCCAAGTTGTATTTTAAGAGATGGAGAACACAAGTAAGCGAATTATTTGAGTTTGTTAATTTCGCTCTTTCCGAGTTGTGCACGTAACGTATGACTGAGTATAACGTTCCCAACTGCGAACCCTGTATTTTTACACTGTTTTACGTTGCATTCTTACTGGTACTAAAAAAACAGCAGCTTGTAGCACTACGTGCGAATTAATTAAGGATTTTTTAAAGTTATTTGTGGTGAAATCGTCGTTATTGATGTTAACTGCTAACAGCAGCTAGCACTGTCAGGCTTGGCTGACACTTGAATGTGTGATTGTTCGCGCGTGCCAAGCTCTGTTGGCAAGCAGCATCCACTCAGCTATTGTGAGGTAGTGGATCCTGTCAAGGTAGTGGATCCTGTCACGAAAACTGACAAGGGTCTGGAGAGCAGTGGGCCGATCTCAGGCCCTCTGTACCCGCATCCAGTGACGCCTATCGACCGAAAATGACACGCTGGTCGGTCGGTACTGTTGGGCCTTCCAAGGCCTGTTATGACGGAGCTTAGTTTATTGTATTAATCCTACCGTTACACCTACATAATTTTAATATTATCTCGCATCATTTTCATCTCTTTCTAACTTAGATTTGAAGGTTCCAAGTGATCAAATGGTTCAAATGGCCCTGAGCACTATGGGACTTAACTTCTGAGGTCATCAGTCCCGTAGAACTTAGAACTACTTAAACCTAACTAACCTAAGGACATCAAACACATCCATGACCGAGGCAGGATTCGAACCTGCGATCGTAGCAGTCGCGCGGTTCCGGACTGAAGCGCCTAGAACCGCTCGGCCACCGCGGCCGGCTCCAAGTGATCATCATTATGCCTTTCACGAAGAGTACATCGAATGTTTGTACCCTTTGCTTGAGGAATTATGATTAGCTGGTATACACGTGATCACCTGGTACCATAGAAGACCTGAAGATGATGCTGTATAAGACCCAAATCTACTTCAAATAAAATAAGATGTACAAATATAGCTGAAGGCGTCATTCCTACCACATAAAGAAACAGGAACAGCTGTCGCCTCATGATTCGTCGGAAGACGGATGTACAGAGACGAATGACAAAGTTTGAGCCAGGCGTGGAAGGGGTGCTCAGATAGCTTCATGACTTACTGAGGGGGTGCTCAGATAACTTCATGACTTACTGCTCGCGATGAATTAAGCAGGATTTGAGACCTAGTCGTGAACAAATTTTCGACTGTGATGTAATGCAGCACCGAAATCGATTGCGAATAAAAGAAAAGCTGGAAGTGTCATTTCTACTAGATGAAGGTTCGCTCTGATGTTTCCACATATTGTTTGTGAACTCTATTACTGGAGGTTCTCAAAAGGGGGTGGGGGGGGGGCAGAGGATAGGGGTGGAGGGAGGAAGGGGGAATGCCACCCACCGGAAGAATGGTGTCTATAATTTCATCTCGGCACATTTTCATAGATTTCGTATCCATTGATCACTTGATTCCACTCGAACGCATTTCATTAACGTCACAATACACTTGGATTTTATATTTAGAGTAAGTGATTTAACACATTTTTCTTGTACAGCCCTACAGCCCCCTTCCTCTACCCCCTTCGCCAGCCCACCACACAGTGATCGCGAACCTAACCACACGGCAGAATACACTGCCATACGATAACTGCGACGACGTCGGAGGGAGATGTAGTGAGGCCATAATGACACATGGGTCCAGCAACCTATTCAGGAGTTCCAGGGGCCGCAGTGTGGGTCACTGATCTGGTTTTGTAACATTATGATGACCGTGCTATGTAGGTACTGCGGCAAGTAATAGGAGACAAGGGTCATAATATTTCTCGACGCTGTGTAGTTCTTATGTACGGTTGGGTGCCGATGGCATCCTCCTAAGTAGATAATTCGTTATCGGTATCACCTCGAACAGTTTCCAGCCTCAGGCTGGGTCTGTTTATAACATAAGCCTCGCCATCTAATTCTGTTTTGCCATCATCTTTCTGTGTTCACTCTGGATCATCCCTCACCTTTGTTTACTACACTCTTTAGCACACTTTTCCAAATTTTCAGCTATCCATCGCTTCGTGTTCCTCTTGGTCGTTTCCTTCGCATCTCCATTTCATCTACCTTTTTGGGAACCCTATGGCTTTCTATTCTCGTTAAGTGTCCATACTATATCTGTCTTGATCCTACTATCCCGCTCTGCAAGTTTCCTCTTTCACTATTTCCCTTATCTTTTCATTTCTCATCTTGTCTCTCCTGCTTCTGAGTAACTTCATTTCACTTGCCTGTAATCTGTTTACATCTCTTTTCTTCGTTAACCATGTTTCAGTTGCATAGGTCACTACTGGGCTGTAGTATCGTCTATATACTACTTCTTTGCTTTTTTTTGGGTCGTCTTTCTTCTAAAACACGCTCCTAACATCTCGCAGAAATGCTTCTGCCCGTGTGCTGCGTTCGCTGATCTCTTCCTCATTCCTTCCATTATCGTCTATCGCACTTCCCAAATACTTCTCATTTTCCACCTTCTTCTATTGTTTCGATCCAATACTCATTCCGCTGGATGGTCTGTCTTTTTTTCTAGTTCAAGCCAGGACCTCACACTTCTTCTAATTAAATTTCATTCCATACTCTCTCACAGTTTCTTCCCAAACATCCATCTGTTCCTGAATCTCCTCTTCCCTGTTTCCCCAGACCATCAAACCATCCGCCAACACCATTGCTTTCATCTTGTCATTTCCAGTTTTTTGCTGCCATTCTAGTCATTATATCATCCAAGATCACAACTGAAGAGGTGGCATCGCACTGCCCTATTTCTGACCATTTGTTTTCTGCAACCAATCCGTCCCTTCATTCCCACTTTCACACAACTCAGATTTCGAGATAAGTACATCTCCTCAACACTACTTGTTATCTCTTTTTCGACTACCTTTTTTCTAGTGATTCCCAGTACTTTGTTTCATAGAGGCTATCAAATTATTTTCTGTCGCGACAAAGGCCCTGACAAGGTCTTGCCCAAATACATAGTGGCGCTCCTGGAGCCGCCTCACTGCAATTATGAGGTCAGCAGTTGACCTCTCTGGTATGAAGTCATCTCTTAATTTGCTCTCGATCCTTGTTCGGATCGTGCTCTCCAGCATCTTGTCAAATACCTTGGCATAGTATGGTCTCAGTGTGACTCCCCTGTAGTTCTTACAAATCTTCGTACTCTGTTCCTCGAATATAGGGACAATTAGTGATGCCTCCTACTGCCGCCTTCTACTCTTCTGGAGCCTTATTCTCATTCCACACATCCCTGCCCCCCTTCCCTCGTCATCACACGATACAACCACTGCTTCCCAACCTCCCTTGCTGCCTCCACCATTTTGACACTTACTTCGTCCATACCTGGTGTCTTTTCTTCTTTCATCTTGCCTAGTGCCATTTCCACTTCTTTCCATGTCAGGTCCTTTTCCTCCCCAGAATTTACTTCTACCTTCTTTGGTATTAGACTCATCTCCAAATCCGCGGGGACTTAGCATGTTCTCAAAGCACTTCATCCTCACTATTTCTTCCCCATTTCAGTCCATGATTGTTGCATTCTCCTTAAAACATCTCCTTTTACTTTTGACTACTCCATAGTATTTTCTTTTTCATCTGCTGTCTTCCTCCGTCATCTTTGTCCATTCTTCCATCCACTTTCTTCTGTCCTCAGCCACTGTCTTGTTTGCCTCTTTCTTCTTTTCTTATTATCCTCTCTTGCTAATCCAGTTCTTAATTATTTAGGAGGTAGAATAGTATCAATTTGGATCTCCGGATGTATCTAGTGAGGAGGACGGTATCATCAGAAACCAAGTATGACGTTCTGAAGCTCATATGTTTGAAGCTAGATCCATAAATCGGGTACGCAGGCTATAGAACTTGAAAAGTGAAGTGAATAGGTTGAAGTAAGACGCAGTGGCAGGAGTACAATGTTTGCTCAGGTGAGTATGGTATCATCGACTAAAAATAAACAGAGAGAACGAAGAGGAAATAAGAATCGAGTACCATACCATGAAACAGCAAAGTGAAGGGACCAACATAGCCAAGATGGACAGAAAGCCACGATACCAGTCACGAAACGATGAAGTGACTGAAGAAATGTGAGATGAACTGAAAGCAATTATTTAGTACATTAACGGAGACGAAAATTAAATAAGGATGCAATTCGACTGGCATTCTATAGTATGAACAAGAAGGAGATAAAATAGGAGGTGAACTTAGACTGGGAAAAGTTTTCCAATCTGCTAAAATTTAACATACAGCACAACTAAACCACTGCGAATACCTATTTAAAAATCTAGAAAGAAGTAAGTGTGCTTGGCAAGAGAACGGAGATACTGGAAGGTTTCAAATATATTATAAACTATATTCGTGACACAGAGATCTAAAAACTAAGTTTTAAATTCTAAAACCTATGCAAGAGCAGATATGAATTATAACAATAGCTTATTAATCACAAACTTATAGCTGGACGCAGAGAAACAGGAAAGTAAGGAGATCAGACTTGTGTAAGCTGTAACAACTAGAGTTCGTAGAGTTTTTGAAAGGAAAAAAAAATACAACGTTAGATGAATGGTCAGGTTACAGAGTCGAAACCGCGGAGGCCTTGGAAGAGCAACATGGCAACAAAAGACAACATTCAGCAGAATTCACTGGGTAATATAGGACATATTAAACTTAATTGATGAAACGGAAAAATATAAAAATGGAGAATGTAAGTTCGTGAAAGGGAATATAGACGTCTAAAAAATTAGATTGAGAGAAGTTACAGAATGAGAAAGCAAAAATGTTAGCCGAGACATATAAAGCTGAAGAATGATGACTAAAGGAAAAGTAATTACTGCCAATCCGAAAATTGAAGAAAACTTTGGGGAAAAGAGAAGCAGCTCTAGGAATGTAAACAGGTGAGAAGGGAAGCCAGTACTCAGCACAGAAGAGCAAGATTTCATGGAACGACTGTATAAAGGAACGATAGTAAATCATGATAAGATTTGCGACATAATACTGTGACAATAATTTTCAGGACACTGAAAGACCTAAGTCGACATCCCTTTAGAATTATCAAGATATTTGGGAGAACAAACCACGCAAAATTCACACACACCAGGTAAGAAGGACGCATAAGAGTTCAAAAAGAATAAAATAATCCAAAAGTGAAATAAATTAGGTGCTGACAAAGTGAATACTTCCAAATCGTCAGTCTCACAAGTCATGCTTACGAAATACTAACAAAAGGTATTTACTACTACAGTCCAGTCAGAAGGCAGCAGAGAAGTACGTAAGTATAATACTGAAAATAGAAATGCCTTAACAATCCTTCATCCAGTATCGGCAGTGAGTTGTACAGACTTTAAAATGTTTGACCAAATACCTGACGATAAGGACCTAATAGATAACAAAACCGGATACAAACAGAAACTGAAATCATTCCTTACGAAAACTAGTTCCTCTCCATTGAAGATTTTCTGATTGTGTATTACTTCAATTTGTGTGTGTATGTGTGTGTATGTGTGTGTGTGTGTGTGTGTGTGTGTTTGTCTGTGTGACATAGAGTTAAGCATAAGTCAACATCTGTAAACATTAAAATTTGTTGAGATTAATGAAAAAGTTTATCATGTATAGTTTCCGCATGTTGTCCCACTTGTAAACGAAAAGTTGCGTTACATTTGTTAGTTAACTAACCCACATGCCCTAGTGAGATATCGCAGCTATGAGACATCGTAGTTACCATTCATGGAGCATACACATAAGAAAACAATATTTTCGTTTGTTCTCCACTGGAATAGTATATGTGTGGGCTCTTAATTTTCCGTTATTAGATTTTGCACAAATTAATTCAAGAACCTCTTATCGCGCCACATTGTCTCCAAGAATGGTGTGTTTTCGCAGATCTTAGAGCGTATTACTGCTGATAAAATTGAAAAATGTCTTTAGTAGTCGCGAACCACGCAGATATTCTGAATAACTCAATATATGAAAGAGCACAGTTAATTACAGGAAATCTCTGTAGTGCTGTCTTGAGGAAAAAGCTTCCTGTGATGCGGTACTCTGAAAATATTACTCATACGGCCAGTACGAGGTAATCCTGCACTGAATCACATATCCAGCTAAGGAAAATCACGTAAAAAAAAAGCTGTAAGCGGCGAGGTGCTGCAACATGGCTTTATTTCTTCAACTACTAGCTCCTATAGCATTACGAACTTCTCAGTAAATGAAGCCATGTTGCAACTCCTCGGTGATCGTGTCTTCGGTTTTGAAGGACTTAGAACTTACGCAGCACCACGTGCACAAATATACTTTCAGTAAGAGTGATCCCATTATACTGGGGTGCCTTCCTGTCACCCGAGAGCCAACTGTTTGGGAAAGATATTTACCATTTCACTTCGAGTCAGAACCAATGTACAATTCGTCATTTCTAATGTATGCAGAGCATTACAATTTATGAAATTGAAGTGTTTGATAAAATGAATCTAGTAACAACCAGAGATGGAGCCGCAGATATTTTCCTAAGTACTGGGACCTATTTTGATTAATTGAATGTAAGTTATACAGACACCACATACCAGAAAAGCTACGTGCCCTTTCCTCTAGCTGTTGGACATGTATATGTCATATGCCGTCATCTCCAACGGCAAATAAAGAAAAACTTGCTGAAACCCAATGTAATACTGTTTAATCGTCGTAGGTGACATACAGTTTTCGTGGTTTACCAGCAGAGAACTTGGTGCGTCACCGTACGTGGATGTGGGAATGAAGGGGCTAAGCGACAGAATGTAGCTTCATAATGTTTCGTAAATTACAGCTTCCGCCAATGATCGAATGATGACGACGTTACTTACGCCATTACTTACACGCTTGCTGAGAATTTTTCATTTAGTGAAATTACACGTTCTCATGTCACCTTACATTATGAAGAAGGTAACAACAAAGTGTGGTTGCTCCTAGCTTATTGAATTACTTATCACGTCTCACTACCCTGCTGAACTAATACGTGTGAAGTGGGTTAATGAGTATCCAGGACACTTTTTGATCTTGAAAATGGATTATATCATCCCCCCCCCTAAGGTCAGTGATCTTAATGACATCATTATCTCCATAGTGTCAGAACGAAGTGTCAGCCGGACGCCATTCCCCCCCCTCCCCCCCTCCCCCTCCCCACCATCGCCCGTCCCTCGTAACACCGGAAAAAATTTACTGAAGACATCTACATCTACATCTACATTGATACTCCGCAAGCCACCCAACGGTGTGTGGCGGAGGGCACTTTACGTGCCACTGTCATTACCTCCCTTTCCTGTTCCAGTCGCGTATGGTTCGCGGGAAGAACGACTGTCTGAAAGCCTCCGTGCGCGCTCTAATCTCTCTAATTTTACATTCGTGATCTCCTCGGGAGGTATAAGTAGGGGGAAGCAATATATTCGATACCTCATCCAGAAACGCACCTTCTCGAAACCTGGCGAGCAAGCTACACCGCGATGCAGAGCGCCTCGCTTGCAGAGTCTGCCACTTGAGTTTATTAAACATCTCCGTAACGCTATCACGGTTACCAAATAACCCTGTGACGAAACGCGCCGCTCTTCTTTGGATCTTCTCTATCTCCTCCGTCAGACCGATCTGGTACGGATCCCACACTGATGAGCAATATTCAAGTATAGGTCGAACGAGTGTTTTGTAAGCCACCTCCTTTGTTGATGGACTACATTTTCTAAGCACTCTCCCAATGAATCTCAACCTGGTACCTGCCTTACCAACAATTAGTTTTATATGATCATTCCACTTCAAATCGTTCCGCACGCATACTCCCAGATATTTTACAGAAGTAACTGCTACCAGTGTTTGTTCCGCTATCATATAATCATACAATAAAGGATCCTTCTTTCTATGTATTCGCAATACATTACATTTGTCTATGTTAAGGGTCAGTTGCCACTCCCTGCACCAAGTGCCTATCCGCTGCAGATCTTCCTGCATTTCGCTTCAATTTTCTAATGCTGCAACTTCTCTGTATACTACAGCATCAACCGCGAAAAGCCGCATGGACTTGGGATTTCGTTAAGGTAAACTGATACGGTGGTTCGTGTATTATGTGCTTGTTGGTCCAGAAAAGAGTGAGTGGAGCCGTCATTGGTATGATACATAGATTTTTGCCCCTGTGGCAGTGAATCATGAAGGTCAGTCAATCTGAAGGGCAGGTTACGGTAGGAATCTCAAATTGTGCTGAAGAAGCACATTATGTACAAAAATTTTAAGATACATCGAAAATACCATCACAATGAGTCACAACTGGGCAAGTATACAAATATTAAAACAAGAAAGCAACTGAGTATATTAGTGCGTGTGTGGGTAGGATTCGCGCTGATGGTTCCGTACAAACTAAATTATTTATGAAGACAGTTCATCCATTGTGGGAATGGAAAATCTCGTCAATTTATATCTGTTTTCGACATTGATACTGACAAGATATCGGTTCCAGGTATTTCATGTTTTTTGAGAATGTTTTAATTACAGTAATGTGAACCTGAAATAAAGTCATGCAGAAGGCAGGCAATCATTATTATAGTTACCAGTAGTTATTTATTCTGGTTGACTGGGTCGCGGTGGTAAAAGTCAAACATCAGGGAACGAATGACTTTATTGGTCATATGACGCTTTTCGGAATTAATCCAGCATTAGATATCCAGAAGAGATTACTGCACATACATACGGCACTTCAAGTTAAGTGCCAAGACGTCAGCCTGAATGTAGAGTTACAGATAGTTTTAATTTCAAATTTGACGTCGGGTAAAAATGACGAAAAAATATTTTTCGTGTGATATAACTGCAAATTAACAGTTTTAGGATTTTTTGCCTTTACTTGTACTGTCAAACCTCGCTTCTTGCCACATTTCACGATTCGGGGTCAACAGAATGTACCCTATAGGTTTTGATGAGTGAGTTTGCGAGTGGCAAACTATGTGACCAAAATGGCCGTATCTTTTGACCACATTGACTTAGAAGCTTCAATGATATACACTACCAAGAGACTATAGACCTTAGTATGTGACATAAAGTTCAACGTAATTCGTCTACACGTTCCTGAGAAAAAGAGTATTAAAATAATTGACATGAATGCCCGTATCAATTGATTGCAGTGATTCGAAAGCGCCAATATTTTCCACCGCCAACAGACTGTAGACCTCCGTAGGTGATACAAATTTCATCTTGACACGTCTGCTGCTTCCTAAGGAAAAGGGGTCTTAACTTACAGAGAGTAATATAATGAAATAAAATAAAAATGTTTTTTTCATGCGAGACAATTACAAATTTAAAGTTTCCGGATTTTTATATTTGTTGTGTAACCTTATTGTGTAACCCGTGGCGGATTGTCAGTTATCTGGGCCCGGGTTCGATTCCCCGCTGGGTCGGGGAATTTTCTCCGTCTAGGGACTGGGTGTTGTGCTGTCCTCATCATAATCCTATCATCCTCATCGACTGCAGGTCGCCAAGTGGCGTCAAATTGAAAGACCGTCATCCGGCGAACATCCTGCCCGACGGGGGGCCCTAGCCATACGATTAAATTAAATAAATTGTGTGACCATATTGTGTAACCTTCCTTCTTGTCAAATGGTCCCAGGCCAACGAGAAGTACTACTTAGGTTTTGATGAGTGAGTTTGTGATTATTAAAATACACTGACAGAAAAAAAATCGCAGCACTAAAAAATTATTATTGTGGAGGAACGAAATTACGGCAGTACATTTGTCTAGGTAATATACAGTGAAGAGCCAAATAAATTGGTACACCTGTTTAAAGTCGTGTACGGCCCACGCGAGCAAGCAGAAGTGCCGCAACACAACGTTGCATGGACTCGACTAATATCTAAGTAGTGCTGGAGGGAACTGCCACCATGAATCCTGCAGGACTGTCTATGAACCCGTAAGAGTACGGGGGGGGGGGGGGGGGGGGGGGGTGGATATCTCTTCTGAACAGCCCGTTGCAAGGCATCTCAGATATGCTCAATAATGTTCATGTCTGGGTAGTTTGGTAACCAGTCGATGTGTTTAAGCTCAGAAGAGTGTTCCTGGTGCCATACTGTAGCAATTCTGGGCGTGTGAGGTGTCGCATTGTCCTGCTGGAATTGCCCAAGTCCGTCGGAATGTGCAATGGACATGCATGGATGCAGGTGATCAGATAGGATGCTTACGTACGTGTCACCTGTCATAGTCGTATGTAGATGTATCATGGGGCACCATATCACTCCAACTGCGCATGTACCACACCACTACAGAGCCGGCACGAGCTTGAACAGTCCCCTGCTGACATGCAGAGTCCATGAATTCATGAGGTTGTCTCCATACCCGTGCACGCCCATCCACTCGATACAATTTGAAACAAGACTCGTCCGACAAGGCACGTGTTTCCAGCCATCACCAGTCAAATGTCGGTGTTGAGGTGCCCAGCTTTGTGTCGTCCAGTGATCATGGCTACACGAGTGGGCCTTCGGCTCCGAAAGCCCATATCGATGATGTTTCGTGCACTGACACTTGTTGATTGTCCAGCATTGAAATCTGTGGCAATTAGCGGAAAGGTTGAACTTCTATCACGTTGAGCGATTCTGTTCAGTCGTTGATGGTCCCTTTCTTGCAGAATCTTTTTCCGGCCGCAGCGATACCGGAGATTTGATGTTTTACGAGGTGCGGCTAGAAAAAAACCGGACTGATGCTGGAAAAAACATTTATTTACAATTATTTACAATTTCATGTTATCTCCTTCAATGTACTCTCCTCCTCGGTCTCTACACCGCTCCATACGAATTTTCCACTGTTCATAGCAATGCTGCAGATCATTTTCGGTAAGTCCATACATTACTTCCGTCGCTTTTTCTTTTACTGCTTCAACAGTCTCAAATCTAATTCCATTCAAAGCTGACTTGACTTTAGGGAAAAGAAAAAAGTCACAGGGGGCCAAATCAGGTGAGTAGGGTGGATGATCTAAGATGGGAATGTTGTGTTTTGCCAAAAACGTCTTCACTGACAACGCACTGTGAGCTGGGGCATTGTCTTGGTGAAGGATCCATGACTTTTTTCTCCACAAATCGTTCCGTTTTCTCCGTACTGGCTCACGTAGGATAGCCAGGACGCTAATGTAGTAATGCTGATTCACTGTTTGTCCCTCTGGTACCCAATCAATGTGCACAATCCCTTTGATGTCAAAAAAAAACAATCATCATTGCCTTGAATTTCGATTTTGACATTCGTGCTTTTTTTTGTCGTGGAGAACCAGGAGTTTTCCAATGCATCGATTGGCGTTTAGTTTCGGGATCGTAAGTAAAAAACCACGATTCATCGCAAGTAATAACATTTTGTAAGAAGGTGGGATCACTTTCAATGTTTTCCAGGATGTCAGAACAAATCGTTCTTCGGCGTTCCTTCTGTTCAATTGTGAGACACTTTGGAACCATTTTTGAACACACTTTGTTCATGTTGAAACTTTCATGAAGAATCTGCCTAACACTTTCCTTGTCAACTCCTGTTAACTCAGACACTGCTCTGATTGTCAAACGGCGATCTTGTCGAACAAGTTTACCGATTTTTCAATGTTTGCATCAGTTTTTGCTGACAATGGTCTGCCAGTGTGAGTGTCATCACTGGTGTCTTCGCGGCCATCTTTAAATCGTTTAAACCACTCAAACACTTGTGTTCGCGATAAACAATCATCGCCGTACAATTGTTGCAACATTACAAACGTTTCACTTGCAGATTTTCCTAGTTTGAAACAAAATTTGATGTTAACACGCTGTTCTTTCTGTACACTCAACATTTTCCGACGCACAGACAAAACGTCAACTACTTAAAACAGACGCCACGGCAGACTGAGTGCAGGAGGCAGATGAAACTCGAGCAGTAGGCGGAGCGAGAGTCAACGTGACAGGCCATGCGACTTTCAGCCTTATTGCATTCGTTTTATTGTTTCACCAGTACTAGTCCGGTTTTTTTCTAGCCACACCTCGTATCTGATTCCTGATATTCACGGTAAACTCGTGAAATGGTTGTACGGGAAAATACACACTTCATCGCTACCTTAGAGATGCTGTGTCCCATGGTTCGTGTGCCGACTGTAATACCACGTTCAGACTCACTTAAATCTTGATAACCTGCCATTGTAGCAGCAGTAACAGGTCTAAGAACTGCGCCAGACACTTGTCTTATATAGACTTCGCCGACCGCAGCGTCGTGTTCTGCCTTTACATATCTTTGTATTTGAATATGCATGCCTATGCCAGTTTCTTTGTCGCGTCAGTATATATAAGTGATTAACATTGCAAGATAACAAATTAATGTAAGCGTAAGATATGCCATTGCAAATTTGAAGTGCTGGTAAAACAATAAAACCATTTGATTAAGAGTAAATCAATAGTGATGATTTAAAAAGGGGAAATTGTTGTGGGTTGGCAGGAGAGCCAACATTAGGTTACATAGAGGAAGCCGAAAGGCACGCGTTTTAGTTCACGCAGGCTGGCGTGAGGTCTGGAACAGGAAAAGGAAATTAGACTTTAGAAAAAAAGGACGTAGATGGTGGAATACTTAAGTTTAATCCGTTAATGGTGAACGTCGGTCTGACGGTACATGTATTACAAGATCAATAGCAACTGATAATGGCGCCTTGCTAGGTCGTAGCAAATGACGTAGCTGAAGGCTATGCTAACTATAGTCTCGGCAAATGAGAGCGTATTTTGTCGGATGTACAACTGGGCGAGTGCTAGGGAGTTTCTCTAGACCTGCCGTGTGGCGGCGCTCGGTCTGCAATCACTGATAGTGGCGACACGCGGGTCCGACGTATACTAACGGACCGCGGCCGATTTAAAGGCTACCACCTAGCAAGTGTGGTGTCTGGCGGTGACACCACAGAAATTAGACTGAAGATGTGAACTGAGTTTGTGGGAGGGAGGGCACTGGAGTAGGGTATGGTGGTGCTATGGTGGTGTAGTGACTAACACATCTACCGAATAAACAGAAAACTAGGTTCAAGTGCAGAGCCTGGAAAACATTTTAATTAATTTCTTCTACAGATATGGTTGATTATTATTGTATCACCATGGTGCATTTTCGGTTAGGTTGAAGGTATTTCAAAATGGCCGTCTTGTAAAGATCAACAGATTCTTCCTCAACAGTGTACTTCTAGTGCATACCGTTACGACGAGCGGAAGAGTGTAACTATTACTATTAGCGTAGTTTTTATTTGTAGATGCCTGTATAGCGCAGACAGCTTATTGTGTAAGGTGCAGATCCTTCTGCAGTGAGAGCGCTGTAATTTGAAATGACTCGGAGGTATTTCTGCTGCCGCGTGAGCGCAGGGACGCTCCTACTGTGCCAACAAACAGCCTGCAACCTGAGGTCGCGCTCCAGGGTCAAGGTCAGCCGGCCGCTTCCGCGGAGACGGCGCGGCACGGCACTTTACCGCCGCCGCGCACTGCATCAACGTCGCCGCCGGCTGTGGCGCAATGACTCTGCTGGTAAGCTAGCTCTTCAGCCTGTGGGCGGGTTAGGCAATTAGCGAAACAGTGCGTATCGCTGTCACCTAATTGGTGTCTTGACATATGCAGACACTCTTGTACACCTGACACACTTCACAAAAGGCAGCAGATAAACGTTGAAGTGGAGAGCACGTACGTGGATATCCGACGGTGTTTCTATCTCCTGAGAGTTAGCTCATTTCTAATTTTTTCCTCGCCCTGCTTGCCTTAAGAAATTTTCTCCTGGGGCAGAGCACCTAGGGTAAATAAAGTTTTTATTCAGCAAATGCGATTAAGTATAATGTGTAATGTAGATAACTAAAAACACGTCTTACACAGGAATGTTTACCAATCTTGACACTCATACACTCATTCAGCTGCTTCACGGTTTTTGTTGCACGTTTTTATAATCACTTGAACTGTTACCTACTCACCACTTTTTCTTCTTTTAAGTCTTCGGAGTTCTGACTGATTTGATGCGACCTGTCAAGGACTCCTTTCCTGAGCCAACCTTCTAATTTCAGAGTAGTACTTGCAACTTACATCTTCAATTATTTGCTGGACGTAATCCAATCTCTGTCTTCCTCTAAATTTTATACCCCCTGCAGTTTCCTATACTACCCACGAAATTATTTCCTGACGCCTTAACCCATCTCTGTCATCCTGTCCCTTCGCCTTGTCAGTGTTTTCCATATTCCTTTCCTCTCAGAGGCTGCACAGAACCTCCTCATTCATTTCCTTATCAGTCCACCTAATTTTCAAGATTATTCTGTAACACCACATCTCAAATCCTTCGATTCTCTTCTGTTTCGCTTTTCTCACAATCCACGTCTCACTACCATACAATGTTGTGCTCCAAGCGTACATTCTCAAAAATTCTTCCTCAAATCAAGGCCTACGTTTGATACTAACAGACTTCTCTTGGCAATGAATGCCGTTTTGGCAATGCTAGTTTGCTTTTCATGTCCTCCTTGCTCCGTCCGCCATTGCTTATTTTGTTGCCTAGGTGCGGAATTCCTTAACATTATCTAAATTGTGACCACCAGTCTTGGTGTTAAGCTTTTCAATGTTTTCATTTCTACTACTTCTCATTACTTACGTCTTTCTTCGATTTATTCTCAATCCATATTCTCCAGTCATTAGACTGTTCATTCCATTCAGAAGCTCCCGTAATTTTTCTTCAAGTTAACTGAGGATAGCAGTGTCATCAGCCAATCTTATCATTGAAATCATTTCACCTCGAATTTTAATTCTACTCTTGAACCTTTATTTTATTTCCATCGTTGCTTCTTCGATGTATACACTAACAGTAGGGTGAAATATTACGTACCTGTCTTACACCTTTTCTTAATCCAAACACTTGGTTCTTGGTCTTCCACTCTCACTGTTCCTTCTTGGTTCCTCTACATATTGTGTATTATCTGTCTTTCCCTATAGGATACTCCTTTTCCTCTCAGGATTTTGAACGCATAGCACGATTTGACGCTGTCGAATGCTTTTTCAAGGTCGACATATCGTATGAACGTGTCTGGATTTTGCTCCAGTCTTGCTTCCATTAACAACCACAACGTCAGAACTGCCTCTCTAGTACCTTTACCTATCCTAAAGCGAAACTAAGCGTCATCTAGTAGGTCCTCAATTTCCTTTTCCGTTCTTCTGTATGTTATTCTTGTCAGCACTTGGATGCACTAGCTGCTCTGCTGAGTGTGCGGCAGTTCTCGCACTTGTCGGCTCTTTCAGTCTTGGGAATTGTAGGGATGGCATGTGGATGAAGCGTCATGGTATATCGCCAGTCTCATACATTCTACACAGTAACGTGAATAGTCGTTCCGTTGCCACTACCCCCCCCCCCCCCTCCTCCCCAACCCCCTATGATTTTCGAAATTCAGAGGGTATGTTATCTATCCTTTCTGCCTTATTTGACTTTGTCTTCCAAAGCCGTTCTAAATTTTGGTTCTAATACTGGATCCTCTATCTCTTCTATATCGACTCCTGTTTCTACTGCTATAACATCGTCAAGTATGTCCCTCTCCTTACTGTAGTCCGCAACTATGAGGCACAAAAACGATTTTCACGTAGACTTCATCTACTTGTACGGAGTTAATAGTGGACAACTCCGGTGCAAATTTATTCCACAATATTCCATCTAACATGAAATGTGGCATTCGTAATCCCAAAAAATTCCCAAGAAAATTAAAACTCTACCCTAGTGGTCATTCCTTTCACAAATTATCTGAATAGAAAGGTTCAAGGACTGAACATTGTTATAACAGTGTCTATTATAAAGCTTAATGACAAGTACTTGTGTATTGTAAACAATACTGATGCACTTAACAAGCTTACTTGAATAATACCTATGTAATAAGTAAATATTATGCGAACACGAGCGACAGACAGCAGCTTTTTAGCATACGTGAGGATTTTAATAAAGTAAAAAGATTTAATTTATATGATTTGATTCTCCTGCGTTAATGTTTACCTTGACTAGTCCACCATCCCGAAATGTTATCTTTCTCTATGGTCATACAAAACACGACGAATAAACTGATGCATGAATGGGTGAATGAATGAATGAGTGTAGTATAGATGAATCCTGAAATCCTTCGTATATAAAAAAATGCGACTTCATCCTTATTGTAAGTTTACTTTAAATCATGGATCATCTACGCACAAATTTCGTCTCACAAAAACCGCATTATGGATGTGAGTATGAATGTTACAACCAAAAACTTTCCTTGGCTTTCAGTGTCAAGACTTCTATAGGCCATTCAAAACAAAACGTTCTATCATTATCTAAGTTGTTTCTATTATGACAAGGGAATTGTAAAACTTATTGTGAGAAGGCAAGCGAATCATTTTGAGGTTGACAACTCTGATCCACAAACTATTGCGTCAAATATTACGAAATCAAAATTCTTGATCGATAACACTGCAAGATCTGTGAAGCCACAATTCAGTATTCATTCGATTTATTATAATGATTTATTACGAGCCTGCGTGCTACAATTGTAGGACAGGTGAACCCTATCAAATGGTTCAAATGGCTCTGAGCACTATGGGACTTAACTTCTGAGGTCATCAGTCCCCTAGAACTTAGAACTACTTAAACCTAACTAACCTAAGGACATCACACACATCCATGCCCGAGGCAGGATTCGAACCTTCGACCGTAGCAGTCCCGCGGTTCCGGACTGCAGCGCTTAGAACCGCACGGCCACCCCGGCCGGCAGTGAACCCTATCACATGTAGGCTTACATCAGTAGTGATGCAAGAAGAAAACTCCTCTAATGCAGTGGAAATGGCAGGACATGTAAGCTACTCTGATGTTGTGGGTGCTAATGTTAAGGCCAGTAACACTATAATCTGTCTACTGTCCAATAGTCCTAGTGAAACGTCACTGCACCAGGTTGCGGGAATAGAAAAAAGCATTCTAGCGCAAGAGCGAGAAAATGAGAACATTTAGGAGTAACAGAGAGCAAATTGAACTAGTAGTCAATCTGACAGGCTGTATCGGTCGGTTCTAGGCGCTACAGTCTGGGGCCGAGCGACCGCTACGGTCGCAGGTTCGAATCCTGCCTCGGGCATGGATGTGTGTGATGTCCTTAGGTTAGTTAGGTTTAATTAGTTCTAAGTTCTAGGCGACTGATGACCTCAGAAGTTAAGTCGCATGGTGCTCAGAGCCATTTGTATCGGTCGAAGTAGTCACAAAGAAAACATTCGATGCATGTTATATATCTATATCTGCATCATACTCGGCAAGCTACCTGATCGTGTGTGGCGGAGGATACCTTTTGTACCATTAACTGTATCCTCCAACCCTGTTCCACTTGTGAATAGCGCGTGCGAAGAATCTGTAGAGAAATTAAGAGAGAGGCGAGGCTAGTTGTTCTATAACAAAACGAGCTCAGAGTACATCTTACCCTACCGATGCAAGAAAATGAGAATGTTTTGGAGTGAGAGAGAGCAAATTGGATGATTAGGTAACCCGACAGGCTGTATCAGTCAAAGTAGTCGCAAGGAAAACTTTCGACGCATGTTACGTTTCTGTCATAGCAACTGAGAGAAATGGGGCTCGTTCTGCTATAATAAAACGAACACGGAGTACAGCTTCATCTGCCAGTCGACAAGGGAGACCGTCTCCCTCTTGACAATAACATTAATTGCTAGTTACAGTGTTCGAACGGCTCTGGGGTTGTACTTACCGGTAAGACAGAACTTTTTACGGCAACAAGTGAGCATGAAACCGGAGCAATTCCACTTTCAGCTACTATTATGAATATCACACCTTGTGCAAGATGTGCACATATATAAAATTAGTACGGAAATGTGACTACTTGGAGTTTTGTTATCGTCAGCATACCAACAAACCAAAAACTTCCTTCGTCCATCTGTATACTATTCACCTGCTTACAAACCGCCCCCAGCTCCATTTCGTCTTAATTGCTGTTGCAGTTACGTCTCCCATTACACTCTGTTCCCAATTCAAAAATTTCTCTTTCCCCCACGAATTCCCGATGTACATTTCTCGATTCACTTCTGAGCAGCCCTCAGTTTTTGAACGACTGGTAATACACGATAGTTGTAGGCTTTCGTTTTCAGACAGATCGGAAGCCTATTTTCGATGCATTTATGTAGTTTCCCAGAAGCATACCATGCCACTTTTATTCCTTGGCTTGCTATTCAGCCAATCTATTATCGTAGATGCACTGCTGCTATGTGTTCATTACATTTTAATTCGCGCTAGTTTCTTTTCATTATGTCGTTGACACAGTATTTTGCACTTATTCCTACCGACTGCCAAGAGTGCAGATAATTTTTTCTTCTCGCGAAGGCGGATTTAGCTCTGTTCAAGTACAGGAATGTCATTCAGATCAGAATCCCAAAACATTTGCTGCTGAACTATCATTAACTGTTTCAACGTTTAGAATTGGAACACAATTTGCATTTACTGAAAATCTGATACAACTGAATGGAACTGAAAACACTAACAGAAAAATTGTGATGTTTACTGATGATTTAAATCACGCCGTGAATAGCGAGCATTTAGCACGTATAAGCTGAACACTATGCGACAGTCCACTTCAGACTCTTTCTTTCTCTACTTAGTTACCCACATAGTTTTTAATATTTCAAATTGGTCACCATCGCTTAAGTTCTTCTGTAAATAAACGAAAAGAAGTCATTTTGTACAGATGGAGTTGAAAATGGAGAAACGTTAACACAATCGTACCTATCTACATATCTTCTCAGCTGACTACATCAGACTGAGAACAAGAAGTGAAACTAGAGCCTGTATTTCTAACATATCTTCGCCATGTTCTTGAAGGCCTTCTTTGGGTGTTTCTAGTTTGGCTAATTTACTTTGAAAAAAAGATTTAATTGATGCTTGCGAAGATCTTTTTTGAGCTGTTAGGTCGATAATAGTAACTAAAGTGAGGTAATAAACTTGTGAAATGTTCAGTGTTGAACTTCTGCGGCACTGCAGGGCTGAAATAATATAAATACTGTAAGTGAAAATAAAAGAATGAAAGCAGTCTAAGGTGATTCTCTAGAATATATGTTTTGTAATGCATAATATTGAAAAGTGAGAAATTACATAGAATGAAATTTTCAAAAATTCCACAGACTGTCTTGGGCAATACTCCAAAAATTAAAAAAAGCACATCATCGTAATTTTTTATTCGTTACAACACGATAACTATTAACTTTGAATGTATTAGTATAGCAGTCGGTGAGTTATATTTTTCATTGATTGATTAACCCTGTCAGGTAGATTAATGACATTGATTCTGGTGTGGCGAGTTATGTTTCTATGACTTAAACTTCCAGTTTGAAGTATTTTGAGTTTAAATGAAGAGATGTGGTTGCCAGACCCCCGCTCACACATAACTCTTTTTTTTAAGAAAAAAGAAAAAGAAAGAAAGAAAAGCTTACCTATCTAATTGAAAGTAGTGGACGACTAACATATCATATCCTTTCCTTTCAAACTCATGTAACGGCGTCCAAGCAGCTGACCCGTATCGTACGTAAATATTTGTGTCAAGTAACCTTGCAGTTTCTTACTTTGCACTCTAGGGACCATTGCATTCCTGTAACGGGACCCTACTGAGCCTGCTAAACTTTTCCTGAGGCAATGCTCCCTAGTGGTTCCAAGAAATTCCGAAGTTTTCGTGACTCTTGCGACCGTGGTTGCCAATGTACAGCTGACACTAAGTGGCACTTCACTAGCCTTTATGCAATAAAGTGCTTGACTTCTAGCTGTGGCATTAATTTAATTTAATTTCATATTCATAGCCACAAATAAGTACTAGATGTGAACATGAACATACGTGTAACGCGCGTTCGTGGAACCCTGATACTTCGTTGTCTCATTTGCATCACAGCAAGTGGTCAGATCTTAACGTGAGCTGCAAATGTTGTCAGCACTGCGGGAGAGTCCCCTCCACCCCTCCCCCCGCCATATACCATTCCACTAAACAAGCTGTACTGCTAATGGCTTGTGGCAGATATACTGCTCTGCCATAGTGGATTTCCGTGATTTCGCCGTATTTAAATGTTTCAGTTCCTTTCACCATGTTATCAATTTTTGCTGTTTTCTGGATGATTATAATTTGAAAATACTCTCAAAACCGCATGTTTTAAGACATAATTTGTAATTATGGCATATCAGCGAAAGGATCGACAGCCCTTTGCAACTACTACTGAAATGAAATATGAATCGACTGCTAAATTATATATTTAGGTATACGACTATAGGGAGGCTTCTAAGTGGCCTACTCTTCCCCCACACAGCAGGCGCTTAGTTACAGCCCTGTTAGTAATTTAATAGTGAAACATTTTGAGTTCATTTACGAACACTATTCTATAAATTACAGCACGTATAAAGTCACACGTCCATTCTTAAAGTATTTTTTCCCCAACAGGTCTCTATTCTGGAGCATTGTCCTCCTTTTTTATTGCAGTTAAAAGGCTACTATATGAAGCTGGTATCTGTACAGATATCGTTAGTCATCTTGCAGCTCTCGAAGAAAGAAGTTATAATGAAATCTAGACCATATTTATCAACGCCTGTAAGCAACGAAAGATCTAAATTTCATTATAACTTTATTACACTATTTCCGGTTTATTTAAGTGGTAGCCCCTAACCTTAATTCTGAATGGATTACGTAAAGGTTAGATTTATTGTCTTGTAAGATCAACGTGAGTAAATTAACACAATTTGTAAGTAGGCTGTTTAGGCTCTTATATTGGTAACGCCACCGCCACGTAGCGCTCTGTATGAAAATTATTGGCTGTGCTGTGTGCAGTCTGAGGCTGGTCGGCATTGTTGCAATAGTCGGTATTGTAGTGTTGGGCAGTTGAGTGTTAACAGCGCGTAGCGTTGCGCAGTTGGAGGTGAGCCGCTAGCAGTGGTGGACGTGGGGAAAGAGATGGCGGAATTTTGAGAGCGGACGATCTGGACGTGTGTCCATCAGGAAGAGTAAATTTGTAATATTGGATATCATGGACTTATATATATATAATGACTTTTGAACACTATTAAGGTAAATAGATAGTTTGTTCCCTATCAAAATCTTTCTTTTGCTAACTATGCCTATCAGTAGTTAGTGCCTTCAGTAGTTTGAATCTTTTATTTAGCTGGCAGTAGTGGCGCTCGTTGTATTGCAGTAGTTCGAGTAACGAAGATTTTTGTGAGGTAAGTGATTTGTGAAACGTATAGGTTAATTTAGTCAGGGCCATTCTCTTGTAGGGATTATTGAAAGTCAGATTGCGTTGCGCTAAAAAATATTGTGTGTCAGTTTAAGCGCAGTCATGTATAATTTTTCTAAGTGGACGTTTCAAATTATTTAATAACACTTTACTCTTCCAAAATATAATTAAAGAAACTTACCATATCGTACCACCTCAGGTGAACCAGACACACAACATAATTCCAGTCACGCAATGTGCTGAAACTGCCTTCTTACTAGCAGTGTGAGGAAATATTTTTAAATTTCCACAGATTCTGTTCGTCGTTTAACCCTCAAGTAAATAAACGCATGCTCACTGATTGGTCAGGGACATTAGGACACAGCCAACAGGGTCTTGTTACGCAACTGGAAATAGGCCCAACTTATGTATTATGTATACTCATGGGCGTTCTCAGAAATTTTTTCAGTGGTGGACTTTAGAGGTCCGTTTTTTTCATATAAATGAGTTGGTCAGTTTCGAGACTTGTCATGTTATACGAGCTAAATTGAATATCTGCCGTAGAAAACATTCATCACAGAGATTTGACGGTTACTCACTTGGTAAATGAATAAGAACTCTGTATTCCAGATTCCAGTGGGAGAAGGTGGAGTGGGGAAGGGGGGGGGGCGGGGGAGGGAGCTCGGGAGTGAAACCTGTTGCCACTCCTTTGCTGACGCCTGTGGGTATGCTGTTGTTATATCACTACAAATTACACTCTGAGCCACTCTATGGTCTAAAGCATTAAAAGCGTTCAAGTTTTTGGCAGTCATTGTCTTGCTTAAGTCATGTTTCCTTTATTTCAAGTCTTAGTGATCTCAGACGTCACAGTTGTGCTCTATAGATATCAACAGAAGTCGATTTAATTTTTTGGTGCCAAGTTAAGCTTCTAAATCAGTGGACTGTGAGATGCGGAGAAAGCAGGAAGGTGAATTTTGTTCCTACTTCGGGTGGGACGTAATAGGCGGAACGTTCTCTGTCTACGATACAGTGATGCCACTTTAGACATGCATGCATGCGCGCAGAAGATCAGCAGCTTTTTTATAAATTACACACGGAATAACAAGGTTGCCTGAAAGCAGATCGCCGGCCGCTGTGGCCGAGCGGTTCTAGGCGCTTCAATCCGGAACCGCGCGACCGCTACGGTCGCAGGTTCGAATCCTGCCTCGGGCATGGATGTGTGTGATGTCCTTAGGTTAGTTAGGTTTAAGTAGTTTTAATTTCTAGGGGACTGATGACCTCAGATGTTAAGTCCCATAGTGCTCAGAGCCATTTTTTGGAAGCAGATCATAGAGGTGTGATTGTGTTTGAACACACTCGCTACACTGTTTATTTTTCTGTTGATAAACACAGCACGAGTTCGTCGCGCTACTATAGTGCTACAACTGTTACGTCACTAGAGTCGGTGGCGTGAGTCGTTAACATAAGACGACATGAAGTCTGTCGACATGTACCGATAATGAACAGAGAGCCGAAGCTCGAGGTGCGTCCACACGATGCCTTCTTTCTGTTCAGCTTTGCGCATGCACATTTGTCCACACGTAATTATCTGGAAATGGAGGCCGTGCGTTAAGCACATTGTTTACCGCCGTCGGTAGCAATGTTTGCGCTTCTCAACAGGCTACAGGCAGCTACGGCCCATACGTATTTCGTTGCGTACTTCGATGAAGTTATGCTGTGAAGCGATCCATGTACAATCATGTCTGTTATCTCCAAAGGGAGCACGCTTAAATTTATGGATGATTACGAAGAAAAGTCATATGGAATGCCGATGCTAAGGATTATTTGAATAAAAATTTGAGGTATGATCCTCTGAGCGTAAAGCACTAGATGAGAAGTCTCCGATCATATTGCTATAAAGAATAAGATATCGTAAGTTTCGAAGTAGGAAAACAGAGATGAATAAGCAGAAATATTCATGCAATATTCATGCAATGATGACGTAATAGCACAACTGAGGAGCCTGACATTTGAACGAAAGAAATGATAGGTTACGTATAGCACCTGAACGGTCTACTGGTAGTAGAAATGAAGGACATTGATGATGTAAAAAATTCAACATTGGAAAACACTTCCTCCGTACTAGATATTTGCGTGTACGAAATTCAAAAAAATTGTCGAGTCCGAGGATATCAATCTACTCATAATCTTTCACGATTAAAGTTGTGAATATAACTTTACAAAAATAAAATAAAAATTAAGCACTGCAAGTTGGACATACCTTTAGCATCGCAACTTGTAGCCATCATGCCACTCCTTGTTGATGCTAAACTTCGCAATCTAACAATCAATGTAAGTCTTCAACAGACATAATTCAATCTCATGTTTATTACAACTAATATTTGACATACTATAATGTGAGTGACTTTAAAGCCGATAGAAAAAAGTCTTCATGGCACAGGGGGGAATGGGGGGGGGGGGGGGGAGAGTTTTGGACGCCACGGCACATAGTTTGGAAGATACGACGTTATATATACACAGAGTGTCCCAAAATAATGTATACACGGGTTTAAACTGAACAACTCTTTAATGAAAGGGGTTAGAAATACAATTTTAGTGGTGTTAGGTGCCTCACTGTCCGACTTAAGATGGTAAATGTTCAAATTGGTGTCCGTCCATCGCAATACACCGTCGACTGAGCGACACGCCAACTTTATTGTTTCCAACAGGGTAGCTCAGTTTGCTCTCTAAGATCATCCAGTGTGTATGATCTCGCAGCGAAAACTGTGTTCTTGAGAGTACTCCACAGAAAAAAGTCTATAAAGTCTATAGGAGTTTTTTGGAGATCGAGCGGGATACTCCACACTCCCTCTTCGTCCTATCCATCTGGCAGGGAATGTACGATTGAGAAATGCCCTCACATACAGATGAGAGTGAGGTGGTGCCTCATCCAGTTGAAAGTAATAATCTTCATTTCCAAATACAGCGCTAAGACCAGGAGTTATTATTTCTAACATTTCCAAGTACACTCGCCCGTGACAGTGTTGTCAAAGAAGTACAGCCCGATTAACCCTCTAGAAGACAGACTACACCAGACTGTTACTCCTGGTAGATTAACATGCCTTTGCTGGGTTACGTATGGATTCTCCCTGACCCAGTACACACAACTATGGCGGTTAATTGTTGCATCAAGTTTGAACATCGCTTCATCTGACCAAAGAATTCGATCTTCTAAACGTTGCTCTTCTTCCACATCTGTTAATGAAGCACTCACAAAATTCGCTTCGCCTATCAGGATTACCCTCGTTAAGAGTTTGGAGAAGTCTTGGAATGCAACGCTTAAAGTTCGGAGACAGCAAAATTCTATGAACACTGCTTCTGCAGATCCCAATCTCACTAGAGCACTGTTTCACAGATATCTTCGGGGATCGTGTGTATGCATCGATTACTGCATCAACACTCATTTTTCTGTTAAACTTCTTCTCCGTCCGCTATGTCCCTTCTTCATATCTCTAATTTTTGTAATTGTTACTCTTGTCGGTTGTGGTGTTCCAAATTCAACTCTCCAACGTAGGTGTACGGCACTCACATTCTCTGTTTTCCAGTAACACTTTAACACCTATTTCCGTTGTTCAAGCGATAACGTCATGTTTGCTGACAATCCTGAAACAAAAGAAATCATTGATATGTTTTCCACCGCCTTCAAAATTATTACCCAAAAAAATTGTATTTCTGTCTCCTGTAATTCAAGATATGTTCTGTTTCAAAGAGTGTATACATTATTTTGGGACACCCTGTGTTTGTGTGTGTGTGTGTGTTCGATTCTTTAAAGGAAGTTTGGCAAAAGCGATCACCACTGCTTAGTGCATGCGACCCAAGTCTCGGCCTTTCTCTACTTTGGTTGGACCTGCAAAACTGTTATCATTGTACGACATATAGTTCGGAATATACGACGTTTTCATATATAGGTGTTCGATTCTTTAAAGCAGGCTTGGCAATAACGAGCATGATGTGAGAACTGCATGCAGGAAGAGGCTTGGCCTTCATCAGCTTTGCTCGGACCTTCATTACTGTTGTCTTTGTACGACACATGGCTCGGAAGATACATTTTACTTATATATAGGTGTTCGATACTTTAAAGAAGGCTTGGGAAAAGCGAGCACGATGTGCAGACTGCACGCAGTCGGATGCTCGGCCTTTCTTGGCTTTGCTCGGTCCTTCTCGGAAGAACCCAGTATAGCGCCACATATCATTTTCAATTCGACAGGTCTTTCTTCAAGGCAAAAGAAGATCACAGGTCCAGTGCTTTTTTGCAGAAAAAGAGGTAGTCTAACGATCTATCGTCACAAGCCCATATAATTCAATGGGAATGATGGAAGGATAAGAATTCTCAATATCATATAACAAATATACAGTTGTATAATAGACGTGTTCACAAATTGCTATGGAATGACGTTATAACACCAGGCAGAAAGAATTTAACGATTTAGTTGACGATAACAGAGCAAAAAATTACGATTGACAGACAGGATTCCTTGTTCTGTACATCAAGAAGCACCTTGTGCTGAATTTGCAGCCATGGAGCACTCGATGAAATCGGTGGTACGAACAGCAAATTTTCTAAAGTCATATATATTATTCCACTGTCAGCTGCAACAGTTTCTAATGGAACTGAACGAAGATTATGGAGACTTTCTGTATTACTGCAATGTACATTGGTTAAGTCAAGAGGCACATCTGGTACGATTTTTCGATTTAAAACCTACTACTCTGGAATTTGTGAAGGAAAAAGAAAAGCAGGAACGAAATTTAGAACTTTCGGAAAAGATTGCAGACCTCGCATTTTAGGTGTACTGGACTGTCAACCTTAAGATATTGCAAGGTGAGAAACAACTAACTTCTGCAGAATGAGATTTTCACCCTGCAGCGGAGTGAGCGCTGATATGAAACTTCCTGGCAGATTAAAACTGTGTGACGGACCGAGACTCGAACTCGGGACCTTTCCCTTTCGCGGGCAAGTGCTCTACCAACTTCCCGCCGCCACGCCCAAGCAACGTGTTCGAGGATCGAAGGATCAGGAAGAGGATGGAGCGGGTTTGTCTATGTTGTTTTGTTTATTTATTTCTTTAATTTTTATAACATTTTTAATTTAAAAAAATTTCATTTCGTATTGTATTTATAGATTTATTTTTGTTTCATTACAAAAAAAAAAAAAAGACCCTACAACTGCCGTAGCCGAGCTTCCGAGTCGTCTTCTCGTCTGTTGGGAGGGGTTCCCCCTATTCCGTCCGTAGAGGATCAATATGCTCCAGGATTCTTCTTCATTTTCAGCGTCTCATACCCGAACTCCCCAGTGAGCAGGAGGATCCGCAAATAATGAACCTAAATAGTTTGCGAAACGAGTTCTGTACCTCGCTGTAAGCTGCATGTGTCATCAGTATGGACCAAAAGTGGAGTGTGCCTTTGGGAGCACCGCAAAATATGTAGTAAAGGGCCATGCCTTTTAGCCAGCTAACGGCGTTCGTCCTGGTTGACGGAAAGTATACGCCGTCGGGGCGCAATATATCATCAGGGGAGATAGACTCCGGCAATCGCCGCAAGAGTAATGCCAGCATGCGCTGCGTCAGTAGCCAGCACTCGCTGGTCGCGGCGCAAGTCAGACGGTGTGCATCCGAGTCAACGACTGAGCATGTCGGACACCAGGGGTCGTCCGTCATATGTATGGAATGTAGCCTCTGACGAGCAGCGAACTTCCCATTCACAACCACGTACCACAATGAACGCACCGTCGTAGGTAGAAAAGGCATGTGTACCGCTCGCCACACCGTGTACCAGGCAACTTCAGGATGTCTGTGGGCGACCGTATTTACAGGTTGCTGCTGTTGATAGAGGCGATAATAGTCTTTCGTGCTGGGCTCCCGTGTCGTCGGAAGTTCTGACCGTAAGTAGCTGAAGTCAATCAAGAACTCTCTGATGTGGGTGAGTGCCGGTGAAATGTGTCCTACAGAAACCGGGGGATGCAGAGAGTGTGGTGCCACTTCCGCTATCAGGGTGCCCGTCAGAGTGGCGTGGGCAGAGGTCCACTTGCGACGCATAGTGTTGAGATAACGCGATCGCGCACGGTTATATACATGAATTAAACCGATACCGCCTGCCCGCTGCGGCAGTGTCAGGGTGGCGTATCGGACTTTAAAAACAAGACCGGTGATTACGAAATGTCCATATGCTGCTTGAAATTTGTCAGCCATCGTAGCCGTCAAGGGAAGGACAAGCGCAAAATAGTTCAGTTTTGAGACAAGATAGGTGTTGACATAACGTGTTCTGAGGAGCATATCGATGCGACGCAATTTGTTGTCCTGCAGCAGAGCACGTGTCCGGTGTAGGAGCCTGCGGTACGTAGCCGCCGCCGTGCGGCGGACATTGCTATAGAATTGCACTCCTAAACACAAGAGTACGGGCACCTTGTGAAAGGGCACCGCCGTTGCGTGGGAAAGCCCCCCTCCGACATCCATGTATTTTGTCTTCTTCACGTTGATGACGCTCCCAGCGACCGCCCCGTACTGGCGTAGCCACTGTACGCCATATACATTTCATCCTCTGATCTGGCCAGGAACACCACGTCATCGGCGAATGCACCACAACTAAAGGTCACGCCCCTCATGGAAATACCAGTTAATCGCTGCCATAGACCATGTAAAGCTGGTTCAAGCGCTGCCGCAAATAATATACCTGACAGGGGGCACCCTTGTCGCACTGACCGTCCAACAACAATGACTGATAACCGTTGACCATCATGCGGGAGCGCGCTCCGTGGACCAGTCGAAGGACCACCTGTGCAGACTCTGGCGAGAGGCCCATGTGCTGCAAAACTGCGCGTAAAAAACCGTGGTCGACGCGGTCGAATGCGTGGTCAAAATCTACGGCGACAAGGGCGCCTCGTATTTTGCAGGCCGCCGTCAAAGCAATTACGTCGCGGTATGCTCCTAACGCCGTATGAATGTTGCTGACAGCACCTAAACATGTCTGATCGGTGTGGATGGCTTTCCCGATAGCGGTGTGGAGACGCGCGCGGAGGATGCGGGCGATGATCTTGTAGTTGTTGTTGAGGAGTGTGAGTGGGCGAAAGTCCTGCCACCTACAACCAACATTCGGTCCTGGGATGAAGATGCTGTCTGTAAATTCTGTGGGGACAGTGAAATCAGGACTGATCGGGACTCGGAACATTTGGAGCCACTTGTCGCCCGTAAGGTCGTAAAATGTGCGGTAGAATTCCAGGGGTAAACCGTCCGGTCCAGGCGACTTGCTCGGTCCTCCACGTGTCAAGGCCGATGTCAGCTCGTCGGATGTAATGGGCAACAGCAGACTATCATCAGGTACCACGTTCCAAGGGGCGGGAAAATCGTGCAACAGCTCGTCATAATCACTTACGTTTCGAAGATCTTCCATGTACAAGGTCCCATAGTGTCCGGCGAACGTGTGCGCTATGTCCGTTTGTGTCACTGCGCGGCCGCCCTCCTCCGTGTTTACCGCCGCAATGAGCTGACGTTTGCGGTGACGCCTCTCGCGCACAATGTGATACACTGACGCCGTTTCGTAGGGGATACAGTCTTGCACTCGCGCACGGATGCGGATACCTTGTAGCTGCTCCGCCCTGATGCGAAGTAGACGAGCTTTGATGCGTTGTACGGACATCTGATGTTCGGGAGACCGCAGTTGCGTCGCCAGCTCACGTAACGCTGTATAGTAAAATTCCGATGTTGCCCTTTGCCAGTTCGATCTGTCACGCCCGTAGGCCATCAGGGTTTGACACATCCCAGCCACCACAGCAACGTGGAAACATACATGGGCAGGCGCCTGATACATCGACTCCACGTGTCAGTAACTGCTCGCCGACACGCTTCCTCGCGAAGGAGGGAGACGTTCAGCGTCCACGGGCCCCTGCTGCGTCTTGTGAGTTGTCGGGGGTAAGGCGATAGTGCAGATGTACGCGAGATGATCCGTGAAGGCCGTCGGCCAGAGTTCTGCATCACGGGTTGCTGTGCGGAGGGCACGCGAGACGTATATCCGGTTCAGACGACTGTCAGAATGGCTGGTAAAGTGCGTATGTCCACTCTGAGTCCTATGATGTAAGAGCCATGTGTCGTGGAGCGCGAGGTCACGTATCAATGCTTGTAGAGCCGGACATGGGACGTAATGCGGTATCTGGTCCCCGGGCCGCAGAACACTGTTAAAATCGCCGCCCACTATGTAATGGTCCATATTTCCTTGCAAAAGTGGGGCTACCTCCTCCGAATAGAAGACATGCCTGTCACCACGGTCTGAATTACCGGAGGGAGCGTAGACGCTAATGAGGCGGACTGCGCCAAGTGTGAGAGCGATGCCTCGCCCGTTTGGCAAGTACGTCACGTCCGTCTCGGAGGAGGATGGCCGTTCCTCCTGCGCCATCACCTGAGGGTTGGCTGTAGGTGGTGTAGCCATATAGGTCTAAACGCAGCTCGGCACGGACCTCCCGGAGAAGGGTAATGTCCAAGTGTGCCGCTCTGATCATGTCGTGTAACATGCGGGTCTTGACAGTGGAGTGGACACCATTTACATTGACTGTTCCCACACGGTATGACTGAGACATATCAAGTGGCGGAGGCAGTGTGCTGGCGCAAGCCCACAGTGATCTCACACACCACACAGCCATCCAGTTGCATGCTGTGCATTGCTGTGCCGTATGATTCCCTGACTGGCAGAGCCCTCCGGGTTCAATGTCAGCCATGGGCTCTGGTGGAGATATCGACGTTTGCTGTGCACCATCGGCATCCATATCGTCTGCCCAATCACCAAGAGAAGATTGTGATGGCAATGGTGGCTGGTCGCTTTCACGGGAGCCCACAATTTGGGAGTCGACGCAATGCGCCTCGTTTTCTGGGCCACCCGATGTAGGAGAGTGTGCAGGCGCCTTCTGCTGAATGATGCCACTGGAGTCCGTTGCAACTGTGGACGAGTCAACGAAGTCGATGTCTTCCGCCGGCTTCATATCCCTGTCCCGTTCGTCAACTAATAATCACCTTTTCTTGTGTCGCTTGGGTGATTTTTGCTTTCGGGTCCGAGATTCGACATCCACTGGAGGGCGGGGCTCGACACAGTCTCGGTCACGAGGAATCCCTGTGTCCGATCCCGACAGTGACGGCGGCTGGGTGCCCAGGACGCTGCGATGGGCAGAGGCTGTAGGAGCCTCTGCACCGTTTGGCTGCGGCGTAGTCGACGGCGCTGACTCTCCAACGGAGCTGGCAACGGCTTGAGGAGGTAGCAGGTTTTGATCATCCATCACATTATGCTGTGCCACCTCCACATACGTTAGCGGGAGTGAGGTCATAGTGGATCGTTGGGGAAGTTCATTACGGGGCACCTTAGCGAGGCGTCGCTGCAGACACTCAGTTCTAACATGGCCCTCTTGGCCGCAGCCCGAGCAGGTCCTCGGTTGTCCATCATATATAACAATTGCGTGGCAGCCACCAACGGAAATATATGATGGACCGTGCTTCTTAAGTTCTATGTGCACTTGTCGTACCCCGTTAAGGACAGGGTACGTTTCGAATGTGGTCCATTTCTCCTCTGTGTGGCTCAGAACTGTGCCGTATGGCCGCAGCGCATCAACGACAAGGTTGGCAGGAACTTCGAAAGGTAGTTCAATGTGCGCACGGCACGCACCCGCAGACCAGCATGGTCAACTCCTACCACGCTCACATTACCGTCTGCGTGACAGAAGCGAAAGCCGTTTGCGGATCGTTGGAATAGTCTGTCGCAGACCGCTTCGTCAGTCGGTTTGAGGTACACTGTGCTGGATACAACAGACAAATGAATGCCTATCAGTTCTTGCGGTTCTATGTGCATGATGTCTCGAAGAAACCGTTCAATTTCATGGGCCTTCGGTCTCGTGTACGATGCGTTGAACGTTCGTTTGATTGTAGCTTTTAGATATGAGAACGCCATGGCGGGTCGGTACAGGTACTAGAAGGCAATACAACGACGCGACCGCGCGCTAGCGGGTAAACAACAACACCTGCGGAGCACTGCCCGGCGCGCCGAGCCCGTCCGCACGGTATCACGGCTGAAAGTGGACTGGATCTTTGCCTTTCGCGGGCAAGTGCTCTACCAACTGAGCTACCCAAGCACGACTCATGCCCCGTCCTCACAGCTTTAATTCCGCCAGTACCTCGTCTCCTACCTTCCAAACTTTACAGAAGCTCTCCTGCGAACCTTGCAGAACTAGCACTCCTGAAAGAAAGGATATTGCGGAGACATGGTTTTGCCACAGCCTGGGGGACGTTTCCAGAATGAGATTTTCACTCTGCAGCGGAGTGTGCGCTGATATGAAACTTCCTGGCAGTTCGAGTCTCGGTCCGGCACACAGTTTTAATCTAACTAACTTCTGATTTGATGGAGCTGTATTTTAAAAAAAACACATTGTGGAAGGAACACATTCTTACAAAGAACACCATCCATTTCTCTAAGCACATTGGCGCTAAGGAAAACGCAAGATTTAGAGACTTTATTTTGGCCTTGAAAGAATTACAAGAATAGTGTCTCAGTTTTGAGGACTTTACCAGTCTTACCTCTGCTTTAGATCTGTTGTTGAGTCCATTTGCCGTTTCACTTGAAAGTGCCTCTGTACATGTGCAGCTGTAACTGACTGACCCGCATTGTAATTCCTGTTAAAAACACAAGTTCTTTTACAATAAAACTGTCCATGAGATTTATGTTGTTTTTCTTGCGAAGGTTTTCCAGGTTTTCATAATGAGGCTGTAAAAGTAATGAAATATTTCGACCAACATATGTGTGCAAATAGATTTTTCGACTATGTAACTAAATAAATCATGATTACTAGGCAACCTGTGTTCTAAAATCTGTGAAACTGTCTGCGTCTGAACGCATACCGAATAAAAATTATATTATGTCTTTAGCGAACTAAAATAATTAAATAATACCGAAAATTTGTTGTTACGAGACCTATGTTGTTGAGGAATATGAAATATGCAATCACGTCATATGCAATGCAATTCCATTGCCACCTAATTACAGCCCTTTCGCAGTTTCACTCATCCACCTCCTCATGCTGCGACATGTTTGAGCCGGTGGGGTGGCTGAGTGGTTCTAGGCGCTACAGTCTGGAGCCGCGCGACCGCTACGGTCGCAGGTTCGAATCCTGCCTCGGGCATGGATGTGTGTGTTGTCCTTACGTTAGTTAGGTTTAAGTAGTTCTAAGTCTAGGGGACTGATGACCTCAGAAGTTAAGTCCCATAGTGCTCAGAGCCATTTGAACCATTTGACAGTTTGCATTGAGGTGAGAGACCTATGGCACACGAGCAAGAACACTGCTCACATTCTGAATTCTTGCCCATACCTGCTTTAAGGAATGGGGAGGGAGGGAAGGCGGGGGGGTTACCGATTCACTCTATTACATTACTTCTGTTATATCACTCCACTCTACTGATACTGAGCCAAACTCCTTACACAAAAATCACGTGAAACCTACATTTCCCTCATAAGTGAGGGGTAAAAGATATTATATCATTATCGATTAAATTTTACATTAACTTAATGTTCTCCAGATTTAACCTTCTAAATCTTCCGGCGGTATTACAGCGTGGGAATTCAGTGCGCCACTGGGCTATGGCCAGATGGAAGCTGTGCCTGGGATCCATATCAAGTGAACCATCTCTATTTGGGCAACACCTCCCACTGATTCAGACGTGATGTGGCAGATTAATGGCTCTGACAAATGTGGCGTGGGTGTCATCCTTTACAAATTAATGATAGTGAATGGATTTAAGGGGTGCATCTAACTACCAAATTCAAAGGTGGTTTCATTTTAACCAACATTTATTGTTATAAAAAATGAGACAAAAAGAAAAAAAAACATTATTTACGATAAGAGGAAACTGGATTACAGAATCCGTTCAATTTTCATTAAATAAGCACAACACAGTGCAGCAAGTCTGGGGGAATGAGAACGAGTTTCACCAGAAAGAATTACAGACATGATTTTGAATCAGACAAGATGATTGCATCGTTCATTGTAGGTAAAGAGAAACCCTGCCACTGAGTCATGAATGAACCATTAAGCACAATGTAATTCAAAACATGATCCCCTCAATTTTATAACAATGCCAAGCGTAAAGCCCCAAGCGAATGGAAAAGAAAACATAGATGACTCCCAAATGTAAGAAAGGTGGAAGAACCGACCAGCATAATTCCAGACAAATATTGTTAACATCGGCTTGCTGCAGAATTCTTGAACACGTTCTGATTTGGAATGTAATACATTTCCTTGAGACAGAAAAGCCTTTGTACATGAATCAACTCAGACTTATATAGCATGGCTCATGCAAAACTCAGTTTGACTTTTCTCACATAATATCCTACAAACCTAGGATGGAAGGCAACAGGCAGATTCCAGTTTCCTAGATTTCCGGAAAGTATTTGACACGGTGCTCACTGCAGATTGTTGAAAATGTTTCGAGCATACGGGTTCGGGTCCCAGGTACACTGAAGCGCCAAAGAAACTGGGATATGTAAACAGGCAACGCCTATATAAGACAGCATGCGTCTGGCGCAGTTGTTAGATCGGATACTGCTGCTACAATGGCAGCTTTACTTCTACCAGTACCTCTTCTCCTATCTTCCAAACTTCACAGAAACTTTCCTGCGGGCGTGAGTCTTTCTTGGATAGCTCAGTTGGTAGAGCACTTGCCCGCGAAAGGCAAAGGTCCCGACTTCGAGTCTCGGTCCGGCACTCAATTTTAATTTGCCAGGAAGTTTCATATAAGCGCACACTTCGCTGCAGAGCCAAAATTCTCATTCTCGAAGATTTAAGTTTGAACGTGGTGTTATAGTCGGCGCCCGAGCGATGGGACCCAGTACCCCTGAGGTAGCGATGACGTGGGAATTTTCCCGTACGACAATTTCACCAGTGTACCGTGAATAACAGGGATCCGGTAAAACATTAAATCTCCGACATCGTTGCTGCCGGAAAAAGATCATGTAAGAACTGGACTAACGACGACTGAAGAGAATGGTTCAACGTGACATAGTGCAACCCGTCCGTGAATTGATGCAGATTTCAATGCTGGGTCATCAAAAAGTGTCAGCGTGCTAACCATTCGACGAAACATCATCTATATGGGCTTTCCTGTATCCTTGACGACTGCCCAACACAAAGCTTTACTTCTCGCCTGGACTGTTGATGACTGGAAACATGTTGGCTAGTCAGACGAGTTTCGTTTCAAATTGTATCGAGCGGATGGACGTATAAGGGAAGAGAGACAAACTCATGAATGCATGGACCCTGCATGTCAGCAGGAGATTTTTTAAGCTGGTGGAGGCGCTGTAATGGTGTGGGGCGTGCGCAGTTGGAGTGATATGGGACCTTGATACTTCTAGGCACGAGTATGACGGGGGACACGAACGTAAGCATCCTGTCTGATCGCCGGATCCATTCATGTCCATTCTGCATTCCGACGGACTTGGGCAATTCCAGCAGGACAATGCGACACCCCACACGTGCAGGATTGCTTCAGAGTGGCTCCAGGAATACTTTTCTGAGTTTGTATACTTTTGCTGGCCACCAAGCTCCCCAGACATGAACTTTATTGAGCATATCCGTGATGCCTTGCAACGTGCTGTTCAATAGAGATCTCCACCCCCTCGTGCTCTTACGGATTTAGGGGCAGACCTGCAGGATTCATGGTGTCAATTCCCTCCAGCGCTACTTCAGACATCAGCCGAGTCCTTGCCGTGTTGTGGTACTTCTGCATGTTCACGGGTACCCTAAACGATATTAGGCCAGTGTACCTGTTTCTTTGGCTCTTCAGTATGAGTGGTTGGAAGATTTTTAAATAACAGACCCCAGTACGTTGTCCTCGATGGTGATTGTTCATCAGAGACAACGTCATCCTCAGGAGTTCCCAAGGGAACTGTGATAGGACCGCTTTTAACCGCTGTTATTCTCTATATACATAAATAAATGACCCTACGGACAGGGTGAGCAGCAATTTGCGACTGTTTGCTGATGACGCTGTGGTGTATGGGGAGTTGTCGTCGTTAAGTAACTGAGGAATACACAAGATAAACAAAATTCATAGTTTGTGTGATGAATGGAAGCTTACTCTAAAGGTTGAAAAACATAGGTTAGCTCGGATAAGTAGGATGCAGCTTGACCACTCAGTACTATTAAATATCTTGGCGTAACGCAGTGTGATATGAAATGAAATGAGCACGTGAGTTTGGTAGTGAGGCAGGTGGATGCTCGACTTCGTTTTATTGGGAGAATTTTGGGAAAGTGTAACTCATCATAAAGGAGACAGCGCATAGAACACTAGTGCGACCAATTCTGGGAGAGTTTTCGAGTGTTTGGGATGCCCACCAGGTAGGATTAAAGGAAGACATCGAAGCAGTTCAGAGGTGGGCTGCTAGATTTGTTAGCAGTAGGTTCGATCAGTCTGGAAGTATTACAGAGAACCTTCAGGAACTTAAAGAGGAATCCCTGAATGGCATTATAGCTCAAATTTAGAGAGCATTTGAGGCTGGCTGCAGAATGATTATAATGTCACCAGCGTACATTTTGCGTTATTACCATATACTTAAGATCCTAGAAATCCGGGCTTGTACGGGAGCTTTTAGACAGTGGCTCTTCCCTCGCTCTATTTGCGAGTGGAATAGCAGAGGAAATGACTAGTAGTGGTACAGGGTACCTTCCGCCATGCCCCGTACGTGAGCTTGCGGAGTATGCTTGTAGATGTTGTGATACCTCTGCCCAGGGTTTCCTTCTCTGACTCATACTTTCAGCAGCCCAGGAAGAAGCCGGCCAGACCCATGCGGCGAGGGTCTGAGAAGCGGACTCTTGAGCCATTCTGCAACCCCTCAGGAGATAGGCGGGTGGACACCCTCGCCTGGCTTAAGAATGAACACTTTTAAGAGTAACAAAGAAAACCCACGGTTGAACCTGGAGCGAGACAGGAGGCTGAGAAAACAATCATGGAATTCAAGGATACATTCTCATTCCTACCGGGAAGATTTCGGTAAGCGGTCCACAAGTTTAGAATAAAGTGTGACAAGGAAAGCGTACTCAGTGACCTGGAAGCACCGAAAACCTACCAGAGAAACGATACGGGAGATGAAGGCAGCTGGGGTCATATCGCGGTCCGCGTGAAATATGTGAATCCGCTCAAGAATGCGCCTAAGGAAGATGGATCTGTTCGTTGTTGCCTCGATGTGAGGGTGTTAAATATTCACGTTGAGACAGACGAAACAATGCCAGAACCTATCGACACACTGCGCCAATTCTCCTGAAAAATTTGGCTGTCAACCTCTGACAGCCGGTTTCAATCAAGTTGAGCTCGATCCATCCTTCCGAAAGTACACTGCCTTCTTATTCGAAGGGGAATAGTACATGTACAACGGAGTGCCATTCGAGGGTTAAAAACTCAAGTTCAGCATTTGTGCGGTCACTGAATGGTATAATCATACTAGAGATGAGGGAATTTTCTGTTGCCTACATCGAACACCAACTGACGTGTCTGCAACATTTGCAGAACACACGTACCACATAATCAGCCGCTGTCGGCACTCGGGAGATATGGCGTGACACTCAGATGTGCCAAGCGAACCTGTGCACAAACAGAGTGGTATTTCTCGCGTTCGAGATCTCGCTGAAAAGTATCTCTCCGGAACAGTGCAAATTGATGGAAGTCACGAAAATCTCGCGTACGAGGATTGAGAAAGTTCTTGGGGTTGATTTCGTTTTACAGGGGCACATTGTCAACTTGGCACAGATATTGAGTCCTTTATATGCACTTTTCAGAAGAGCAAGAAATGGTCCTGGAGTAACGAGGACGAAAATGCATTCGGGAAGGTTTAGTTTACATTCCATAACAGTATTTGTTTGACCTGTCCTGACTTCTCGGTACCTTTCCAACTTTTCAGAGACGCAGGTGCACAAGGTGGGGTTGTCCACAAAAGGAAGTCAACGATGGGAATGTGCATGCAAAGGAAAAAAAAATGGTTCAAATGGCTCTGAGCACTATGGGACTTAATTTCTGAGGTCATCTATCCCCTAGAACTTAGAAAAACCTAACTAACCTAAGGACATCACACAAACCCATGTCCGAGGCAGGATTCGAACCTGCGACCGTAGCGGTCGCGCGGTTCCAGACTGTAGCGCCTAGAACCGCTCGGCCGCTCTGGCCGGCAACGTGCATGCAGCAGGAAACTACTGGGAGCAGAGGTATAGTCACTACCGAACTTGCAATACCCATTGTCTATGTAACAAAACAGTTTAAGAGTTACATGATCGACCGGAAAACTCGTTTATGTACAGACTACCACGCTCTTAACATTCCTAAGAACCGTCAGGTACGCGGGTAACAGTGTGATGCTTTGGGCCTGGAGATTCAGGAATTCGCACTGGAAATCGCTTATTGCCGGTGGTTAAGGCGAGCTCCTCCGCAGGAGGACGGCGACGAAGATGAGACCTGAGTTTCTCCTGGGTTATACAACTTTCAAATAACTTCCGGGAATTCAGTTAGGCAACACTTTCAGCGACCGCCGATATTTCGGCGGGAGAACACCCCGCAATTTTCAAGGCAAACTGCAACGGCAATTTTACAACAATGGGACCGGGCATGTATCCGACAATATAGGAGGGAGTTAGCCGCAGCACATGACCAACTGCGAGAAATCCAGAGCGTAAAGGACTTTTCTGATGCACGGCGTTGGCGGAGACGATGTATGAATGAGGAATACTGCTCTAATGTGCACGGTCGAGCGATGGGTAAGTTTTCGTTGGCATGTGAAAGAACAAAGGTGGAAAATTTGGCTACCTGACGCGCTTTGGAAGATTTAATCGAGCGCTATTATCAGCCACTACGAAGCGACGAGGTTGTTTGCGACAATCGTCAAGGAGTGGGAACATGCCGCAGTCTGACGGAAGGATGCAGAGATAGTTAGGATATGCGACATGTGCCAGCAAGTAAAACATCATAAGGCGATTGTGCTAGGTAAAATGCATGCCATCACACCAGACGCACCAAATTACCTTGTTTGTGTTGATCATTACATCCTCTGCCGATAAAACAGTTCGGGAGATAGTTTATTTTCGTTGTTGTGGACGCATTTACTAAGCGCGTCAGCCTTTACGCCGCAAACCGCACCACAACAAAAAGCTGTGTAAACATGTTGACAGAAGATTGTGTGCATACATGTGGTAGGTACAAGAGAGTCCTCTCACACCATGCTAATATTTTCACACTTAAAAAAGGAAGGGATCAAAGTGACATTCTCCTCAATTAGAAATATTCAAACCAATCTCACAGAACAATACATGCGCCATCTGAGAATTCTTTAGGATATCGATTTCTGGTAGATACAGTGTATGGGCCCAGTACCTACCGAAGATAGAGTGCATTGCACTACGGGATACAGGCTACAGTTCAAGAAACTGGAGGGGTCCATGCCTGACAGGACTGTCAAACTTCCGACTGGAGGAGAGGCAGGGACACGCCAGCAATGAGTCAAGTGGGGCCGAGAGCTCGTGGTGGAGAAGGCGACGAAAACAATGGAAAGGTAGCAGGGAAAAAGGACGAAGACTTAAGAGATCGGGGACTGAGTCCTTGTGAGAAGGCATAGGCCGTCAGATGGCGAAAAGAAAATGATAGCAAAGTTGCTCCACTTGCAAGAGGTTCCATACCCTGTGCGACAGGTAGTAGCACCGGTTTCGGACTGTTATAAGCCCATCCTCAAGTGTCGTAGCTGTGCTGTGGTCCCCGAGCGCCGTGTGTACCAAACTGAATAGTCATGACAAGGAGCTGTCTGATACCTCCTGCTGGGGCCTCCTTCGCTGACTCACACCGCCAGCGCCCCTGGAGAAAGCCGGCCAGATTGCACGCGCCAACCGTTCAAGAAGCTAACTTAGGAACCATTCTGCAACCCCACAGGGTGTAGGTGGACAGACGCCGTCGCCTCGTTTAAGAATGAACGCATTGCGAAGAGCCTGGTGAACAATGAGAAGCGTGCCGAGAGCTGATGGAACCCTGCAGCCATTAGGATGGAACGTCAAGCATGCGCTCCAGAAATCATGTGAGTTCTCACCAGGCAACACTCGGTTTACCTGTCTTAGGAAGTAAGACTGTGTCGACAATTCCAACACCCAACAGTCACTGGGAGGAGCGTACACAAAGTGCTAAGAATTCGCACAGGCACGCGTGTGAAAGAAATCAGCCTCCTTAAAAATATGTTTTCTGGACAGTAAGGACGTTCCTTATAAATCACGGTCTGAGACGAAGCACATACATGATTCTGTGCAGGCCTCACGCAGGGATAGCGGCTACAGGGAAGTGTTGTATGGCTGCGTTCGCAACAACTTCGGAATGCAGGAAAACGTCATAAGAATGTGAAATCGTGAGAAAGAAGCCAAATCCCGAGCCACGCACACCAGCTCGCGCTACACTGGAAGCCATTGTCATGAAAAGGCGATCAGTCATTGGCTGGCATAGAAAATTTTGTCCGCCAATGATAACGCCGAAAGGAAGTAAATTTCGAAAAGTAGTTGAGCTGAGAGATGGATGAGGATTGAAGGAGGCAGTCGGTGAGATAGCGCGGAAGCAAGAGGACATGGGGGCTCTTCTATTTGCCGCCAACATCCGCCTTCCGACAACGTGATATCGCTGCTTTGGCCACGCACCCCACAACGGGCAGACAACGGGGATCGATCCTGGGCCTCACACCGAAGCCGCGATCACCATGAGAGCAGCCGATTGCGCTGCACGTCTCCGAGACGACGCGCCGTACCGACGGAGCGCCTGCAGCCGACAGCACTACACGACGAATGATCACGAACAATTGAGACATGATTCCCCTTAATAAATGACTCGTGTCCATTCCCAACCAAATCGGCCCTGAGATCTGTAATTTAGTGTCGGATTTTGTAAATGGTACTAAAGTAAATACATTTCTTTCATATTTAATCATCTAAGCAATCTGTTCCTTTCATACCCCTTTTTACCCCTTAATATAATTCAGCTGGTGCGCTGCTGGCGCCAGTTTCCATCGATTGTCACCTCGATCGTTGTGAGTCGATTTTCGATGCCTGCTTGTCTTGTTCGCATCTTTGACGGGTCGTTATTTAATAGCGGGGCTGGAGTTCGGGTATCAGCTGTGTGACCGACAGTGGCGTGTGGCGCTGTGGATGTATGCAGCGTGGCGAGTGGCCGAGTCGGTACGACGGAGGAGCGTGGGCACCTGCCGCGGCGTGTTTAGCCGTGTGAATGCAGATCCGTTGCCGACGGTGACTGGGATTTCCTTGAGATTTTGACAGGTTTCCTTCGCATCTCTTACATGTTACTCAAAGTGAATGATCTGGAGTCGTCCAGTTGTTCCTTGGTGGGTTCTGTTCATGTTACCTGAATACCCGAGTCCACTGAAAACTTTCTTGATTGTTTCAGTTACTTGTCACTGTATTTGGTCTGGCCGCCTGATATGCTGACGGCGTTTAAGGGAGTGCTAGCTACGCACAACAAATAGACATGAAGCCGTGCTTAATGCGTAGCTAGAGGTCATACCAAGTGGTGCGTAAGTCTGTGCCTGGCGTTCGAGAGCGGGCCGAAATAATTTTCCCTATTTCCTTTTTCTATGTTATTTTTTTTATTTGTTTCTTCTAGAGAATTGTCTAATCGAATTTTAAGAGCCGTTACTGGGCAAGTAGTCACGTAGGTTAGTTCTGCTTGGGTTAATTTTGTGCCGTGTATATTTAAAGGTTTATTTATAACCAGTTGGCCAGATATGTTTTGTGTATCTGATTCGCCATAATGTTGTCTACCGGTGATGTGTTTATGTTTCAGATGATTGGCAGTGGTCGACGCGAGCTAACTCCGATCGGGGTATCACGGTGGAAGAGGGATATTTAAGGACCTGGATCGGTGTCTGTGGTTACGTTGTCAGTGTCCTGCAATTCCATCTTTCCGGTGGAGCGTTGTGGTTTTCCGCAAGCTTAATTGTAGCTCAAAGTTGAGTATAGTTCTACTTCACCTTCTGGTCCGTGAATCTCCTGTATCTGTTAGAACCTTTCGGTCTGCTCCCGTCCATCACTAATTTTCAACGTAAAACTGAAGACTATTTAATATGCCACTATTATATTCTGGGGATGAAATGTATGCGAACCTCGAACCTGTAAGTAATACTAAAGAGAAGCCTAGTTGAGTGTATCAATCTGATAATACTTTTAATTTGTCAGAATTGCTTAAGATCAGTCCAGGGAAGATGTAGTTGTTGGAAGTAATTTTAGAATCTGATACGAGTCACGTGAAAGCCAGTTTCTATGTGAGTCATGAAGCATGTTTAAAATGTGTGTGTGAAATCTTATGGGACTTAACTGCTAAGGTCATCAGTCCCTAAACTTACGCACTACTTAACCTAAATTATCCTAGGGACAAACGCAGACACCCATGCTCGACGGAGGACTCGAACCTCTGCCGGGACCAGCCGCACAGTCCATGACTGCAGCGCCTCAGACCGCTCGGCTAATCCCGCGCGGCGATGTTTAAAAGGTTTGTGTGATTCATTTATGTCAGTTAAATTTGATTAATGGTGGTTTTATAAACATTCTTTTAATTAGTGGAAATTGGTTGAGTAAATTTTGAAAGATCTGTGTCTATCGGACTTAAATGCATTAATGTTTTAACCTGACCCCTGCTGGTGGTTCGGTAGGGTAGGTGCCTTTTATTATAATCGTTGTTACAGTTAATTTCATTAAGAGCATGTGTTTGTAATGAAGAAGTGTATGACAACTACAAACTGGTTATGCGTTTAATTTCGATGTTTCGAAAGGAATAACACATCAATCATAACTTTTGTGTTTGATTTCATTTAATTATTAATGTTACTTAACTTGGTTCCGACCGTGGAGCGATCTCATTGGTAATTATCATGCTATGTGATGGCACGAACAGTTTCTCGAGTTCGCAACAATGTAGATGTAGATACAGATGTAACACTGACTCAACAGTATCAACCCGCAGTCACATTGGCAGCGTGGACCTACGATGGTGCTGTGTTACATGAAGCTAGGTTACAACCTAAGTAGCTGCATAGGCCGGAGTTATAGCCATTGGCAGTCAACGTGCCTCGGCAAAAGTGTCCGCAGAAGAGTCATGTGAAGAGTTTTGGAGAAGAGTATGTCCAAAAGCCGGCCGAGGATTCACCACTAAAAGTATACCTAATAATGATGCTCCTCAGCGATCTAGAAGGAGTTGCCGAAAACTGTCTGCCCGTTCGCAAGGTCGTTAGCCAAGCTCCAAATGGGATTCTGCGAAACAAGCCTTTACCTCTTTCCTCAGAAAAAAATTGTTTATCTACTAGCTAAGCTTTGAATTTTGGAAGTGTAAACCAAATCTTACCAATACTGTACAGACTCCCACTCGAAAAAATGTTGAAGCTCAGACCAATGCGGGATAACCCACACTTTCTTTCCTTGGTAGGAAGGCGTCATCGCTCCCACTCTGTGCACTTTTGTAGACATCGACCTATCATAGTTCTCCCACTCACTACGATATGAGACGGTTCAACTACCTATGAGTCCTGGCTACACAAAGACGCGGCAGCATTTCAGAAAACAGGCCCAACATTCCATAAGCTTAACGCTATCATGGATCTGGCGATGTTATTTAGTGATTTGGCCACACGTAGTCTGTTCGTTTTGTGAGTAGAGACCGCCGTGCAACGAGCAGACGCTACAGAGGGCGATTTGGAAGAATAGAACAAACAGTAAAAGAACGAAATTCCAACAATTTCTTTATTCCATAATAACGTGGGTGACTTTGTGAGGAACCTTAAAAAAAAAAAGACAAAAAAACACTGCCAGCAGTGACTGGCGCTGACCACCCCCTCCAATGGCAAAGCTCTCAGAACTCGTGAAATCCCGAGAGGGACTGAACCTCCTGCACAACGGGCCACCTGATACCGCGAAGGCTTGCTGAGACCCAGCGAATTTGTCAGCCGAATACAACATGTAAATCCCAATTCCTAATTAGTCGGAATGGGCGCGCGGGGTAGCCGCGCGGTCTGGGAGGGCCTTGTCACGGTCCGTGCGGTTCCCCCCGTCGGGGGTTTTAGTCCTCCCTCAGGTATGGGTGTATGTTGTCCACAGTGACCAAAGCGTAAGTTAGTTTAAGTTAGCATAAGTAGTGTGTAGGCTTAGGGACCGAGGTCCTCAGCAGTGTGGTCCTATAAGACCTTACCACAAATTAAATTAAATTAATCTGAATGACGTAATTAGAGATATGTTATGACCTCTGTAAACATCTATGTACCAATTACAATATAAAGTACTGTAGCACTTATCAGGGAAAAGAAAACCGAACGTAATCACGATATGATGGAATAATAAAAATGAAACACCCGGAATGGTTCCAGATTAACGCGTTTCCTACCTTAATGTCTCAGAATATACAAAATTGTAAGATAAATGCAGTTAGTCAAAGAGACATGTTAAACAGCGCAACTGGAAAAGAATGACGTTAGTGCCAATGAGCAAGTGTGTAAAAGAAGTTTTCTACGATTCACCTGACACTGCTGCCAATGCACTGTTTACGAGCTGTGGGAAGTCTGTCTTCTAGCGAGAAGTCAACAGTATTTATGTAGACGGTGTAAGCTACGATTTCTCAGAATCAGAACCAGGAAAAAGCGTTTCAGTGAGAACAAGTAAGCTACCAATACATTATGTATTCCTCCACTCACCCAAAATGAAATATGCAAAATTAAGGAAGCGTCAAAGAACCCGGTACAGGCATACGTATTAAAGTACAGAGATACGCAAACAAATACAGAAATTTGTAGAATTGCTTTCGACAAGGCCTATACGTATAAGACAACAAGTGTCTGGCGCAGTTGTGTGATCGGTTACTGCTGCTGCAATGACAAGTTATCAAGAGTTAAGTGAGTTTGAACGTGGTGTTAAAATCGGAGCACGAGAGATGGGACACAGCATCTCCGAGGTAGCGATGAAGCGGGGATTTTCCCGTACGACTATTTCACAAGTGTATCGTGAATATCAGGAATCCGGTAAAACATCAGATCTCCAACGCCACTGTGGTCGGAGAAAGATCCTGCAAGAATGGGACCAACGACGATTGAAGAGAATCGTCCAACGTGACAGAAGTGCAAACCCACCGCAAATTGTTGCAAATTTCAGTGCTGAGCCATCAATAAGTGTCACCGTGAGGACCATTCAACGAAACATCATGGATATTGGCTTTCGGAGCCGAAGACCTTCTCGTCTACGCTCGATGACTGCATGACACAAAGCTTTACATCTCGCCTGGGCCGTCAACACCGGTATTGGACTGTTGATGGCTGGAAACATGTTGCCTGGTTGGGATGTGTCTCAACTGTACTGAATGGATGGACGTATACGGGTATGGAGATAACCTCATGAATCCATGGGCCCTGCATGCCAGCAGAGTACTGTTCAAGCTGGAGGAGACTCTGTAATTGTGTGGGGCGCGTGCAGTTGGAATGATATGAGACCCCTGGTACGTCTAGATACGACTCTGACGGTATGACACGAACGTTAGCATCCGGTCTGATCACCTGCATCCATTCATGTCCATTGTGCATTCCGACGGACGTGGGTATTTACAACAGGGCAATACGACACCCAAACGTCCAGAATTTCTAAGGAGTGGGTCCAGGAACATTCTCTTCAGTTAAAAAACTTTCTATGGCCACAAAATTCCCCAGGCATGAACGTTATTGAGCATATCTGAGATGCCTCACAAGGTGCTGTTCAAAAGAGTTGCCCACCCCGTCATGCTCTTACGGATTTATGGACAGCCCTGCAGGATTCATGGTGTCAATTCCCTCCAGCCCCACATCAAACATTAGTCGAGACCATGCCACGTCGTGTTCCGGACTTCTGGGGGCCCCGGGGTCCTATACGATATTAGGCGGATGTACTAGTATCTTTGGCTCTTTAGTATAAATACATACAGATATATTATATATTAAGTTGAAGCGACCAAGTTAAAGTGCAAACGTTTTCTGATGTTCATTTCAGGTGTGCTGTTACAGATGCAGGAAACAATAATTACTGTCCGCTGGACTCTATGGGGCTGTGGCTTCAACAGAATGATCAACCATCCCAATTACATTCTCATACCCTGGGCGCCGGAACAAGACATCTACATCAACATGTGTTGGATAAAAAGAGCTGAAATCATGTTCCTAATTTATTTCATGCCCTGAGTATAATCGCCCGCATCTCGATCGCCTTGCCCCACATAGAGATGGAAGGCGGTGTATGCCGTTGATGCATCCATCTCTGTCGATGTCTCGCAAGGACCGCGCTGTGGCGCAGATGATGACTTCTCTCGCGTTGGGTACATCATGTAATGACCGAGGTGCAACAATGGAATTGTTATGCACTTGCAGATTAATTGCTCAGTCGCTACCACAGGAAGGACTGTCGCTGTGGAGGAAAATCTGGATTCGGTCGTACGAAACACTATTAAAGCGGCAGTCCAATGAATGGAAACGCCATGGTTCTCCTCGCCCACAGAACGTGTGCTGTGAACCAGCTGGTAGCAAAGTTATGGTTATTATGGCTCGCGATATACATAGGTTCATTCTGCATCCCGTTGTACCGCAGGGAAGACGGGCACTTATCACTGCTACTGTGGTTGCTTGCTCCTTCACATTCATCCTGCCCCTCATCATCTTTCAAGATGTGCACGATGCCACACGGAGAACCCCGTGCAAGAGCTTCTGTGTCCGAAGGGGTGGGAGATACAGGAACATCCACCGCTTCAGCAGATATGACTCCGTGTGATTACGACCTGTTCACCAAAATGAAGGAACCTGTTGTAGCACGCGCTACAACACAAGAGAAGACATCATCCGTGGCCATAGGGCGGTCCTTACGAGATATCAACAGAGGTGTCCAGGAAACATCTCAACGACCTGTCAGGTTTCGTAGCGGCATTTATATACATCGTTTTTGGTAAAATTTCTGTTGCTATTCTCTGATCTACAGGCGAGTACACCTTGGATATTATTTAGGTTGTGTTTGTGACAAAGTCGTAATGTTTTTGTGTGACTGCATTTTGGCTGTCTTCTTGCGAAACTGCAGTTTGCTCTCTTGCCCATATTGCCAAGCCATATCAAGGGGTTTCGGAAGATGCACCGTTGTGGATCTTAGGCCATAAAACGATAGCCAGCGAACGTGCCACGTCAAGTGACGGTGTTACTGGTTGAATACCTAATAGTAATTGTTTGTACTGAAGATTCAGAGCCAGGGAAATGAAAATTTCCTACCCACTGCTGGTTTCGTCAGACACTGTCTTTCAGTGATCTTTACTGGGTAGAGTTTGTTAAGTAAACTATGCGAAAAGAGATGTGTCGGTTGTAGAGGTGGCTAGTCAAGACAATCAACCGTCTACAAAAAGATAACACTTTAATAAGCGTATTTACAATAGGTAAACTTAATAACTGAGATATACTAGGTCTGTGCGTGTGTTCGTAGCGTTTTTGTTTTGGATGTTGGTATTCTGCTTGCTATGGGTTTATTTATCGGTTGTCATTTTTTATTTTACTTCACTGTTGCTATTTTAATTTACATATTGTCATTTTGTCTTTCGGAGGTAGTGAGTAGAGCTGTGAAAGCTAGAAAACGGAGTGAAGGAATCGGAATATTTCCGACATACTCTTCTGTTTGTGCTCAATAGGCGGCAGCCGAGGCAGCCACAAAAATTTGCGTCTTGTGTTGGAATAATTCCATCGAATGAGACACGGCAAGAAAATGTTTTTGTTTTGTTTTTTGTTTTAAGTTTTAACATTAGTTACTCTCCACGTTAAGGAAGGTCTTCGGAGTTTGACGGAAATCGTTTGAACACCTTAATCCATAACGACCTTCGTCTGTGTACTCGAGAATTGGCAAATGATCATTCCACCATCGTGCGATATTTCCATGCAATGGTGAATGCCCAGTAATCGGATGCACGGGTACTGCACGCTCTAAGCCAAAATCACAAAAATCCGAAAGTGCCCATAAGTACTTCTCTGCTTGCTCGTTATTAATTGCCTCGTGAACAGCACAGACCAATCCTATCGTGTATCGTTACTGGCGACGAGAAATTGTGTCTTTGTACTAACGTAAGGAAAAGAAAAGAACGGTTGAACTCAAACACAGCAGCAACTTCCCATACAAAACCGAGCGAGGTGGTGCAATGGTTAGCACACTGGGCTCGCATTCGGGAAGACGACGGTTCAAACCCGCGTCCGCCATCCTGATTTCTCTTTTCCGTGATTTCCCTAAATCACTTTAGGCAAAAGCTGGGATGGTTCCTTTGAAATGGTACGGCCAACGTGATGCAACCGATAACCGCGAAGTTTGGTCCTCTCTCCCAACCAAACAGTACAAAGACCTGTGCTTCCGTCAGATGCAACAATCACTGCTGACATTTATTGTCAACAACAGGGACGTCAGACGCAGTCCAAGGACAACGGCCGGGAAAACGGCGTAAAATGATTCCACTCCACAATAACGCCCGCCCTACTGAGAGAAACAGTATACAGGAGTTGCGTGAAATGTATTCCCAGTTGTAAATGTGGGCTACCATCAGCTGTGTAATAGAACGACGACAACGAAAATCTGTGCCGGACTGGAAAAAGGATTTCCCGCGTATCGCGAGTGGTCGCCTAACATTTGGCTATCCGAGCAGGACTCACGGACCGACCGTAGCTTCCATATATTGTCAGTCCGTACTCGTACATCCATTTTATATATTCCTGCACAGGGGAGACATTTTACTTGAATGTCATTTGCCCGGTGTCGGCAGTTATATGCGATATTGCACTGCCAGTGTTATTCCGAATCTGAGGTACCCCGCCCCGTTAACTGCTGGATTATGACGTTAAGAAGCTGTCTTCTTTCGTAATATACACCTCTGCCTACAACGTGGACCGTGTGTACCGCAGAACGAATCCTCGGTCGAAGTTTTTATCTTTTCTAGGGGATAAATTTTATCGCTAATTTAACTCCGCATTGAGTTGATTAAACTTCGCAGGACCGTTTTATGGCCTAGAGAGAAGGGGATGTTCAAACTGTGCTTTATATTGCACCGCCGAAAGACCCTAGCTGTATAATGTTACGTAAAATAATGCAGCGTCGAGGTAGCAAAATTCAATCAGCGATATTATGTAACTGCGCTGTAGCGTAACGGTTAACTCCCTGTGTTGAAACACGGTTTGTCGTAAGTATTTAGTCACTGTGATTTGGTTAAACAGCGGTTTATGCCTTTAATTAGTTTTGATAGTTACGTCTGATTTGCCAAAAAAGGTCTTACGAAACGAACTATGAAGTTCTTAACGTAGCTTATAATAGATCGACAATTTCTCACTGTTGTGGTCTTCAATCCTGAGACTGGTTTGATGCAGCTCTCCATGCTACTCTATCCTGTGCAAGCTGCTTCATCTCCCAGTGAGTACTGCAGCTTACATCCTTCTGAATATGCTTGTGTATTCATCTCTTGGTCTCCCTCGACGATTTTTACCCTCCACGCTGCCCTCCAATACTAAATTGGTGATCCCTTGATGCCTCAGAACATGTACTACCAACCGATCCCTTCTTCTAGTCAATTTGTACCACAAACTCCTCTTCTCCCCAATTCTATTAGTACCTTTTCATTAGTTATGTGATCTACCCATCTAATCTTCAGCATTCTTCTGTAGCACCACATTTCGAAAGCTTCTATTCTCTTCTTGTCCAAACTATTTATCGTCCCTGTTTCACTTCCATACATGGCTACACTCCATACAAATACTCTCAGAAAAGACTTTCTGACACTTAAATCTATACTCGATGTTAACAAATTTCTGTTCTTCAGAAACACTTTCCTTGCCATTGCCAGTCTACATTTTATATCCTCCCCACTTCGACCATCATTAGTTATTTGCTCCCCAAATAGCAAAACTCATTTACTATTTTAAGCGTCTCATTTCCTAATCTAATTCCCTCAGCATCACCCGAGTTAACTCGACTACATTCCATTATCCTCGTTTTGCTTTCGTTGATGTTCATCTTATATCCTCCTTTCAAGACACGGACCATTCCGTTCAGCTGCTCTTCCGAGTCCTTTGCTGTCTCTGACAGAATTACAATGTCATCGGCGAAGATTGAAGTTTTTATTTCTTCTCTGAATTTTTCTTTTGTTTCCTTTACTGCTTGCTCAATATACAGATCGAATAACATCGGGGACAGGCTACAACCCTGTCTCACTCCCTTCCCAACCACTGCTTCCCTTTCATAACCCTCGACTCTTATAACTGCCATCTGGTTTCTGTACAAATTGTAAATAGCCTTCCGGTCCCTGTATTTTACCCCCGCCACCTTCAGAATTTGAGAATATTCCAGTCAACATAGTCAAAAGCTTTCTCTAAGTCTACAAATGCTAGAAACGTAGGTTTGCCTTTACTTAATCTAGCTTCTAAGATAAGTCGTACGGCCAGTATTGCCCCACGTGTCCCAATATTTCCACGCAATCCAAACTGATCTTCCACGAGGTCGGCTGTAAAGAATTCGCGTTAGTATTATGCAGCGGTGACTTATTAAAGTGATAGTGGGTAATTTTCACATCTGCCAACACCTTCTTTCTTCGGGATTGTACTTATTATATTCTTCTTGAAGTCTGAGGGTATTTCGCCTGTCTCATACATCTTGCTCACCAGATGGCAGTGTTTTGACAGGACTGGCTCTCCTAAGGCTGTCAGTAGTTCTAATGGAATGTTGTCTACTCCCGGGGCCTTGTTCCGACTCAGTTCTTTCAGTGCTCTGTCAAACTCTTCACGCAGTATTATATCTCCCATTTCATCTTCATCTACATCCTCTTCCATTTCCATAATATTGCCCTCAAGTACATCGCCCTTGTATAGACCCTCTGTATATTCCTTCCACTTTTGTGCTTTCCCTTCTTTGCTTAGAACTGGGTTTCCATCTGGGCTCTTGATATTCGTACAAGTGGTTCTCTTTTCTCCAAAGGTCTCTTTAATTTTCCTGCAGGCAGTATCTATCTTACCCATAGTGAGATAAGCCTCCACATCCTTACATTTGTCCTCTAGCCATTCCTGCTTAGCCAATTAGCACTTCCTGTCTGTCTCATTTTTGAGACGTTTGTGTTCCTTTTTGCCTGCTTTATTTATTGCATTTTTATATTTTATCTGTTCATCAATTAAATTCAATATTTCTTCTGTTACCCAAGGATTTCTATTAGCCCTCGTCTTTTTACCTACTCTATCCTCTGCTGCCTCCACTACTTCATCCCTCAAAGCTACCCATTCTTCTTCTACTGTATTTCTTTCCCCCATTCTTGTCAATTGTTCCCTTATGCTCTTCCTCAAACTTTGTACAACCTCTGGTTTAGTCAGTATACCCAGGTCCCATCTCCTTAAATTCCCACCTTTTTGCAGTTTCTTCAGATTTTATCTACAGTTCGTAATCAACAAATTGTGGTCAGAGTCCACATCTGGCCCTGGAAATGACTTACAATTTAAAACCTGGTTCCTAAATCTCTGTCTTACCATTATATAATCTATCTGAAACCTGTCAGTATCTCCAGGCTTCTTCCATGCATACAACCTTCTTTTATGATTCTTGAACCAAGTGTTAGCTATGATTAAGTTATGCTCTGTGCAAAATTCTACCAGGCGGCTTCCTCTTTCATTTCTTAGCCCCAATCCATATTCACCTACTACGTTTCTTTCTCATCCTTTTCCTACTATAGAATTCCAGTCAGCCATGACTATTAAATTTTCGTCTCCCTTCACTATCTGAAAAATCTCTTTTAGCTCATCATGCATTTCTTCAATTTCTTCGTCATCTGCAGAGCTAGTTGGCATATAAACTTGGACTACTGTAGTAGGTGTGGGCTTCGTGTCTACCTTGGCCGCAATAATGCGTTCACTATGCTGTTTGTAGTATCTTACCCGCAGCCCTATTTTTTTATTCATTATAAAACATACTCCTGCCTTACCCCTATTTGATTTTGTATTTATAACCCTGTATTCACCTGACCAAAAGTCTTGTTCCTCCTGCCACCGAACTTCACTAATTTCCACTATATCTAACTTTAACCTATCCATTTCCCTTTTCAAATTTTCTAACCTAGCAGCCCGATTAGGGGATCTGACATTCCACGCTCTGATCCGAAGAACACCAGTTTTCTTTCTCCTGATAACGACGTCTTCTTGAGTAGTCCCCACCCGGAGATCCGAATGGGGGGCTATTTTACCTCTAGAATATTTTACCCAAGAGAACGCCATCATCATTTAACCATACAGTAAAGCTGCATGCCCTCGGGAAAAATTATGGCTATAGTTTCCCCTTGCTTTCAGCCGTTCGCAGTACCAGCACAGCAAGGCCCTTTTCGTTAGTGTTACAAGGCCATATCAGTCAATCATCCAGACTGTTGCCCCTGCAACTACTGAATAGGCTGCTGCCTCTCTTCAGGAACCACACGTTTGTCTGGCCTCTCAACAGATACCCCTCCGTTGTGGATGCACCTACGGTACGGCTATCTGTATCGCTGAGACGCGCAAGCCTCCCCACCAACGGCAAGGTCTATGGTTCACAAAATAGCTCAAAATTGTACTCAGGCACTTTTTGATAGTTAAGCTGTTTAATTGTGTATCACTTTTAAAAATACTGAATTACCATTTTCTGCCTGTCTGAAATTAATGAAATCACTGTTATTAAGACACTTTCTTGCAAAACTGTCCCACAATCAAATTCATGAAAAAAATTCAGTCTGCTTCAACTTTGTGAGTTGCGTGATACAAAACTTTTCAGAAAACACTGTTTAATTATGAGAAATGTCTTTAGAAATTTCAGTAGGCTTGTGTTTCACTATACATCTCAGTATTGCCTTTCAACTTGCAGTTACTTCTGTAAACTCAATGTTAAGGAAAATAATTCTTCACTACCTTATTCAAATAAAGATTCCTACGACAACAGCATGTTAATGGTAAACTGAGTGTTTTATTTTTCAGAATACAGCATACTCTGATATAGTTCGGAAGTTCAACTAGAAGTCTTTACATTTTACACCTTTTTTATGATACAGTTTGTAGTAACCACACCCAGCCCGCATCTCGTGGTCGTGCGGTAGCGTTCTCGCTTCCCACGCCCGGGTTCCCGGGTTCCCGGGTTCGATTCCCGGCGGGGTCAGGGATTTTATCTGCCTCGTGATGGCTGGGTGTTGTGTGATGTCCTTAGGTTAATTAGGTTTAAGTAGTTCTAAGTTCTAGGGGACTGATGACCATAGATGTTAAGTCCCATAGTGCTCAGAGCCATTTGAACCATTTTTTTGAACCACACCCAACAGCGGGAACGCCTTAGGCTGCGGATCGGAGGCGCCAGGCGGGGAAGCCGCCGGCGGTGGAGCACGCACCACCGGGTAAACACAGGACGAGTCGGACGACAGACCAACGACAACTGACAACAACCGACCACGACCGACTATGAGCGACGCAACGAGGAAGAGATAAACAACGGAGGCTTGTGGAAACCACAACACCAAACACCAAACGTAAATTCACTCGGAACCAGAGCCAGTCAAATGTCAACAACGAGCAACGACCAGAACGCAGTACCGCCGAGGTAGAAACGAGATCCAGAGCGAGTACCAGACTGGCTGGACTAGGTTTTTTTTCTTTCTTTTTTTTCTTTATTGTTATTTTTAAACCTGTTTACAGGCAGGCCAGCAGCAGCATACTACGCTGCTCTTTGGCCATAGAGAAACACACAAGAGACAAATGAAGACAAGTAGAGAAAAACATGGTGGACATATAAACGGAGACAAACACTTTGTAAAATACATGGAGCCGTTAACGAGCGTAGAGTCCAAGATAAAATTTGTTCAGACACTTGGACAAATACATAGACGAAAATTGTCACACGCGAACTTAGGTGCACAAAACGAATAACACTGAACCACTTAAGCGCAAAACGACGGCACACACAGAAACACGAAGCGTTGATCTCCAGCGCGCGAATGTTCACTAAGCGTATACGAGTCTGTGGATCTGCCAAGAGATGAGGAGGGGGGGGGGGGGGTGGGAGAGGGAGAGGGGAGAGCAGAGATGCCACGGGCAGCGGAGATAGGGGGAAGGGAGGAAGGGGGAGGGGAAGCCCAGGGGAAGAGGGATGGAGGAAGGGGGGATGGGGGCGAAAAGGAGAGAGAAGGGAGGAAGGGTGCCTAAAGGAAAAGACACAGGAAGTGGGGGGGGGGGAGGACCAAAGTTGATAGGAGGAGGAGATGAGGAGGACATCATCAGGGAGGGGGAGCTGGCGGAAGCCACCTTGGGAGAGGGTAAGCAGGGTGGAGAGATGGAGACCAGGTGGGACATGGGAATACAGGCACGGCAGCGGGTGGGTGTGGGAGAGGATGGGCGAGACAAGCGGGTGAGGTGGATCGAGTTTACGGGAAGTGTACAGGATCTGTAACCATTCAAGGAAAAGGAGGAGGTGGGGGAACGGAATGAGATTGTACAGGATCCGCATGGGGGAGGGGAGACGGATGCGATATGCGAGGCGGAGAGCATGGCGTTCAAGGGTTTGAAGGGATTTATAAAAGGTAGGGGGGGGGGTGGCGGAGATCCAGGCCGGATGGGCGTAACAATGGATAGGGCGGATGAGGGATTTATAGGTGTAGAGTATGGTGGAGGGGTTCAGACCCCACGTAAGGCCGGAAAGGAGTTTGAGGAGATGGAGTCGGGAGCATACCTTGGCTTGGATTGTCTGGATATGGGGGGTCCAGGCGAGGCGACGGTCAAGGGTGGCGCCAAGGTACTTAAGGGTGGGGGTGAGGGCGATAGGACTGCCATAGAGATAGAAATCAAGGAGGCGGAAGGAAGGGGTGGTTTTGCGCACAATGATCGCCTGGGTTTTGGAGGGATTGACCTTGAGCAACCACTGGTTGCACCAAGCGGTGAACCGGTCAAGATGGGACTGGAGAAGGTGTTGGGAGCGCTGCAGGGTGGGGGCAATGGCATGGAAGGTTGTGTTATCAGCAAACTGGAGAAGGTGGACGGGGGGTGACGGCAGCGGCATGTCCGCTGTGTACAAGAGGTACAGAAGGGGGGAGAGGACGGAGCCTTGGGGCACACTGGCAGAGGGAAAAAAGCTGTAGGAATTCGTGTTATGGATGGTGACGTAGGAAGGACGGTGGGAGAGAAACGAGCCGATCAGACGGGAAGGGTGAAGGTGTGGAGCTTGAAGAGGAGACCAGAATGCCATACACGGTCATATGAACGTTCGAGGTCCAGGGAGAGGAAGATTGTGGAGCAACGAGAATTAAGCTGTTCAGAAAGGAGATGAGTGAGGTGAAGGAGGTCATCGGAAGAGAAGGACGGCCGAAAGCCACACCGGGTAACGGGAAGGAGACGATGCTGGAGCAGATGCTGGTGGATGCGTCAGGTGAGGACAGATTCCAAGACCTTGCTGAAGACCGAGGTACGGCTGATGGGACGGTAGGAGGAGACAGCGGTTTACCAGGTTTAAGGAACATCAGGATATGGGAGGTTTTCCACAGGTCAGGGTAGTAACCGGTGGACAGGACTACATTGTAGAGCCTGGCCAGGGTGAAGAGGAAGGAGAGAGGAGCTTCACGAAGGTGACGGTAGGTGACACGATCGTGACCAGGAGTGGTGTTGCGTTGTGTGTGGAGTGTAGCAATGAGATCCTGTGTAGTGATAGGGGCATTGAGTTCCGTATGTGGTTGTCCAAGTGCTGGAAACCAGGTGTGAGGGGAGGGACAGAGGGGTCAGTTCGATCGCGGACATCCGGGAAGAGGGAGTAATCGAACTGGGGATCATCGGGGATGGAAAAGTCATCGGAGAGGTAGGAGGCGATGTGATTGGCCTTACTAAGGGTGTCTGGAAGGGGTGATCATCATGGAGAAGAGGATAGTAGGGGGAGGGTTTAGTTCCGGTAAGGCGACGGAAGGCTGACGAGAACTTGGACGAGTTGATAGGTAGGGTAGCATTTAAACGGGTGCATGTCTGTCACCAGTCCCAGTGTTTCTTAGCCGCGAGCAAATTTTGAATGTGTCGCTGGAGTTGCCGGTGGCATCATAGTGTGTCCAGGTCATGTGTGTGGAGGAAGGCACGGTAGAGACGGCGGGATTCACAGAGGAGGAGGACGGCCTGAGGGGTAAGGTTGGACGGTGTGGGTGGATGGCGCCAGTAGGGACGTGGGCCTCCACGGCCTCAGACAAGGTCTACTGGAGAAAGGAGGCAGCATGGGTTACATCATCAGGGTGGTGGTAGGTGAAGGGGTGGCTATCGACCTGGGTGGAGAGGGTATCCCAGTAGGCATTCCAGTTGGCATCGGAATAGTCATGGACGTACTTTGGGGGAGGGTCATTTCGAGGGTCGTGGTGGGGGCGACGACCGTCTGAAATGGTGAGGAGGACAGGGAGATGGTCGCTACCAATAGGCTCCAGGACATCCACCATTATGCGGTCAAGGTGGTTAGGGGAGGAAAGGATAACATCGAGAGTGGAGTTGGATTCGGGACGGGTGTGCTGGGGGATGGGGATGAGGTCGCCTTGAAGGTAGGAGAGGAACCAATGCCACCGCCGTAACTGGGCGGCGGAACGACTATGGATGTTGAGGTCGGCGGCGATCACGTAGGAGGAGAAGGTATGGTCAATGTGGCAGAGGAAGTCGAAGGGAATAGGGGCGGTAGGGCGGACACAGATGGTGGCGGAAGTGACGGTAAGGCCAGGGAAGAAGAGACTAAGGATCAGGTGTTCGGTGGGGTCGGGAAGGAGAGGTTGGAGCCGAACCGGGATCTGGCGGTGGTGGCCAATGGCAACTCCACCACGCGCAATCGGGAGGGGAGTATCGGAGCGGTGAAGGAGGTAGGGCGAAGTGTGGACAGTGTGGTGGGGTTGGAGGAAGGTTTCATTGAGGAGGAAGGCATCTACGCAGTGGGTGGCAAGGGTGTGCAGGGTAGGGAGTGGATGTTGTTGAAAAGGATACAGTGCTGTCGCACCATGACAGGGATTTAGATGAGGGTGTCAAGACGGGAGAAGGTGAAATGGGCCTTGTTGTTGGAGTAGGTGGTGTACATTTTCAGGTGGAAAACGGAACGGGCGGCGAGGGATATCTGTTGGAAGGGATCAGAGGAGGTGAGGCAGGGAGGAGCCGGGGATGGAGCAACAGAAAGTGAGGGAGATGGGAGAGTGAGGAGTGGGGGATGGACTGAGGGGGGGGGGGGGGAATTGGGCACACCACGTCATAGTGGTGGCGGCGGCGGAGGGAGATGTGTATACTATGGCAGTGGTGATGGCTGTAGTGGTGGTCGTGGGGGTTGACATGGTGATAAGGGGAAAAACACAGGACAGGACAAAGAAGCAAACGAGGGACGGACAAGGCGACGAGACACTGAGTAAAAGGGACGGAGAACGATGGAGACTGGGGCCGAAGCCCCACTCTGCTGCTGCTGGCGGGGGAGGCGACCTGGCTGGTTGCTGTTGCTGTTGCTGTTGCTGTTGCTGTTGCTGTTGCTGTTGCTGTTGCTGTTGCTGTTGCTGTTGCTGTTGCTGTTGCTGTTGCTGTTGCTGTTGCTGTTGCTGTTGCTGTTGCTGTTGCTGTTGCTGTTGCTGTTGCTGTTGCTGTTGCTGTTGCTGTTGCTGTTGCTGTTGCTGTTGCTGTTGCTGTTGCTGTTGCTGTTGGAGGCTGGCTGGGACCACTGCTGGCTGGGACCACTGCTGGCTGCTGGCTGGGACCGCTGCTGGCTGCTGGCAAGAACCGCTGCTGGCTGCTGGCAAGAACCGCTGCTGGCTGCTACAGGGACCGCTGCTGGCTGGGACCGCTGCTGGCTGGGACCGCTGCTCGGTGCTGGCAGCTGGCTGCTGGCTGCTGGCTGCTGGCTGGACTGCTGCAGGGTGGCTGGCACTTGCAATAGACCTATCGCTTCGATTGGAACCGGAAAGGCACAATTGAAGGGCGGTGTCCTTCCGGATTACCGCCGGAGATGACCCTGGACTAGGGCAGAGCGGGTCCCTATATACGAAACCGGAGGGAGCGGCTATTGGCCGTTGTTTGCACGTGGCTTAGCGGTGGCGCCCTCGCTGCGTGAGAGCCGCTGCGCGGAATAGCCGCCGCGGAGGTGGAGCCCTCTATGGGGCTGACCACGTCCATTTGTTCAGCCGCGTGTTCCACTTCCGCGGCGGAAGGTACTAGACAGTACTTTAAAATAAATTAATAGAATTTTAACAAAGGTGGAGCGATGTTTTCCCCCATAACAGGTGTCGGCTCTACCAGATGAAGTGCGCCGCACCACAAGACGCTCATTAGGGGGGCAACACCGCTGGAAAGCCATGTCGGAAACTTCCTCGAATTCATGTAACAAAAACACATTTTAGTATACACTTAACATAATCTGATTGTACAAATTATTACAGAAACACGGCTTACCTGAGTTCGGTTAAGCATAGAACTAAGGACAGTGCCCATCCAAATAATCGCATTACAAATTATGATTTAGAATTCTGTCGGACATGCATGGATCTCCTAAGGAACTTTGAATCGTAGTGCGGAATAACACAGGGATTGCAACATCGTGTACAGGAGTTGGGTTGGGAATCGTAGTGCACCAGTTTTATTCACCTGAATTTGTACTCTCAGATTTTCACATTTTAGCTCTCTATCGAACTTCATTTCCGGATGAAAATGTGCTCAGAACAAGATTCGACGAGTTGTTCGCCAAAAAAACCCACAAAAACACGTGATTTCTACACTCGTGGAATTGGAAAGTTACCCAGCGTTGACAATCTGTTGCAAATAGTGAATGAGAATGTGTTATTGTTGACTAAAGTCGCTGTTATGTCTTTGTTGTATTTTTTAAACGACGGAAAAACGCTACGAAATTATGCAGCAATCCAATACATAACTTCGAACTGCTATAGGCTCTTGCATGGTGCGAATGTTGTTCAGTGAGGCTAATGTTTTTCATAGAAACAAAACTATTGAATACTGGTACACTTAATCTCCGAACATCAGTATTGTTTAGTAGCGTGTTGATACGTCAATATATTGTCTTCACTACATTCTTTTGTATTAATGAGGATAAGTCTACTGATGCACTGAATCTGGGGACGAAGCTCGAGTGCGAGTCAGTTTAACGTCATCTAGTGGCGCGTGTGCCTGGTGCCACCTATCGGAGATCACGAGCCACGGGAGAGCGAACTCACCGAGCGCCAGTGCTGGCGGGGCGTTCAGAGGCTGTGAGCGACCCGCCGACTGCGGTAGACGTGCGAGTGTTGCCCCGAAAGTAACTCACCGCGTTTGTTTTGTCAGCCGAAAACAATGACATGAATGAGAAACGTTAGGTATCTACACTACTGGCCATTAAAATTGCTACACCAAGAAGAAATGCAGATGATAAACGGGTAGTCACTGGACAAATATATTATACTAGAACTGACATGTGATTACATTTTCACGCAGTTTGGGTGCATAGATCCTGAGAAATCAGTACCCAGAACAATCACCTCTGGCCACAATAACGACCTTGATACGCCTGGGCATTGAGTCAAACAGAGCTTGGATAGCGTGTACAGGTACAGCTGCCCATGCAGCTTCAACACGATGCCACAGTTCATCAAGAGTAGTGACTGGCGTATTGTGACTAGCCAGTTGCTCGGTCACCATTGAGCAGACGTTTTCAATTGGTGAGAGATCTGGAGAATGTGCTGGCCAGGGCAGCAGTCGAACATTTTCTGTATTTAGAAAGGCCCGTCCAGAACCTGCAACATGCGGTCGTGCATTATCCTGCTGGAACGTAGCGTCCCGCAGGGATCGATTGAGGGTAGAGCCACGGGTCGTAACACATCTGAAATGTAACGTCCACTGTTCAAAGTGCCGTCAATGCAAACAAGAGGTGACCGAGACGTGTAACCAATGGCACCCTATACCATCACGCCGGGTGATACGCCAGTATGGCGATGACGAATACACGCTTCCAATGTGCGTTCACCGCGATGTCGCCAAACACGGATGCGACCATCATGATGCTGTAAACGGAACCTGGACTCATCCGACAAAATGATGTTTTGCCATTCGTGCACCCAGGTTCGTCGTTGAGTACACCATCACAGGCGCTCCTGTCTGTGATGTAGTGTCAAGAGTATCCGCAGCCATGGTCTCCGAGCTGATAGTATATACTGCTGCTAACGTCGTCGAACTGTTCGTGCAGATGGTTGTTGTCTTGCAAACGTCCCCATCTGTTGACTCAGGGATCGAGACGTGGCTGCACGATCCGTTACAGCCATGCGGATAAGATGCCTGTCATCTCGACTGCTAGTGATACGAGGCCGTTGGGATCGAGCATGGCATTCCGTATTACCCTCCTGAACCCACCGATTCCATATCCTGCTAACAGTCGTTGGATCTCGACCAACGCGAGCAGCAATGTCGCGATACTATAAAGCGCAATCGCGATAGGCTACAATCCGACCTTTATCAAAGTCGGAAACGTGATGGTACGCTTTTTTCCCCCTTACACGAGGCATCACAACAACATTTCACCAGGCAACGCCGGCAACTGCTATTTGTGTATGAGAAATCGGTTGGAAACTTCCCTCTTGTCAGTACGTTGGAGGTGTCGCCACCAGCGGCAACCTTGTGTTCCCGTCACTTCAGGCAAGTAGCGTACCTGCAGGACAGTTTCAAAATGGCGTCTATAGATGAAGTACGTTACAAGCAAAGTGTTGTCATTTAATTTCTTTCTGCAGAGAAAGAAACAGTGGGGAATATTCACAAACGCTTGCGCAAAGTGTATGGAGCATCTGCTGTCGACTGAAGTACAGGTAGTTGCTGGGCACAGAGGGTGAGGTCATTAATAGGCGGTTCGCTGGAGCTCCACGATTTGCAGCTGTCGGGGAGACAATCCCCGGCTGTCATACCTGACCTGTTGCCGCGATCCGATGTCATTCCCGAGGACAGAGGCATTACGACTCTGTAGTTGCCGCTGCACCTGTCAATCAGCAAAGGAAGTGTGGATGCAATTATCCGCACTCTTGGTATTCAAAAGTTTGTGCAAGATGGGTCCCGAGGTGTGTAACGGTGGATCACCAATAGCACAGAAAAAATATTTTTCTTGATTTTTGCAACGCTTTGAAGCTGAAGGGGAGGCCTTCTTGTCCCGGACAGGTGATGAAACATGAGTTCACCATTTTGCACCCGCAACAAAACGACAGTCGGTGGAATGACGCCATTCCCACTCCTCACAGTCTGAGAACAGCTGAGGACTGCTGAACACGTCGCAAAACATGGCTGTACAATGTTACCCCATCCATCTTATAGCTTCAACCCAGCCGCCTCGGACTTCCACGTGTTTGGGCCATTAAAGGATGCCACTCGTGGTAGACATTTTCGTACCGACAGGGCATACACACCCTTGTTTCGCACTGGAGGAAAGTCATAGAACGGGATGGAGATCGGATGGAGATTACGTGGTAAAATAGGGTGTGTAGATAAAACACCATTCTTTCGTGTGTCTAATTCTCATTCGGTTCAATAAAGAATTGTTGAAGAAAAAATGCGGTGCGTTAATTTGTAGGCAACTCTCATAGATGGCGTCGATAACGCAAAAAAGTGGCGCAGTTCCATTACTTTGTAATAAATAAGTTGCACTAAACGAAACAGCAAGCTTATTGTCACCAATCGATGTGTATTTAATTCCACAAGGTGTTTCGAAGGTTTAAATTGTGAGGGGTCCACTTGTAGGTGGAACTCGAATTTATAATATAATTCATGAAAAAAGACCTGAAATGGTTGTCATATGAAGAAGAGATTGTATCTTTGACACCACAGAACCAAAGATGTTGCCTGAGTGGCAGAATCGATTGTAAGTAGGAGCACGCGGAGCACAGTAGCAGTTGCCGCTATAGGTAGGATGTAAGACTTAAGGCTAGTGGCTAGCTGTGAGAACTTAGCTGTTGGTCTATGGACGCAGCATGATACAGTTTTTATAAAATGAAGTGATGAATGATATTGTTTATGCTCAGACAGCGCAAGTAATTGTTAGGTAGTAGTTATTTCAATGAAAGTGTAAAGTGTGTATTATTAATTTGTAAGGCTATAAAATGGATGTGTGTGATGTGCTTAGGTTAGTTAGGTTTAAGTAGTTCTAAGTTCTAGGGGACTGATGACCTAAGATGTTAAGTCCCATAGTGCCTGGAGCCATTTGAACCATTTTTTTGAGGCTATAATATTATCACGAATTGAAGTAATACTGATCGTTAACAAAATTATCCATAGTCGATGGCAATTATAGAACAGTAATGAATTTATACTGTAACTCCAAGGAAAAGCAACTGGAACAAATTTATAAGCTAATGAAATCTTGTATATTTAGTTTTAAGTATGCAGCATCGCGATATGTGGATTTGGCTGAATTTTACGATACTGACCCTTGACTGTAGGAAGCAAGTATTTACCATCAGATTTAATGTATAGGTTGATTAGGTATATCCCATTTGTAATATGGGGAAAGAACCAGAGCTTCAAGCCCTAATAGAAAACACTGAAGGTCAAATAGTTATACGTACGGAAAGCTGGCTAAAGCCGTAAATAAGTTCAGCTGAAATTTTTCAAACTACATAACAGTTTTCAGAAAGGATAGATTAAAAGCAGTTGGTGGTGGAGTATTTACTTCTGCCAGAAATAGTTCAGGTTGTACTGAAATTGAAGTAGATAGTTCCTGCGAAATAGTATGGGTAGAGGTTATACTTGACAATCGGACTAAACTATTAATTGGAGCGTTTTTCATTTCAAATAGGTACCCCACTCATACAATTGTAGTCGATGGTGATTTCAATGTACCATCGATATACTGGAAAAATTACACGTTTAAAGCCGGCGACAGGCATAAAACGTCATCCGAAATTGTACTGAACGCTTTCTCAGAAAATGGTTTGAACAATTACTTCATGAGCCCACTCGAAGCGTAAATGGTTGCGAAAGCATACGTGACCTCTTGGAAACAATAATCCTGGAGAAATAGGAAGTATCATGACGAATACAGGGAATAGCGACCACGAGGCAGTTGCTGCTAGGCTGAATACCGTAACACCTACAACCATCAAAAAGAAACTCAAAGTATATCTATTTAAAAAAGCGGATAAAAATGTTTTTAACGCCTTTTTAAGAGATAGTCTCCACTCTTCCGATCTGATCACGTAAGCATAGAAAAAATGTGGAATGGTATCAAAGAGATAGTATCGCCAACAGTTGAGAGATATATACCACATAAATTAATAAGGAGTGGTACTGATCCCCCATGGTACACAGAACGGGTCAGATCGCTGTAGCAGAAGCAGCGAAGAAAGCATGCCAAATTTAAAAGAACGCAAAATCACCAATATCGGAAAAGTTTTGCAGAAGTTCGAAGTATAGCGCGTGATTCAATGCGAGATGCTTTTGATGATTTCCACAACGAAACTCTGTCTCGGAATCTGGCTGAAAACTCAAAGAGATTCTGGTCATACATAAAGCATACCAGTGGCAAGACCCAATCAGTATCTTCACAACGCGATAACAACGGTGAAGTCACTGATGACAGTGCTGCTAAAGCAGAGTTATTAAACACGGTTTTCCGAAACTCCTTCACCAAAGAAGACGAAGTAAATATTCATGTATTCCAATCAAGAACAACTGCTAAGAAGAGAAACATAGAACTAGATATCCTCGGTGAAGCAAAGCAGTCTAAATCACTTCATAAAGGCAAGGCCTCCGGTCCAGAATGTATACCAGTCAGGTTCCTCTCAGAGTATGCTGATACAATAGCTCCATATTTAGCAATTATATGCAACCGTTCGCTCACAGAAAAATCCGTACCTAAAGACTGGAAAATTGCTCAAGTAACACCAATACTCAAAAATGGAAATAGGAGTAATCCGCTGAATTCCAGGTCCATATCACTATCATCGATTTGCACTAGAGTTTTGGAACATACGCTGTGTTCGAACATTATGAATTACCTCGATGAAATGATTTATTGACACATAGTCACCACGGATTCAGAAAACATAGTTCCTGTAAAACACAACTAGTTCTTTATACTCATGAAGTAATGAGTGCCATTTTTAGATTTCCAGAAGGTTTTCGACACCGTTCCTCACAAGCGTCTTATAAGCAAACTGCGCACTTTGGAATATAGCCTCAGTTGTGCGACTGGATTCATGATTCCCTGTCAGAAAGGTCACAGTTCGTAGTAACAGACGGAAAGTCATTGAGTAAAACAGAAGTAATATCCGGAGTTCCCCACGGAAGTGTTTATAGGCCTTCTATTGTTCCTGGTCTATATTAACGACACAGAAGACAATCTGAGTAGCCCTTTTAGATTGTTTGTAGATGATGCTGTCGTCTTATAAAGTCATCAGATGACCAAAACGAATTGCAAAATGATTTTGGTAAAATATCTGTATGGTGCGAAAAATGGCAATTGACCCCGAATAAAGAGAAGTGTGAAGTTATTCAGATGAGTTCTAAGAGAAATCCGCTAAATTTCGATTAAGCGGTAAGTCACACAAATCTTAAGGCTGTAAATTCAACTAAATACTTAGGGATTACGATTACAAATAACGTAAATTGGAACGATTACGTAGATAATGTTGTGGGTAGAGCAAAACAAATATTGCGATTCATTGACAGTACACTTAGAAGGTGCAACAGGTTTACTAAAGAGACTGCTTACACCACGCTTGTCTGCCCTTTTCTGGAGTATTGCTGTGCGGTGTGGGATCCGCAACAGGTAGGATTGACGGATGACATGGAAAAACTTCAAAGAAGGGCGGCTCGTTTTGTACTGTCGTGAAATAGGGGAGACAGTACCACAGACATGATTCGTGAAATGGAGTGGCAATCGTTAAAACGAAGGCGCTTTTCGTTGCGAAAACATTCTTTTGGCACCCACCTACATAGGGAAAAATGATCACCACGATGAAATAGGAAAAATCAGGGCTCGCACAGAAAAATTTAAAAGCTCGTTTTTCCCGCGTGCCGTTCGAGAGTGGAACGGTAGATGGACAGCATGAAGGTGGTTCATTGAACTCTCTGCCAGGCACTTTATTGTGAATAGCAGAGTAATCACGTAGATATAGATGTAGTTTTTGTGTGTTTGGTAATCCCGATACAGAGAAGTTAAATTTTGAAATCAAACGATGTCAGCCATTTTCTCATATAGCAATCTAAGAATTTTTAATTCCGACAGTGACAATTGTAGAACGGTTGAGAAGTTCAGTGATTTTTAAGTTAATGTAAAATCTTTCATATCAGATTTTGTCAAGGTGAAACTTTATTTAGAATACAATTTTCAAAAGAAACAAGTGAAACTTTCCTTTTAATACAAATTTCAAAGTGAAGCATTCGATCTGAACATGTCCCCTTATCAGTACCTTATTCTCTTCCATGTTGTGTTAATTAAATCCAATGAATATTTTTTTAAAGAAATCATTTTTCAATAAGAATTAGAAAAATTGTAACGTACCAGATTGATACAAGTATTAATGTTTGTAACAGTTTCAATGCGGGCAGTATGAGCAAATATCCAGTATTTTCTCTGAAAATTTGCAAGGCTATTCATTTATCATCCAATTATTTGTGTGAAGATACTTTACGGTCGGCAATGCACTTCGCTCTGCCAAGATTGAATATTTTCTATGTCTACTGTGGAGAGAAAAGAATACCGAGATTACATCCTTTGCGACTCTAGGGCTAAGGAAAATATATTTCATTGTTTATCTGCATAAGGAATTTTGTCATTTATTGTACAGGGCCATAGAACACGGTGCTCACGAGACTGGGTAAATTTCGGAGGGATTGATTTCACTATGGGCATTGTGTATTGGTTTTTCAGATTAAATTGTTTAATTTTTTTGCATTACAGTAAACCAGATTAAACAGACCATTTGCTCAGCAACACATCAGCAGTTGGGAGATGCCGGCGTCACTCCAATTTTGAAACTAATATGCAAATTATTTAAATTGATCAATTAATCTCCCACCTCTGCCCACCCCAGCCAACCCCAGCCCCCGACCACGCCCACCCCAACCCCCAGACGACGTCAGGTGTTTTCTCAACCTGCACGTGTACACCCCCCCTCTCCCCAAACCTACCCAATTGGCGGGAATTTCGAATTTTGGTAGGAATTTCGAATTTTGGCGGAAATTTCGAATTTTGGCGGGAATTTCTTTGCCCCAGGGCTGTACTGACGCCCACTCCACACCCTCCGTAGAAACCGGCGGCAAATTAAAATTAATGGAACCCATCCAGGAGTCGAACCCTGGTTCTTCCAGGCGGAATAGCCAATTGCACCTCCTAGCACAATTATACCATCAGAGGCTCTTGGAATTGACATAAATTTAAAATTAGCGGTACTGTTTCTCGACTCGAACCATTGTCCTCTGGACGGAAAGCCTAAGTGCACCCCCACAACACATGGAAACTGTCCAGCGGAGCATGGAATTGACGGTAAATTAAAAATGGCGGTGCCCTTTCCAGATCTCGAACTCTGATTCTACTAGATGGAAAGCCCAAGTGCACACCACCAACACATGGAAACTGTCCAGATGTGTGAGAGGAATTTTAGGTTAGTGGACTTTCTTTATTTTGGTCAGGAAACTGAAGCAAAGATCAGTCCTAATTACGTAATTAATTACAAATATCGGGCCTAATTACACAACTATATGCATAGTGCTACACAAGGACGGTATAAAATCGCAATACAACTCAAAAACTGACGATGCCATACAAGTGGTGTTATCTTGTTGGGAAAAAAATTCGCAATACCACTTGAAACTCCATCCTACACCTAGAAGCTTGTGGGAAAAAAGCAGGGATGTAAGGTACTATATTTATTCTTTTTGGCAGGAAATACACTATGTGATCAAAAGTATCCGGACATCCCCAAAACATACGTTTTACGTATTAGGTGAATTGTGATGGCACCTACTGCCAGGTATTTCATGTCAGCGGCCTCAGTAGTCATTAGACTCCGTGAGAGAGCACAATGGGACACTCCACAGAACTCACGGTGTGAATGTGTGGGTGCTATTCTGTCATTCTGTGCAACGGATTAGTTTGAGATGTATCATTTACCCTGTGGCTCCTACAAGATGCAATTTCCACCCCCAAACTACTACAGAAATCAGACAGAAGCTCCTAACGTACTAAAGAGAAATGCCTGAAAAACTTTCATCAATAAATATCTTCTGGAGTCGTGTAAGAAAATGACACAAAAATTCACAAAATTTCTTACGTAACTAGTGGGATACTTGGGTACTGGAGTAATGCTAGTTAGTGTAAGAAAAACATGAAACTAACGAAAATTATTATTTATTTTGCAAAAATTCTGAGAAACCACAATGGCAATTTTAGTTATGAACTGAACAAGTTATTTCAGGGTTCTTTTCGGAGTGTGAAGTTACCTCTTAAGGATAGGATTCGCTAATGAAATTTCTGTACAGAGTTTAAGATTGTTAGTGACTTGGCAGAATGGCTGAGAGCCGCACCTACTCAAATTGAATAATTATCTGTTAGAATATTGCTAGATATGGTCGAGGCTGTCGCATGTGAAATGCAGTGAAGTGTATTGTTGTGGAGGAAATATGGGGCTCGCAAGAGCTGTAGTGCACAATACCGTAAGCTTGATGACTGCTGTCAGCGCCGCTCACTGCTGACAAATAAGATAACTCTCGTTCTATCTGGATTGACCCTCGCCAATCAAACTCTCCCTATGCCTTGATGAAGTCAAGGACTCCTACTCGCCCCTAGTCTAACTATTGGCGTGGTACACCGGTCAGATATCCAGTCCACCGCCATGCCACTCAAAAATTCGCTCGCAGGCGTTTAGCTGTAACTCTCTCCATTCACACCACACAGTAAGTGTGGTGGCCAACACAGTGAACAACGCTTAATTGCAAGGACTCAATATAGAGTCGCACTCCGATTCGCTCTCGACAGAATTGCTCTCCCAGTGAAGTACTGAGGAGAGACTTGTTCCTCACTCTTTGAGTACATGTACGTTGCGCACGCTCTCGTTATGTGTTCTCGCTCCAAGAGCCACAACGGAACGGCCCCTCTCCACGCCAGAGGTGAAGGGGTATATCTTTCGGTCTCTTCCATTACCCCTTCAGCTCAAGGCGTCAGGAATATCGTCTGCCAATCAGCATTGCTCTTCTAAAACGGGAGAATGACGGTTCGTTTAAGGCGACCAATCTGGAAATCTGTAGCATCGGTGTTTGGCGTTTGCTGTCTCCCTGTGAAAACCTCTGAAACTGTGTGCTATGTTTCTAAAGAATGTGTAGGCTGGGCACTCCCACACAATGTAGCGGAATTTGCTTTTAAGCCGAACACGGGGTCGTTCTCCCCTTTCACTCGGGCAAACGCTGTCAGCTCCATGGGTGGTCGCCGTCGGGCGTAGATAGGTTGAATCATCCTCTGAAGGGACCGGCCTCTCGGCGTGTGGTCCACCTCTCCCAAACTAAAAGCTCTTGTGACCATCGTGTCTTGAATGTGTCTTGAATGTGTGTGTGTAGGCCAGCCTCGAGTATCTCAACCCCAGTGCCCACTTGTTATTTGCATATCATTTACATGAATTCATACAACATTGACTTTATCTTATCGAGTTTGGGTTAGAATGAAGCGTCTTGATGTGCGGAATATGAATGTGAGGGCGGAATACGTAAGCAATGAAGGTCAGGCGACCACGACGTCTTACAATGGACTTTGACATGGTCAGGTGATTGGGTGTCACTTGTGTCATACGTTTGTACGTGAGATTTCCACACTCCTAAACATGTCTAGGTCCACTGTTTCCGATGTGACAGTGAAATGGAAACGTGAAGGGACACGTACAGTACGAAAGCGTACAGGCCGACCTTGTCTGTTGACTGACGGAGACTGTCGACAGTTGAAGAGGGTCGTAATGTGTAATAGGCAGACATCTATCAAGACCATCACAGAGGAATTCCAAACTGCATCAGGATCCACTGCAAGTACTATAACAGTTAGGGGGGAGGTGAGAAAACTTGGATTTCATGGTCGAACCGCTGCTAGTGAGGCACACATCACTCCTGTAAATGCCAAACGATGCCTCGCTTAGTATAAGGAGCGTAAACACTGGACAATTGAACAGTGGAAAAACGTTGTGTGGAGTGACGAACCACGGTACACAATGTCGCGATCCGATTGCAGGGTATGGGTATGGCGAATACCCAGTGAATGTCATCTGCCAGCATGTGTAGTGGCAACAGTAAAACTCGGAGGCGGTGCTGTTATGGTGCGTTGGTGTTTTTCATGGAGGGGCTTCCACATCTTGTCGTTTTAAGTAGCACTATCACAGCACAGGCCTACATTGATGTTTTAAGCACCTTCATGCTTCCCACTGTTGAAGAGCAATTCGGGAATGGCGATTGCATCTTTCAAAACGATCGAGCACCTGTTTGTTCATAATGCACGGCCTGTGGCGGAGTGGTTATACTGGCCTGCACAGAGTCCTGACTGGAATCCTATAGAACACGTTTGGGATATTTTGGAATTCCGACTTCATTCCAGGCCTCACCGACCGACATCGATACCTCTTCTCAATGCTGGGCTCTGTGACGAATGGGCTGCCATTCCCTAAGAAATCTTCCAGCACCTGAACGAACGTGTGTCTGCGAGAGTGGAAGCTGTCATCAAGGCTGGGAGGGTGGGCCAACACCACACTGAATTCCAGCATTACCGATGGAGGGCGCCACAAACTTGTAAGTCGTTTTCAGCCAGGTGTCCGGATATTTTTGATCACATAATGTACGTTCATCTGAAGAGATGCTGGCGTTGGACAGAGGAGTTTAAAAAGTGTATTATCTGTAAGCATACAGTATCTGTCTGTGTTTGACGTCGAAGTTCTCTACAGACGCCAACTCAAAAACAATCCTTCAGCCAAGATAATCGAAACTAACACACACTGTCAAAACTGATGGAGAAAAATGCGTCATAGTTGTAATTACACTTCCAAATTGTGAAAATACCAGCACTCGTTATGAACAGGTCATAATGCAGCACATGTACTGGGGCAAGCTGTCGCCATAAAAGACTGCAAACGGGGTTTTAGCTGAACGTGCATTCTGCTCGATACATAATCACAAACTACTGAAAACTGTCGCCCTCTCCCCTCCCACTCTTCCTCTCCCCTGCCTCCCTCCATCCACCTGTGGGGAGGACACATGCTTTTTCAAACTTTCAAATGCTCTGCAGTGCGTCTCACACCCAAGCTACCATTCCTCTAAGGACGATGGCCAAACCAGGTGTTACGCTACCCTCCACAGTTGCTCGTGACACACGGTGTACCTAAGCATAAAAGGAAAATTTACTAGCTTAATCCCTGAGCTGTGGCGCCATTGAGTTACTAGATTGTTCTTTCTGGCACCACTAGCTCAAATGGTTCAAATGGCTCTGAGCACTATGGGACTCAACTGCTGAGGTCATTAGTCCCCTAGAACTTAGAACTAGTTAAACCTAACTAACCTAAGGACATCACAAACATCCATGCCCGAGGCAGGATTCGAACCTGCGACCGTAGCGGTCTTGCGGTTCCAGACTGCAGCGCCTTTAACCGCACGGCCACTTCGGCCGGCCCACTAGCTCAGGTGCAGTATCGACTATCCCTCTTGCGGCCTCATTGCCAATATCTATGTGGAAGAATTGGTATCTGTGGGTTGTGCCCTTAGAAGGACGTTGCTTGCTGATATACAGGGTTCGCTGGCTCGAGAGGCAGCCACCAAGTTTGGGGTTGGCGATGGCGTCACGACAAGAGCTGGTGACGAGGTCCGAGCAGCTGAAGCCACGAGCTGCGCAAGGAGGGCCAGCGCAGAGAGAAGATACCGGAGTGCTTCATCGGGGTCAGTGTCGACTACAGGCAGGAGGCCGACATCCCATCGGTTCATTGGCAACATATGTATCGTAAGACCGCTCATGGCTTGGGTGCCCTCTTCTACCTGTCTTTCATCGGCACCACTCAATAACCACTGCGACACACGGGGGATCCATGGAACTGCTTGTTGATAAAGGGGACTAACATTGTAAAATCCTGGTGATTTGTTTTATTGTTTACCTGCCCTCACTATCTTCTGGTTTGTATCCGACCCTAACAGATTTACTTGGTCGGCTCATTGGTCGTAAATATAGGCCGTAGCATTGTACTAAGACACTAGGTGGCGTTTGACAATTTGTCCTGCTATTACATCACCTTTCTTTTCTGGTTGTACCCAATCATTAATGTTCTAATGAATCAGCTCCTGGTCATAAATACAGCAAGAACAGATGTACTAAGGCATAGGTGCCGTTAAACAAAAGAGGGACCTTGTGGGTAGATTTAGATGTTAACCGGTTCAAATCTTTGATTGTAATTACATTTCTCGGTCACTAGTTATAATTTGAAGAACCTGTTGTACTAAGCTGTGTGTTGCTGTGTTTGAAAGACTGGGTCATTATTGATGTATTTTAGCTGGATCTTGTGATTCGATGACTGGAGTGACCGAGCGGTTCTAGGCGCTACAGTCTGGAACCGCGCGACCGCCACGGTCGCAGGTTCGAATCCTGCCTCGGGCATGGATGTGTGTGATGTCCTTAGGTTAGTCAGGTTTAAGTAGTTCTAAGTTCTAGGGGACTGATGACCTCAGCAGTTAAGTCCCATAGTCCTCAGAACCATTTAGTGCTCAGAGCCACTTGAACTTTTTTTTTTTTTTTTTTTTTTTTTTTTTTCTGTACTGTGATTCCGCCAAAGGAGTTCTCTTGTAATAAGTGTTCACAAGTAATGTTTTAAGACGTTTCGTCAGAGCGGTCTTAATAACTGACAAGCACTCTAATTTTGAAAATATTAACAGCCAACTGTCACCAGGGCTTTAGTCAAAATAAGAGTGTCAAAAGGGATGGGTTGGGATTCAGTCACACATTAGTTGCCGATTGAAATTAAAAGGCTCGTTGCTTTTAAGTAAGCCTTATCATTGTCATATCGTTTCCTAATCTGTTTAACCTTTAAGCACATGTGCCCATTTAACCCTGAAATTTCCGACATACAGTTTCCAAACAAAAAGTTACGTCATCTGTTTTGAGTAATTGAATCACTCTTGTCATCAACGGTGCTTATATAGTTTTCATGTGTTGCAGAAGGGCATTTAATAAGAGAGACTGTGTCCAGCGCGGTACCAAACACCGCTGTTTCACCCGACAACGGGAGGGCTGCAGGTCCAGCCGCTTTGTGATCATTGTCATATTGTTTGCTGTTTTGAATTCTTTTGTAAAGGCTTATTCATCTTACGGTTTAAAGTCAAAAGAATTTGGCAAATTTGTTCATTTTTTTTAAAAAATTTTCGTTATATACATTGTTAAATAAACAGGTTGTGTGAAAAGAAAGTTATATTGATGTGTCCCCCCTCCCACGTTTCCTTTAATTCCAGCAAGTACCATATGTCATTGGTAGCTGAGCGTGGTTATCGACCCGCTAGTGGGTTTTTGTCACGCGTTTCATTTTATGCAACCTGATCCAGTATAAATTTTGTACTTTATTCTTTTGGGATATTGTCTAAGTGTACCCTTTTGTTCACAGACACACCATGGATCCACGTCAGTGTCCCGGTATTTCGTACCTAAACCGGGATCGGATCGAATATGAACTGAGCACTAGGCAACAAAAGGCTCACTGCACGGTGGGGGAGCTGGCAGCCACGTTACGTGCAGTGTTGTTAACATCACTCTCCGTTTCTGTCAGCACGGTTGGCAAGGTGAACCAAAATTTACAGACCATCACGGTAGGATTGAATCATTTACAAGAATACCTCTCCTTTCTCCAAAATAATCAACCAACCTTGAGGCAGGTGAAGCACATTCGCGCACAATTAATCAACCTGGGCAACAAAGTAAAGGATCTTAAACTTCTACAACTGAGCCCTGAGCAGATAGCACGTGTTATTCAGTTAAGTAATAATTCTGTTTGATTTGCAAATCCAAACTGCAGCTTTAGGTTTAGAAGATGGGGCCTATACAAATGATATAGAACGTGTTTCTCACAATCCAATAGCCGAATTTGGATATGTCCAAGTGATCAGTCTGGGGAATATTTTGCCCGCCTCCCTAACCCGATGATGTGTCTCTTAAACAGTATTCAGGAATTGTCAATTGAATCCTTAGAAAATATACAACAGGTATTGTGGCTACTTGTTAAGTTTAAGTCGCATGCTGACGCATTAAGGATCCCCTATCACGTAGTACTTATCGCACTCTAAACATCAGCACGTGGTAGCTTAAGTAATCTGCTGGGTGGGTTGGGATTCAGTCACACCTTATCTGCCGATTGAAATTAAGAGGTTGGTTGCTTTGAAGTAAGCCTTATGTCATATTGTTTCCTAATATATTTAACCTTTAAGCACAGGTGCGAATTACTCTTGTCATCAATGGTACTTATATAGTTTTCATGTGTTGCAGAAGGGCATTTAATAAGAGAGACTGTGTTCAGTGCGGTAGCAAATACCGCTGTTTCACCTGATAACTGGCAGGCTGCAGGTCCGGCCGTCTTGCAATCGTTGTCATATTGTTTGCTGTTTTGAATTCTTCTGCAAAGGCTTGTTCATATTAAGGTGTAAGGTCAAAAAAAATTTACAAATTTGCTCATTTTGAAAAACAATTTTTTTGTTATATATATTGTTAAATAAACAGGTTGTGTGAAAAGAAAGTTATACTGGTGGGTCCTCTCTTCCACGTTGTCCTTAATTCCTTTAATTCCAGGAAGTACCACGTATCAAAGGTGATCACCATATCAGCTGTACCCATACTGCATGAACGAATTGTACCATCTAGTGGAAGGTATGTTGCAGCAACGAGTTACTCATCCTTTCAAATCACTTTATTTTGAACACATATTTCTTGTGCTTAAGTAATCTGCCAAATCAAGACTGGTAGTAGATTACAGAGTTCTTAATAAAATGGTAATTCTCCATTACATCCCGTTGCGAGACTTACATCCCTGTGTTTGCTGGCTCGGAGACACCTTAGTTCATTAGACTGCAAACAAGCATATTACACTATTCTGTAGGACTAGGAATGGGCGTTTGTGAATTAATATTGTCCCTTCTTGTGCCAGTGAGAACGGCAGCCAGAGTGCATAAGTGTTGTTCGTGTTTAGTGTCGTTACAGGCCTAGTAGGCTGTATAAGGGGAGTGAACAGAGTCAGGTGTTCAGTGGTGACTGTGAATGATGCGGAGATGCCACATACATCTCTGAGACAGCGTTAAGCATATGACAGAGTTTGAAATGGGCTTTATTGTGGGGCTACATCTCACTCTCCGGTCGAATCGTGCGATATTTAGATTTTTGGAGCATTCGGATATGACAGCGGCCATATGACGGACTGCAGGGGAACCTGTGGACCGGCATACTCGACGTCAAGGTTCAAATCGACCACATCTGACCTTCACGGAAATGATCGCCGTATTGCCCACTAAACACATCGTAACCCTTTCACATCTGCGCCTCGTATCCGTAATGGGCTCCCTGCAAAATTCCGTGTCATACAGCACCATTGATCGTATGCAAGCGTCAGCCCACTACGTAATTACCGTCCCACACGTAGGCTGCCGTTAACACTACGACACAGATAGCTGCGTTTGGCAGGAAGACTGGTGATGAATGGCATCACAGTGTGTTCATCGATAAATCACAGTCCTGCGCTACCCTGCATAATCGTCGCCGATCGTAGTGGTAGCGTGCAAAGTAGTTTCATTTTTCCAGTGTACTGGAGAGGCAGAGAGGCTTCTTGGTATGAAGGAGTTATCGGGTATGAAGTCAGGTCATTGCTGGTAGTGACTGAGAGAACTCTAACGAAACGATGGTAAGTCACAGACATACTGCATCCTCGTACGTTACCTCTGCCATTTTTCAGCGACACAGTGCCGTTCACACTCGGCACGTACGTCGATGAACTGTCTGGACGATACGGAGGAACTTCCGTGCCAAAAAAATCTCCGGATCTGTCCTGACAGAACATGTGTGGGAGCAGTTCGAATTCCACTGTATCCCAGTATTAGTCTCCAAGATGTCAACGACCGTTACAGTAGTTCTCCAGTTTCCCAACCGAATCAATACCTGCATCAAGACCGGATGGGTTCAACATCATATTGATAAATGACCTAATACTGTCAAGTGTTGTTGTATATTCGATTCGATTTTGTAACTAATATAATAACCTCAGATGCCCTCCAGGCTGTGAAATTTAATTTCATTTCCTTCTTCCCTTTCGTGTGCTTCAGTTCTTTTTTTTCCAGGCAGAGTATGTCATGTGCTCCCTCGCAGGAGGTGTAATGTTTGTACACATGATATTCAGTTAATCTAAGGGTAGCAATAATCCAATGTCGCTGCGTCTCACATGCTTGGATGTAGGGGAAAGGCTATCACCAGACAACCATGTTGCAGCTGACCACCCCAAAGACACTGTAAGGATGGACGTTCATTTCGCTGGATTCACCTGTACACGTGGGTGACAACGTACAATTGAGGAGGCGCTAGAAGAACCGAACAATGTTTACGACTTAGCAGAGTTAATCCCAACTCCACTGTGGGAAGCCTTTACAATATACATTTTTTTGGAAAATGTGTATTTCTATTAGCATGGATAAGAGTCTTTTATGCAATAGTAATGAATGTAGCTAACAATAATTCATTTGGCAAGATGTACAATCTGAGCTGACCATGCTAAAGGAAGGAAACTCACAAGAAGTCACTTTGCAGCTAGGACTGAGATAGAACACTTTGACGTCTGTTGGAAGGTTGCTCAAGACTTGGGTTCTGCCATCCAGAATCGTTGCTGACAAATGTTGAAGCAACCCCCGACATTGTCTTCATGTACTACACCTGCGGCCTAGAAATTTTCACGCATGTACGAGCCTCTCAGCATCAACTCATAAGCAGTGCAGTACATGATAAAAATACATTACGGCACGCCCATTAACGTGCACTTACCAACGTTCTATTTATAGCAAAGTAATAAGCAACGTTCGTGAAAGGGAACCCGAGATAACTGTTAATACAGTGCGTGTATTACTATTTGATTTTTAACCATAGTATGTGATGAACGGTTGTTAACTGTTAGAAAATAATTTTTGAAAGGTTCATAACATTAATTACTGTTAGTCTAGAATAAGGTTAGTTCTAGAGAAATAGGATAAATTGCAGCATACTTTAATTAAATCATTACCATGCAACCAGCTTCAAAACGCGAACGAGAGTATCACTATAAATAAAATCTATTAATGAAGCTGTTCAGTCTGTACGATTCTTAATAGCACATAAGCTGTAGCTTACTTAATAGCCCAGGTGGTTCCTTCGACTAAGCCACGGCCACTGCTTCTCGACACCCTCCTCCGTCTCTAATAAACTCAATTCCACGCCCCTAAAACTCTAATCTACCACCTTTCTTGAAAGTGCGCGTGTAAGATACGCAAGATCTCTGTAGCAGACTGAGAATTTCCATTTATGAGTACGATCATAGCGCAAACTCAGATCAGTTATTGGTGGATGTCGTTCTGACCAAATAAATCCGAGACGGTACACTTCTGAATAAGATTAGACGTGTTGGCAGTATTCATAGTTATGAAGATGCCGTGGATTCCTTGTTTTTAGAACGGTTTGGATCTGCTTACTCCTGGCTTATTCGGTGAACTGGAGCACGTATCTGTCAGTTTTTGATCGGCAGAGAGGTTTCGTGTTTCCCATATCTTTTCTCCAACTGAAATAATGAGTTCGAGGTATTAATGTTGAAGTGCAATTAATTTACCCAATAAAAATGGTTGGGTTACATTCAAAATCTTAGCTTGTACCTTGTCGTCTTAAGTCCGTTACACGTTCTAATAGCTTTCTGTTCTTTTCTTTAAGTCCAAATACTACTAAAGAACTTCGCAGAAGCGCAACTGGTCGATTGGCATAGTACCATAAGACGTAGTTGTTACCCGAGTATGCGGCTCATTTCGGTCGAAGATATGAGCTGTCAGCGTATACTTGTAAAAATATGTAAAGAATCAAATGTTATAGGGCGTCAAGGATACTGCAGATTAATGGATGTCCTGGTAACGCACAGCGAAGTTTTTTAATGGACTGTGTCCACACACGTAATATATGGTAACGGCCGCCAGGAAATGGTGCAAGGTAACGCTTGTAGCTTAAGATTTACTTACTCTAAGTGCAACGTAAAGCGTAAGCAAAAAGTCGTCCTACTTCACTGCCGTATACGTGTCCAGCTCTGATCGTAATTACGTGGACCTTTGTCACGGGCAAAGGCAGGCCGAGAGAATTCGAAACCTTGCAGCGAAACTCATGAAAGTATAATTCGTACAGTTCTTTCCTGGAAAGACACCGTGCGCGCAAATAAAAGCGTCAGTTAACCCGCTTTCTGGAAATTATTGCAACTGTTATTTTTCATTCAAGTATAGAAAGCCACTGATGGCACTTCTCAGTTCACTCTACGAACCATAGTAACTGCGTAAGACTGCAGCGTCATCAACAACAGTCTTTAAAGGGACTAACGAGAGGCTGTACGGAAAGAGATAGAGATGAAGTGTTACAATGCCATGAACCGGTTCCAGTACGCTCTATGGATCTGAAACCTGGTTCCCCACAAAAAATTATATTAGCAGAACACAGGCTGCAGAAAATGAGAAATCTGCGTACTACAAATGGTGCAGCGGAGAAGATCGCTTCAGAAATGAAGACATTAGAAATGAATTACAGATTGATCCAGTGCGCAAGAAAATAGAGCTGAAAAGAAATAGATGATGGGAATTTGTAGATAATTGCGTGGAACTATATGTTTCAAAACAAAGTCTTGACTAAAAACGAAGATGGGCAAGACAAAGACCACGGAAGAGAAATCTGGATCTTGTTGAACGGAACATGTGAAATCATCTAGTCCATCAAGGAAGAAACAGAAGTAGAAAACAAATGGCTTTGATTGTATATCTACATGTACATCACAGTCTGCAAATGACTGCGAAGTGCCATACAGGCGGTACTTCATTTGTACCTATTATTAGGGCTTCTTGCACTTCCATTCCTCTATGGAGAGCGGGAAGAGTAATACTGCGTAAACGCCTTAGGACGCGCTGCGGTTAATCCTATATTCGCGGTCCCCACGGGAGCGATACATACAGGAACTATGTTCCTAGAGTCATCACTTTAAGCTGGTTCTTCAGACTCTGTGAACCGAGCAAGGTGGCGCAGCGGTTAGCACACTGGATTCACACTCGGGGGGCGACGGTTCAACCCGCGTCCGGCCATTCTGATTTAGGATTTCGCTGATTTCTCTAAATCGCTTCAGATTAAATGCTGGGATGGTTCCTAGGAGAGGGCAAGGTCGACTTCCTTCCCCATCCCTCCCTAATCCGATGGACCGATGACCCCGCTGTTTGGTAGCCTCCCCCAAATCTACCAACAACCAACCTACAACCTCTGTAAGTGGGCTGTCACACAGTAGTTGGCGTGTACCTTCAAGAAAATGACAGTGCATTTTCTTGTCTCCGTGTCGCTCTCCCAGGGGGTCAAACAAACCTGTGATAGTGCGCTGCTTTTCTCTACATATGTTCGTTATCCCCTGTTACTCGTAGTGTTACAGGCCCCGCACACTTCAGCAAAGTTATAGGATGGAAGCACGAACTTTTTCTATGCAATCTTCACTCCATACTGTTTTTTCTTAGTTTTCTACAAACGAATCGAAGCCATGCTTTACCTACGACTGAGCCTATTTATCGTACCAATTAATGTTACTAAAAATTCTTACATCTAGTGCCGATTTTCCGGAAAAAATTGAAGGGGTTTAATATCCATGAGTGGAATGTGAAATGTAACTGATCTTTGATCGTATTCTCGTGATTCTGATAAAAGGGACTTCATCGTTAGTAAAATAATTATTGTCAACGACATAATTTACACTACTGACCAATAAATATGCTCACCACGAAGATGAAGTGCTACAAACGCGAAATTTAACCGACAGGAAGAAGATGCTGTAATATGCAAATGATTAACTTTTCAGAGCGCTCACACAAGGTTGGCGCCTGTGGCGACACCTACAACGTGCTGACATGAGGAAAGTTTCCAACCGATTTCTCATACACAAACAGCAGTTGACCGGCGTTGCCTAGTGAAACGTTGTTGTGATGTCTCGTGTAAAGAGGAGAAATGCGTACCATCACGTTTTAGACTTTGATAAAGGTCGAATAGTACCCTATCGCGATTGGGGTTTATCGTATCGCGTATCGTGTAGTGTCGGTCGAGATCCAATGACTGTTAGCAGAATATGGAATCGGTGGGTTCAGTCGGGTAATACGGAACGCCGTGCTGGATCCCAAAGGTCTCGTATCACTAGCAGTCTAGATGACAGGCATCTTATCTGCATGGCTGTAGCGGATCGTGCAGCCACGTCTCGTCCCTGAGTCAACAGATGGGGACGCTTGCAAGACAACAACCATCTGCACGAACAGTTCGACGACGTTTGCAGCAGCATGGACTATCAGCTAGGAGACCATGGCTGCAGTTACCCTTGACGCTGCATCACAGAAAGGAGCGCCTGCGATGGTGTACTCAACGACGAACCTGGTACACGAAAGGCAAAAAAATTTTTGGATGAATCCAGGTTCTGTTTACAGTATCATGATGGTCGCATCCGTGTTTGACGACATCGCGGTGAACGGACATTGGAAGCGTGTATTCGTCATCGCCATACTGGCGTATCACCCGGCGTAATGGTATGGGGTGCCATTGGTTACAAGACTCAGTCACCTCTTGTTCTCATTGACGGCACTTTGAACAGTGGACGTTACATTTAAGATGTGTTACGACCCGTGGCTCTACCCTTCATTCGATCCCTGCGAAACCCTACATTTCAGCAGGATAATGCACGACCGCATGTTGCAGATCCTTTCTGGATACAGAAAATGTTCGACTGCTGCCCTGGCCAGCACATTCTCCAGATCTCTCACCTATTGAAAACGTCTAGTCAATGGTGGCCGAGCAACTGGCTCGTCGCAATACGCCAGTCACTACTCTTGATGAACTGTGGTATCGTGTTGAACCTGCATGTGCAGTTGTACCTGTACACGCCATCCAACTCTGTTTCACTCAATGCCCAGGCGTGGCTGTTCTGGGTACTGGTTTCTCAGGATGCACCCAAATTGCGTGAAAATGTAATCACATGTCAGTTCTAGTAAAATATAGTTGTCCAATGAATATCCGTTTATCATCTGCATTTCTTCTTGGTGTAGCAATTTTAATGGCCAGTAGTGTAATATTTCGTAAAAAATTATTTGTCAGCCAATACCCATGTAATAAGATAACGAAAATCTTAATCTCTTGATATCTATGATTTTTGCAGAAATATTCTTCTTCTTGTTGGAACTGTTGTACTGATAGGATGTGATTGATGTCTCGTAACAAAGATGTAATTAAAAAACTGTACTTAAGTATTGTTTTGTTGCTAACTGATATTTGAAAATAGAGACTATGTGTTACGGAAATCGATCTTCTTTGTTTGGACTTTTTATTTCATTGTAAGTCTCGTCCTATATAAATGTTAAGGTTTCAGCTCAGCTACCAAAGAGCGCAGCCGTTTACACTTTTTACCTACAGCGCAGTTTATTTGTAAATAGTGAATAGTAATGTGTCACGAAACATTGTGAAATATTCTCGAATGTTAATGTACATAGTGAAGGTGAGAAAAGATTTAATATATATTATTTATTACGAGTAAAATACAGCATGAAGCAGAATCGATAGGTTATTGTCTTATGTTAGTAGCCATCTTAGTGAAATATTGCAGCGGCAGTTTTAAATTGATTTTGTGTACAGACGTAAATGTTTTGGTTATAAATGCAATAATAATTGTGTACTAGAGGGCGAGGACCCACTCTCAGCTAATAAACTCGAGTTGTACCGTGAACATATCGAACCGCTATGAACGCAAACAGCATCTCACGTGATATAAATTCCTGTCTGCTGATATGTGAAGCCTGGTAATTTCGTAACAACTTTTATGAAATATTTCGACAGGAACACACATTATTTTTGTGTACGTGTGATACCGTGTGACAACACTGTTCATTTTGCTTTAGGAGAACTGTTGCCACCTCGGGATAACAGTAACGTTAATTTCGATAAACGAACTGCAACTACCAAAGAGTCTTTTAAACAACAGCACTGAAATTACTAAAAATCATTACTCTTGTTTAGTTCAGATTACTCATCATACATTTAGTGTGTTCTTTGGTTATAAGTGATTACTTTTGTGAATGATCTTAGTGAAATTTGCACTGCTTGACAGGCAACATTGCTACAAAACTTACTGGCAGATTAAAACGGTGTGAGACTCGAACTCTGGAACTTTGCCTTTTGCGAGCAAGTGCTCTGCCATCTGAGCTACCCAAGCACGACTGACAACTCTTCCTCACAGCTTCAATTCTGCCAGTACCTCGTCTCCTATCTTCCAAACTACACACAAGCTCTTCTGCGAACCTTCCAGAACTATCACTTCTGGAAGAAAGGAAAGATGGTAGAGCACTTGCCCGCGAAAGGCTAAGGTCCCGAGTTGGAGTCTCGGTCCGGCACACAGTTTTAATCTGCCAGGAAGTTTCATATCAGCGCACACTCCGCTGCAGAGTGAAAATATTATTCTGGAAACATTGCTACAAGTTCCCAGGTGGAGATTTCTTTAACAAAATAGCGCTAATTACTTGGGAAAATCAATGATTAAATAAAATCTCATGTTACACTAATAATAAGTAACTAGTTTTATTGTAATCGTTCTGAAATTGTACAACACAATACACGACATTACGCCACAAGCCACAGGGTACTCATAGTGAACTGTTACGTGGTCGGTCTCACAGAGCACAGACGATTTCTCTACCTGCCCCAACCTGCAATGTCGTTAATGTTCTGTAATCCTAGTGTTGATCGTTCGTCCAGTCATTCCAATATAAACTTTTTCACATGTGCATGGTATGCGGTATATTCTTAGTATCGCAAGTGGGTCCCTTTTCTGCTTTGCCGATCTGAGACACTCTTTGATTTTCTTTGTTGGTTTGGAAACAGCCTTTACGCCGTGTTTGCGCAATATACGGCCGATTCTATCCGTCACTCTGATTTCTTACCTCACCGAGTGTTTGGCTCCGTTATACTTGTAATATCACTTGTGCAGTACCCGTTGGTCCTCAGAACACTTTTCAAGTGTTTTCGCATCTGAGGTGGTGTGGCTCACACATTCGTCTTGCCCACGTCACGAGCGTCTTAATATGCCTCATTTCTGGCTCGGGTAGTGATTTGATTATTTGTGCGGGTATCGGTCCGTGTGTGTCGGTTTTCGATATACGCTGTGTCCCAGGTTTTCACCATACCTTGTGACCAGCACATCTAGAAATGGTTGCTTTTTCTCCTTCTCTACTTCCATAGTACATTTTATGTTGGCATGGAGGCTGTTCAAGTGTCTTAGGAAGCCACCGAGCTGTTCTTCACCATGGCTCCACACAATGAAAGTATCATCGACGTATCTGTACCACAAGGTTTACATGGTGCCAAGTCATGCATCAAAGAGTTTTGTGATGTCTTGCGGGAAGATGGAATCGATATGCTCCAGAGAGTCCCTGAGTGGCACTTTTGTAAACAAAGAAACAACAGCAAAGCTGACCAGGATGTCGTTTGGCGCTAGTTTTAATTTCTTCAGCTTCTCAATGAAATGTGCTGAGTCCTTAATGTATGTGTCAGTCTTCCTTACGTGTGGATGGAGCAGAGAGGCTAAGTTTTTGCCAGTTTATACGTCGTTGAGCCAGGAGCGTTAACAATCGGTCTTAGTGGAACGTTTATCTTGTGGATCTTAGGTAATCCACACAGCCGAAGTGATAGGGTTTCTGTGTTGCGCAGGTTCCTCTGTATGTCCATCGGCAGAGAAGACGTCATGATAAAAAAAAATGGTTCAAATGGCTCTGAGCACTATGGGACTTAACTGCTGAGTTCATCAGTCCCCTAGAACTTAGAACTACTTAAACCTAACTAACCTAAGGACATTACACACATCCATACCCGAGGCAGGATTTGAACCTGCGACCGTAGCGGTCGCGCGGTTCCAGACTGTAGCGCCTAGAACCGCTCGGCCACTCCGGCCGGCTCTTGATAAAAGATTCGCATTCCGCTTGATATGCTGCGTCGGATCTGCGCTTAGTTTTCGGTACTTCATCGGAGCTAATACATCCCGGATCTCATAATCTTCGGTCTTCATTATGATGGTCGCATTCCCCTTATCGGTAGGCAGTACCAGTATACTCTTGTCGGCGTTAAGGTTGTTAATGGCTTGTTCATCTTCTTTTGTCAGGTTGCCAGCTAGTGGTTTTGCTCGGTGCAGTATCCTGGCTGTTTCAATGCATATTTCCTCTGTTCCTTCACAAGGAAGTGTCCGAATGGCCGCTTCGATATTAGCTAGACAACCGCATCGGAAATGACAGCGGAGAAGCCCTCGGACATTGGCGCTCCGGGTACAAGTAGGATGCGGCCGCGAGCTCGTCTCCAGTCCACCATCAGCAATGGCGGGTGAAACTTTGACAGTGCCAGCCATTCGTGATGGCGAAACGTCAGAAAAATTATCAGACGAACGTCGGCCGAAGAACCCGAGACATAAGTCAACAGGCAGTTTGTCAACACGTGGCCACGAAAGTCTTAACAATTTTTTAATATCTCGAGCTACATCACGTACTGCGGACACCATACCACAACACAACAGGGTCTTTCATAGTTTAAGTAGACATTTGGTAAATGTTAAAGGGAGTCCGAATGCCTGCCACTATGTGACAAGATGGTGAACCATGTTGTTGCACCTTTCATGATCAAATGAAATTCTAGCAGGATAATGCAAGACTCTGTACTACAGTATACACCGCAAACACCTTGCTGAATGTACAAGTTCTTGAGTTCCCAATCTGGTCCCTTCACTTATCACCCACAGAACATGTCTGGTATGTTATAGAATGAAATTACTTTCATTCCAGCCACCAATTATCAATCTTCATGAACTGACACTGTGCTTTTCAGGCGCAGCAAGAAATTCCTCAAGATGACAATTTTACAGTAGCATATGGGTATAGTTTTGCTATAACATGAGTGAATTTGTTACTATTTTGTTGTAACATGCCGATGTTTGAAGAAATTTGTTAGGAGGAGTTTACTACCTTTCTATGACATGGGGCAATTTTTTATAACTCTGCTGTAAAATGATGATCCATTGGGTGAAGAGTCACATAGTTTCCACTGTGCGACAGCACAGGATGACAAACGTTTTCTACTACGAGACAGATTTAATACTCTAGCATGAACTTAATATTTGGCTGACTTTGAAAGTAAGTTGTTGAAAGCTTACGTGATTCTTATTTCTCACCTATGTGAATGTATATTACTAGTGTTCAGTATGCTGTTCATCGAAGTGTAATGTAATTTCCATTGTGTGACATCAGGAATCGATAACGATTAGAACTGCCAGATGAAGTTAATAGCCTGTCACTTGGGTCACTATAATACTTGGCAGAGTTTGATATCTGTTTTGGAGAAGAGCTTTTGGCAATTTAGACATGGGAATAATATTATTTACCTTGATAATTCTCATCAACAACTGTATTTTAGGCTTTAGATTAGATCTGCAGTAGTGCTCATGTGTCTTTCATTGTGTTATAGAAGAAATTTTTATGCATTTTGATAAAATTCATGCATATTACTAAGGTAGAATCATTCTCATTGAAGAGCTTATAATTTATTTCAATAGTTTCAATAAGCAAGCCACAAACATTTTGATAAGTAACGCAGACAATTTAGATATGGAAATATTTGATTTGTGAGTCCATTGTGCTTGCAAAGTGTGGTATGTATGTCACACTTTCGCATCAACAAGTGATGTTTGGTCTGTAAGATTTATCAGTAGTACCGATATGCAAGTCATATCTATCCTTTTAATCTTAGAGAATAATTAAGTTATGATGGTAGTGACATGTGTCTTATGCATGCATGTGTGACTGTATATATATATATATATATATATATATATATATATATATATATATATATATATATATATATATATATATATGTGTGTGTGTGTGTGTGTGTGTGTATGTGTGTGTGTCTTTTGTCAAAACCTTTAATAATTTTGGTATATAATTTTATTTTGGTGCAGCGATTGTATTTTTGAGATATCGATCTTCATCTCTGTCTTGTTCCAGCATTCCACCATTATCTTCGGCATTGTGTCATCTCTGTCTTGTTCCACCACTGTATTTGGCCGTGTTATGTGGAAATAACTATAATTTCGGTATTGTTTATCATTTGATTGTGGAAATACAGTGTGTAAATGTCTTAGAGAGCCTTGGTACCATAGTTTTGAATGGTAATGTTACAGCTTTCCTCAAAAATTCGTTTTTGTGAGCAGCATTCAGTAGACTTGGTTCAACTGTAATATAAAGTGATATTAGCTGGTCAGTAACATCGATTACATTTTGAATAAGTGTAGTATAAAGTGATATTAGCTGGTCAGTAACATCGCATACATTGTGATTATGATACAGTATATTTTTCCATCTAAAATGAAACTTTGTAAGGTGATGCATTATTGAATACCTTGTAAAAACGTCAACTGATGACAGTTTGCTCTATGGACCACCAACACCATAACTTGCCACTGTGGAGGTACCATTGGAACAACACTTGAGATAACCATTGTGTTTGTGTTTGAGTGTGTGTGTATGCGTGCTGTTCGTATATTTCTTAACAAAATCTTGAAATTTAATTTAAGGATCCCCTGTGTCTCACACAGAGTGCAGGCCTGAAGGTTCAATGTCCGCTACCTCTTTGGGATATTATTTTTTATCTGCAAAATCTGTAAATATCATTGATATAAACATTTTGTTGCTGACGAAATTTACTAATTTTTTGGAGACATGTTGACATCAACAAGAATAATGTGTTTTGTACAATAGTTTAGGAGTGAAAATATTTAATTTCAGGGTCAACTGTGCCTTACAACAAGAGTAAGACTTAAAATTTATTATCAGCTGCCTGTTTAGGATGTTGCAGTTTAGCCACTTGTGTTTTCAACGATTTACATAGCCAACAGTCGTCTTCCAGGTATCTGTCTTGACTGGTGTCTATGTGCATGCATGTATGTATGCTTGTGTGAAAGTGGCACTGACACAAACATTGCATTTTTGTGCTGATGATGTATTTTTGCAGATATTTTAGAAGTTTTGGCATTTAATAATTTAGATGCGGAAATGACATGTGGGTGCTTAACTTGAGAGTCCACAGCCATGTTTTAAGCATCAGTTTTAATATACTATGGATATTTTTATTCACAGGTCATGCACATTAGCATGTTCTTCAGATATGATTAGCATTTCAGTCACATCGGTCCAGCATGTGTCCTGTTGCCTAGTAGGCTCAGGATCCGCTCTGGGCCCTGCTAACTTGTTCCATACCTGATGACATCGATGTGTATAGGGTATAAATGACGTCCTGTGGTATAGCGATCCATGCTGCATTCACCTGGTTCCAAAGTTCATCTGTGGCGGCTAGCAATATGTCGTAGCACTGTCACATCGTTTCACCATATCCCACACGTTTTCAGTTGGCGACAAGTTTGGTGGTGTGGCAGGCCGGGACAAAAGGCTGACATACTGTGGCACCAAGAAGACACATATCTGTGCAACAGCGTGTGGTCGTGCATTCTCTTGCTGGAAAATGGCATCTGGGGTGTTCTACAAAAAGGGCACAGCTACAGACTGCAAGACGTATTCCCATAGGTCATACTGGACACAGTACTCTAGACATGCACCAACTGTGATTTGTGGTTGTACCCACACCATAAGGCCTTGAGTTGGTGCTGAATGTCATTTGCGAATGCAGTCACCATGATGTCACTCCCCTGTCTGCAGCAAACCAAAATGCGGCCATCGTTTTCAATCAAACAAGACCTGGATTCGTCTGAAAACACAATCTGATACCATTCCTGTTCCCAGTGACATAGTTCCATGCACCATTGCCGTCTAGCATATTTCTGTACCTCCGTCAAAGGCAGACAGATAAGTAGACAACATAATAAACGGCAATGCGCTGTTACCCCTGATACTGTACGATATGTTACGCTGTTCCAGTGTTGCACTAGAGCCAAGTAGGGCACAAATTTGTCCTGAAATGCTATTCAGATGAGGTGTCGATCCTCGCGATGAGGGGAGCGCGTGGTCTGGGTGGTGCAACCTGACCCATCTCATCATATTCTACGTCCTTCCATGAACCATTGCATTGCTGAAACACTTCGTCGCACACGGGCAGTAATTTCCCGCATGGACGCATTACTTTCTGTCATGCCAATAATGCGCCCTCTTTCAAACTCAGTGATTTGACGGCACGGTACGTTCCAAATGGCTCTAAGAAGTATTGGACTTAACAGCTGAGGTCATCAGTCCCCTAGACTTAGAACTACTTAAACCTAACTAACCTAAGGACATCACACGGATTCATGTCCGAGGCAGGATTCGAACCTGCGACCGTAGCAGCAGCGCGGTTCCGGATTGAAGCACCTAGAACCACTCGGCCACAGCGTCCATACATCTGTGAGGCATCATGCCTGTCTGCTCAAGTCACACTGATCCATTACCTTCGGTTTATAGTGACAACAAGTGCCGCAGGTACATTTTACCGGTAGGTGGCGTTGCACCGCAATATCGATATTGACCTTGAATCCACGGGCCGAAATGGTTCAAATAGTAATCATTTCTGCAGAACATACTAATGTACATGCCGTGTTAATAACAACGTCTAGTCGTTAAAGGTGTTCTGTTTTTTTTCTGAACATGTGTGTGTGTGTTTTTTTATATTTTACTGACGATAGAGGTTAGATATGTTATAAGTGAAAATACTGCAAATAACATCCATAACACGAATTTTTTGATTATTACTTTTGAACATACCACTACAAATATAGATAGTTCAGATACTTTTTGTTGTGGTCAGTATGGTGGCTCTGGGGCTACATTGTGATTGGCTATATCTTTTGGGTGAAGTACTGGGATGTGATTGATTGTTTCATTTTAATGGTGGTTAAAATATTAAACTCTTGTTTGTGGAGAGGGAAAGGGACAGGAAGTTGAGTGGGAGGAGTAGAGGAGGGGGTTAGGGGTACATAATGTATTCATGATCATTGTACCTTCCCTTGATTTTTTTGTCCAGTTGCGCCATATAGTACCTTTCTACAGTGCTGGCAGTGTTTCATGCAAAGGATCCATGCTACAGCGAAAACGCCGTAGTGCTGAGCAACCACTGGCTACAACTCACGGATATTACATGCCATAATGATACCTCCAATACATTTTCAAAAGGTGGTGTTCCACAGCTCGTAAATATTTGCAGAACATCTCGATGATTGTCAAGAGCTAGTCATAAAATTTCTTCAATTAACAACTATTTTCGGTCCAGAGACTATCACCATGATTATAACAGCATTTACAACATCGTATTAGGCGTTATAAAATCATTGGCGTCGGGTAAATAAAACCATGAATTCGTCACTGTTGTTGTGTAGTAATAGAAATTACATCGTCAGTCATAAACTGCGCCCATGGAAATTCATTCATGTTACATCAATAGTTAGCCTTAGCGCTAGGAACGGGGGTGTTCTACATGCTGATGAAGCTGTGTAGTATCTGAGAAGTATTACGCAAACCATTCTGACACAGTTGTTAAGCAGTGGGATATTACGTTTTGTTGAAGGTACCCTTCAAGACACTCTATGCGAGTAAATAGATAAACATGATTGAACAGAAGATATATTTATCAGTCACTCGCTGGCGATGATGGCAGTCATAGAGGTCTTATTCCACTTCATACACTTATCAGCCACTGATCAGAATGGTGGGATTCTAGTCCAGTATGACATTGCATAGGGCTACTTAGAAAAATCGGCAGGTCATACAAAATGGTGCGAGATTTTCGAAATTCTGAGAAAAATATGAGTAACACACGTGATGTTACAATATGTAGAAGAAGCAAGAGGAAACAATATAAATAGAAGACCAAGAACTGGGTGCTCGGATTGAAGGGCTGGAAGACGGGGTGCAGTTTTTCGTCCATACTTCAAAAATGGTTCAGATGGCTCTGAGCATTATGGGACTTAACATCTATGGTCATCAGTCCCCTAGAACTTAGAACTACTTAAACCTAACTAACATAAGGACATCACACAACACCCTTTCGTCCCTACTGTTCAATCTATAAATCGAGAAAGCAATTATGGAAATATATGGTCAAAAGTGGGATTAAAATCCATGGTGAAAGAGTAGCAATGATAAGCTTAGATGATGACTTATCCTCAGTTAAAGTGAGAAAGAACTGCAGGACCTGTTTAATGCTATGAGCAGTCTAATGAGCACATAGTTTGGATTGGAGTAAACCTAAGAAAGACGAAAGTAATAAGAAGTATCAGAAATAGTGAAGTGTTGGCAGAAGAGCCAACACCGTGTTGCTAGAGGAGGCCGAAATGCACGCTTTTAAGCTCACGTAGATTGGGGTGAGGTCTGGAACAAGGTAAAGTAATTATCCTATAAAGAAAAGAACGTAGTTCTTGGAAACTTAACTTTAATCCACAATTGGTGTACATCGCTCTTGACGGTACATGTTATAACCTCAATATAAACTGGTAATGGCGCCTTGCTAGGTCGTAGCAAATGACGTAGCTGAAGGCTATGCTAACTATCGTCTCGGCAAATGAGAGCGTATTTGTCAGTGAACCTTTCCTAGCAAAGTCGGCTGTACAATTGGGGCGAGTGCTAGGACGTCTCTCTAGACCTGCCGTGTGGCGGCGCTCGGTCTGCAATCACTGACAGTGCCGACACGCGGGTCCGACGTATACTACCGGACCGCGGCCGATTTAAAAGCTACCACCTAGCAAGTGTGGTGTCTGGCGGTGGCACCACAAATAGTACTAACGATAAACGTAAAATTGGCGACCTCAAAGTAGATTATATTAAGGAACTCTGCTACCTCTGGAGCAAAATAACATATGACAGCAGACTAGGACACGCAAAGGGAGCATTCCGTATCGAGAGAAAATCTTCATCATCAAAATCATCATCGTAATCATCTACATTCATATTTATAGGAACCTGTTCTACCTTCATTTTGTTAGCTTCGTCGTTTTGTGGACTGTCCTACACTGAGCAGCCACAACATAATGAACACCGACCTACTACTGATATAAACCGTCCAGGCGCTAGCAGCGTTACCTGGCGAGAAATGACTGCTAGTCAGGCACAAGCACGGTGCTGTAATATAGTGGACGTCTCATCCGTGTGGAGAACGAGGAAGGCGTGCGATCTATCTGAATTCGATCGAGGACAAGTTGTCATGCGCCGGGGTCTTAGCACGAGCATTTCGGAAGCTGCACGACTTGTCAGGTGTGTGGTGAGTGTCTTCAGCACAAGGCGAAACCAAGGTAAAACCACTTAAAGATGTCGTGGGGATGGGTGGCCACCCCTCATTCCAGATTTCGGACGTCGTAGGCTGGGCATCTGGTAAAACAGGACAAGCGGCGAACTGTGGCGAAACTAACGTCAGACTTTAATGCTTGGCAGAGACCAAATGCGTCTCAACACACTTAATGATGGGCCTCTGCAGCCGATGACCCATGCATGTGCCAGTGTTAACACCACGATATCGGCAACGACGGCTGAAATGGGTCCGTGACCATCGGCACTGGACGTTGGCGCAGTGGCACAGTGTTCCTTGGTCTGATGAACCCCGATACATTCTTCATCATGCCGAAGGGCGCGAATCCATCGACTTCCAGGGAAATAGCTCCTTGATACCTGTACTGGGGGACGGAGACAAACTAGCGGTGGCTACGTTATTCTCTGTGGAACATTCACGTAGTCCAGTGGAGCTCGTGCAACGCACCGTGATGCCTTCGGAGTATCGCACACTGGTTGCAGACACCCCTCCATCACGGTCATGTTTTCCGACGACAGTGTCATTTCTCCACAAGACAATGCGCCTTATCACAAGGCCAGGAATGGGAAAGAGTGGTTCGAGGAACACAGCGGCGAGTTCCAACTAATGTGCTGGCCCCCAACTCATCAAATCTGAACCAGATGGAATAAAGCTGACATGTGATTGAACGTGGAGTCAGTGATCATCGCTCCGCACCCCGGAATTCATGGGAATTAGGTGACTTTATTGTACAGGGGGTGCCAACTCCCTCCAGCAACCTACCAAGTCCTCATTGCTTCCATGTCACGAAACGTCACCGCTGTTATCCATTCCAAAGGTGGACCTGCTGGCTACTAGGTACGTAGTCATAATGTTCTGTCACCGCTCTGAATATTGGTTGGGACCAGACTACAAGGCCATCAGTCCCGCTCTGAATATTGCAAACTTTTTTTTAGGAGATCTGCTTGCTGCATTCTTTTTACATATGACTTCCATTTCTGCTTATGTCTCTCGAATTTCTCTGTTACTGCAAATATTTTAAGCTCATTTTTAATATCTGTGTCTCTTAACCTATCTTGTACTTTACATCCTTTAATTGATTTGACAAATTATATTTCCAACCTCACGTCACTATCCGTTTTATCTCTTTCTTGTTTGATATCCAAGCCTCATATCCGCGAAGTAGCACAGGAGCATCTGGTGTTTTATAGCGATTCAGTTACTTTTTTCACAGGCACTCAGAAATTTGGCTTTGTTATTCTTTTCATATTTATCATAATCAAAAGCAATCTCACAGTCCAATTAATTGAAGTGGCTGACTTGCTCGTTTATTTTGTTGTCTATCAATCTTTTTGTTGGAAACTTGTTTCTCTCGGAAAGGCACTACATTTGCCTTTCCTATAGATACCTGTAAATTAGATTTTCACTAATTTGATCTATTTAAAAATATTTCCTTGTAATCCTTCTTCTGAAGCAGCTATTACAATCTTGTCGTCTGCATGTATTAATGTTCTGGTAATTTCCAAGAATGTTTGCTTATCGAGCCGCGAACCACAAAAGACAGATATCGATCGTACGATTCTAAATCGACCACTGTAGTGGTGGGAGTTATGAGCAGTATTTACAGTGGTCACTAAAGCAACGACAAAAGAAGAAAGTTGACTAAAATATTTGTAATTACAAAGGAAACGACTTACCTCATTCGGCATCGCCGTTGTTGTCATGGAAAAATCCATTTGATGTGTATGCTACGGGAAGTATTCCCATTTTGTCGTAACGTGGGTAGACTCAGCCTATGTCACGCAAAAATATGGGTCCAGAATCACTTGAGTCAACTTTTCCTTGCAACCGCAAGCTACGGAAATACAGACACCGAAACAAGTAGAGTTGGTCTCTTTCTCCTTGATGCTCTTCTCTTTTAATGGAAGATTTAACTGATATCCACAGCCTCTAGATGTTCTGCGTGTGCGCACTGGGATCATAGGAAGACACAAACTCTACACAATGGTTCATGAACTCGTGATTGAATCCTTCTGCTGTTAATGCCTTGTAGGATTGAAAGCCGTCTGTAATAACTTTTTTACCGGACAGTATAAAGTGCTTTATCAAACCGACTAAAGTTACCTTGTATCTGGAGAACACTCTTACCACAAAGCACTTCGGGACTCTGGTTCGATGCCACCGAATACCCAAATGTGTTCGATTTCATTGTTTACAGGTCGTCTTCTCTGGTTTTTATTCTTGCTTTATGCGACCCATCCAATTCAACAACTTTATTTGGTCCACCGATCGGTGCACTGTCGTTTGTAACTATTATATAACAGTCTTCTCTGCAAAACCCGAAATTGTCGCACTCGTCAGTGTCTGACGCTGTCGCTTGCAAGGTGTTCTCTCTAATGCAGCAAGATATGAGAATTATGCTGGTCTGGATGGATAATCTTGAACAGTCAAACCATGTGTTTTTCCTGATAGTCGTCCTTTTACCACAGTTTCCACAATGAAATTTAAAGGTACTTCACTGTCATAACTCTTCTTACGAATTTTTATAGACTTTGCCCCACCGCAATCTACATAATGTCTCCTTTCATCATCCGGTATTAGTCCCTATTTCCTACAAAAATTAAAACAATTCTATGCATTACGTAAGTACGAAATTCAACTATTCCACGTCAGGCAATTGGCCACAGAAACGTCTACAACACCAGACAACCCAAGTCACTACCGACATAAATCGTATATGTTTCCGTAGCAACTCGCTAATTATTTATCACGACTCCCGACACCACAGTCGCGTGTTCGATTTAGTATCGTACGTTCGAGTTCAATAATTTGGGGCCTGCAGCTTCGATAAGCAAACATTCTTGGAAATTACCAATGTTTTATATAGTGGTCTTATTTAGATTTGTTCCTTTGCCACATTTCTTTCCGCATTTTACTTAATCATTTCATTTATGTATAAGTTGAAAAAGGCCGGGGAAAGACTGCAGCTTTATTTATCTCCATGGTTAATTATAGTGCCATTCTTACTTTCTCTGTTCTCTGTTTTTAACGGAAATTTATTTTCATTGTATAAGATTTTCACGGTTTTAATCAAGTGTCGCAAATTCCATTATCTTGTAATACTGATCAAAGTTTTGTTCTGTTTATTCTGTCAAACAAATTTGGCATAGTCGATAAAAGCTACATGTCTCTCGTAATTATGTGTTTTTCCTAATTTACCAATATCTTCAAACTGAATACACTATCTCTTGTTGCTCAACCTAATCTAAACTCACTCAGGTAATCAGTTACAGTTCTTTCGGTTACTGACCTTTTAGAGTACAAAAGAATTCCATATCCTATATACAGAGGTACTAAAACACTAACCCCCCTACAGTTATCACAGTCCTTTCGATCGGCTTTCTTAAAAATTGAGTAACACCACAGCTGTCGACCAGGTTTCTTTCTTTATCTCAGCAATAATTTAGGTAATGTAAAAATTTTAGTTGAAGGAGAATTCTGCCGTTTGTTAATAACTCACTGTTAATGCCATCTATATCAGCTGCCTTTCTGTTTTCCATTATTTTTGAAGCTTTATGTAATTTGCTACTGTTAATACATCTACCCCTTTCCCACCTCCTTAAATTTTTGCTTGTTCCATTAAATTTTGGTTGTATCACAACTTTTTTTGTTTTTTGCCCATGGTTTTTCGTTGATTGAGTTAATGTTTAATGTATCTTTTTCTTGTATGCTTAAGTGTTTGATCCACTAGTATCACGTATAGGCTTTCATTTCAGAAGGAAATTTGTCAAAATTTACGTTTAGAGTACAAGCATTATATGGTAGCGAATGATGGACTTCAGGAAAACTGGAACACACGAGAATCAAAGCATTTCAGATGTGGTCCTATAGAAGGAAGAAATATTCGCTGTGTTGGTAAAGAAAGAACATATGGAAAGCACTGACCTGAAGAAAGGAGAGAATGACAGGATATGTGTTAAGACTTCGAGGGTAGCGTCCGTAGTGGTAGTCGCAGGGGCACAGGGCAAAAGTTCTAAGAGAAGAGAGATACTAAAATATCTCCAACAAATAATGGAGGAGGCCGGGTGTTAATGACGGCGCCCTCGCTGACAAGCTAATTGGCGTGCTTGGTTTCGAGCTGTGAGCATAAGTATACGTGTGCGACCTTGGTTTCTTTACACAAAGCGAAGGACTGTAAGGCAGCTCATTATTTGATGTTGTTATTCGGCACTGAACTGAAAAGTATTTGCCGCACTGTGTTTCGTTTATTTACTCTACAATCTGCGGTAGGCGAAAGCGAGACTGTGTTGCCGGCGACAGTTAATTGGGGCGGTAGCGGTTCACCTCGAATCGAGATATTCGGAACACGTGCTTCAGACAATGACTCATGAAAGCTTCCGAGATGGTGATAGGGTGTTCTCATGTACTCAACACCCATGAGTTGGTTGCAATAAAATTCCTTGATATCGCACGTATTGCTCTCTTTGGACTATCCTGCAACTGTAACGACTAATAGGCCATGTGACTTGCCAAACTGTGCTGCGCTGTGCTGCCCTCCCTAAAACTCAGCTGTTGCCTCTAATTGAATTTCTTATGATCGTATAATTGACTGTTAGCAGGAACCATGCAGTTTACTTATATCTCATCTGTCCGTAATAAAGAATTTAAATAAAAGCTGTGAATAGCTGTGAGATAGACTCTACAAGCACACATTCAACTGTTCCTGTTACAACTTAAGCGAGTACTGATTAGACATCGCCCCCTAACATTTAAAACATTTCAGCGAATATACAATTACGGAGATTTTTATCCCTTCGAAGTAGTATACACTGAAGAGCCAAAGAAACTGGTACACCTCCCTAATATCGTGTAGGGCCTCCGCGAGCATGCAGAAGTGCCGCAGCACGACGTGGACTCGGCTAATGTCTGAAATAGTGCTGGAGGGAACTGACACCATGAATCCTGCAGGGCTGTCCATAAATCCATGAGAGTACGAGGGGTTGGAGATCACCTTGCAAGCCATCCCAGATGCTCAATAATGCTCATGTCTGGCGAATTTGGTGGCCAGCGGAAGAGTTTAAACTTAGAAGAGTGTTCCGCAGCCACTATGTAGCAATTATGGACGTGTGGAGTATCGAATTGTGCTGCGGGAACTGCTCAAGTCTGTCGGAATGCACAATGGACGTGAATGGGTGCAGGTGATCACACAAGATTCTTACGTACGTGTCACCTGTCAGAGTCGTATCTAGGCGTGTCGGGAGTCCCATATCACTCCAACTGCACACGGCCCGCACTATTACAGAGCCTCCACCAGCTTGAACAATCCCCTATTCGTGAGGTTGTCTCCATACCTCTACACGTCCATCCGCTTGACGCAATTTGAAACGAGACTCGTCCGACCGGTCAACATGTCTCCAGTCATCAACAGTCCAATGTCGGCGTTGGCGGGCCCGTCGAGGCTAAAAACTTTGTGTAGTGCAATCACGAAGGGCACACGAATAGGCCTTTGGCTCCGAAACCTATATCGATGATGTTTCGTTGAATGGTTCGCAAGCTGACATTTGTTGATGGTCCAGAACTGTAGTCTGCAGCAATTTGCGGAAGGGTTGCCCTTCTGTCACGCTGAGCGATTCTCTTCAGTCAATGTTGGTCCCGTTCTTGTAGGATCTTTTTCCGGCCGCAGCGATGTTGGAGATGTGATGTTTTATCGGATTTCTGATATTCACGGTACACTGCATCGCTACCTTGGAGATGCCGTGTCCCATGGCTCGTGCGCCGGCTATAACACCACGTTCGATCTCACTTAGATCCTGATAACCTGCCATTGTAGCGGCAGTAACTGATCTAACAACTGCGATAAACACTTTTTGTTTTATATAGGGGTTGCCGAACGCAGCGCCGTATACTGCCCCTCTCTCTCTCTCTCTCTCTCTCTCTCTCTCTCTCTCTCTATATATATATATATATATATATATATATATGAAAACGCATGCCTATACCAGTTAGTTTGGCGCTCCAGTGTAGAATGATGCGGCAAGTATCCTATGTTCTTTTCATTTATTGTTGCTTTCAGTGGTGTATCATTTTATACTTTCACTGATTTTTATAAATAGCAGATGTAAACTGCGTATATTTGAAACTGTATTTGGAAATTTATGAATTTGTTGTTGTACTCTTATGTAATATTAATGAAAAAAGTTGTGATTTATGAACAAGAAGAACTATTCTGGTTAGGACAAAATTTTTGTCTATCTAATTAAATGAACAAGGAGACAGTTGAGAGTGAAAAGAAAGTGAGAGACATGGAGGTACCTTATGGGAGGATCAATTTATGTATTGAGAAAAGAACTCTTTTCAGGCAAGGTTTAGACTGATGTGTGGAGCACAAGAAGCAAGAAGTGCTCTGTTGAGAAGGAATTAATGTGACGCGATGTTTGACGCATTTCAGACGCAACGAAGCGTGTTGTCAGAGACTGAGCAATGGCGTCTTGGCAGAATGTATTGGCGAGCTTGTAACTGAATTGACAGTGATTTTCTAAGTGCAATCTTACGTGAACTTTACTGGTCAGCGATGTGAAAGACGGCCGAATTGTAGCAAACTTACAAACTGTGTTTTAGTGGAAAGACAAATGTTACGTGAACTGTTCTACGCCCGAGAAAATCTGAATCAGTTTACAACTAGGGTATAGTGCATTTGGGTAGAGCTTTTAAATAAATGTGAACTTCGTCAATCAAATACATCTGCTGTTACCACTCTACTGAAATTCCTTCACCAGTTCAACGATGTATTCTAACAGTAAGATACAATTTGTATGAAAGTAACTAATTAAAGTTCTTTTACGAATCGTACTTGCGAGCTGCACATATTCCAGAACTAGTTGTTTCATTATAATAGACCTGTCCACACGCTTCTTTTCCTTTATAATCACTTTTCAATATTTAATATTAACCAGTGATTGAGAATTATCTCTCCACTTACTACAGTTACAGCTTCCAGCCCCATGAACCACTTCGCACTTTTGTTGATAGGTTCCCTGCTAGCATGCTACTGACCTCACTGCAGCAGTTTGGAGATAAGTCACCAAATGTCTCATTCCTAGCACCACTTTTCGCTGGTATTAACTTATTTTATTTATCACTACGTCTTTGTACAGGGTGAGCCATTAACTATTGCCACCAAGAATAACTCCGAATGTATGATAGGAGCTGAAAAATTTGTGGGGCAAAAGTTGTATGTGACAAGGTGGGTATCCCATTAAAAAAAAAAAAGTTGAACTTCATATCTCTGTCGCAACCACAGCTAGCAACAAAAAATAAAAGTCATATTATGGCCCCCGTTGTCCCATGGAACATTTGTCCGACAAACTTTTCAGCTACTGTCATACTTTCGGAGTTTTTGTAGGTGGCAACAGTTAATGACGCACCCTGTATATCTGTTTTTACACTGCTTATGTGCACACGGCGTGAGTGGGCGTATGTGAGTACTAACGCATGTCATCAGTGGACACACACGAGACAGTGCAGTAGTGGAAAAAGTTTGACTATCAGTGCTTATGGTTATCAATTGAACATTTCTAAGGAGACTAATAACGAGTCTTCCACGTGTGCCAGAGGAGTAGAGTGTTAGAAGAGTTACTACAGAGTTGACAACTGCTTTCTGCTTATTTAATAACACAGTAGAAAATGAAAGAGAACGCACGTACAAGCGAATTATAGGAAGTTCAACACCGCTTTAAGAAGACAGAAACAAATCTGTTACAAACTGACAGCACGCAGAAATGAATCCAAAGCAGTTCAAAAATGTTCAAATGTGTGTGAAATCTTACGGGACTTAACTACTTAAGTCTTCAATCCCTAAGCTTACACACTACTTAACCTAAATTATCCTAAGGACAAAGACACACACCCATGCCCGAGGGAGGACTCGAACATCCGCCGGGACCAGCCAAAGCAGTGAAAACATTCTTAAAGCCTTCTTAAAGCCATATATTGCCTTCATTAAAACATTTATATCTCGTAAGATAGCTTAAAAATACGTTTTTATCATATGCCACCAAAGCTGAATTCAGACTCACAAACATTGCCTTTAGGAGAAATGCAGAAGTAGCACGTAAATCAAGAATGGAAGGGTTCCACCATTGTCACCAAATGGGGGCAGGGACTGCTGGGGACGCAGCAACCGTTCTAAATACAGTGAGGTGACGAGATTCTTGGGATAGCGATATGCACATGTACTGATTACGGTAGGACCGCGTACGCAAGGTATAAAAGGGCAGTGCATTGGCGGATCTGTCAGTTGTACTCAGGTGATTTGCGTGAAAAGGTTTCCGAAGTGGTTATGGCTGCACGACGGGAATTAACAAACTTTAACGCCGTGTGGTAGTTGGAGCTAGAGGTACGGGACATACCATAACGGAAATCGTTAGGGAATTCAATATTCCAAGACCCGCAGTGTCAAGAGTGTGCCGAGAACACCAAATAGCAGGCATTACCTCTCACCAAGGACAACGCCGTGGCCGACGGCCTTCACTTGACGAGTGAAACCAGCGGCGTTTGCGAAGAGTTGTCAGTGATAACATCAAGAAACACTACGTGAAATAACCCCGTAAATCAATATGGGACGAACGACTAACGCATCCATTAGGACGGTGTGGCGAAATTCGTCGGTGATGGACTATTGCAGCAGACGACAGACGTGAGTGCTTTTGCTAACAGCACGACACCACCAGCAGCGCCTCTCCTGGACTCGTGATCACATCTGTTGGGCCCTACATGACTGGAAAACGGTGGTATGGTTAGATGAATCCCCATTTCAGTTGGCAAGAGTTGATGGTAGGGTTCGAGTGTGGCGCAGACCCTACGAAGCAATGGACCCAAATTGTCAACAAGGCACTGTACGAACTGGTGGTGGCTCCATGACGGTGTGGACTGTTCTTATATGGATCAGTGACAGGAGATGCTTATGTACGGCTATTTGGAGACCATTTGCAGCCATTCATGAACTTTAAGTTCTCAACTACAGTGGAATTTTTAAGATGACAGTGCACCATATCAGTGGGCCACAATTGTTCACGACTCGTTTGGAAAACGCTCCGGACAGTTAGAGGGAATGAGTTGGTCACTCAGTTAGCCCGACATGAATCCCGTCTAATGTTTCGGAGACATAATCGACACGTCAGCTCGAGCACAAAATCCTGCGCCAACAACATTTCCGCAATTACGGACGACTGTAGAGGCAACGTGGGTCAATATTTCTTCAGAGGGCTTCTTAAGAGCCGGCCGCTGTGGCCGAGCGGTTCTAAGCGTTTCAGTCTGGAACCGCGCTCCTGCTACGGTACGGTCGCAGGTTCGAATCCTGCCTTGGGCATGGATGCGTGTGATGTCTTTAGGTTAGTTAGGTTTAAGTAGTTGTAAGTCTAGGGCACTGATGACCTCAGATGTTAAGTCCCATAGTGCTTAGAGCCATTTTGAACTTCTGAGACTTGTTGCGCATATGCCACGCCAAGTTGCTGCACCAAGCCGGCCAGAAGAAGGTCTGGCACGATATTAGGAAGTATCCCGTGACTGTTCTCACCTCAGTGTAATACAAATATAACAGAATCGCAAGACTCACACAATTGGTCTTGCCTGTGAGACGTGAAAATTACAGTATTCACCGAAAAAAACCGATAAACTTAGTTACTGAAATTCAGATTACGATGTAGTAATTTACAGCTGTTGTCCTTGTGGCAAAACTTTAAGGGGTTAAAAACATATTTCGGTACATTAAACAAACACAAAACTATGTGTGTTGGATACAACGTTTACTGTATGCTCTATTTATGATTAAAGTATGAATGCCATTGGGAACGTGAGATCTCTATCTATATGCACAAACCACGTAGCAGCATAGTCCCTTATAACATCTCGTGAAACAAGCGGAAAAATCAGGAATCCGAAAGTTAAATCGCATCTGCCGCCGTTGGATAAGCAGCTGCAGTAGCAAGTCGTATACCCCTAGCTTACTTATTGGTTACATAGTTTAATTCTTAATTTCTTTGCGTGTTTTTGGGTACTTGCATTGTTTAATTCATAAATTTCTGGCGTATTATAGTATTTGAGAGTTGTAGCATCGCGCTTTAGTGTTTACTTCGTAGATTCTTACTTAAATTGCGTGTTAGTTTCCTATAGGAGGTGTAATTTCGAGTTTTAGTTACTGTAATCGTAAATTCAGGCAGATTGTAGCGCAGTCGATAGGCATTTGTACAGGTTAGTTAATACATTCTTTGCGTGTTTCCCTTGCGTTATCTAGGCACGGACTCGTGTTTCAGTAACTGTTGTTCAACATCGATTAGAATGGACAGGGACTGTGATTGCTGTGTTCGGATGAGGGCTGAGTTGGCATCCCTTCGCTCACAGCTGCAAGCGGCGCTGACTTCGGTCGCGCAGCTTGACTTGGGTGTCACGGGGATGTCAACCTCGTCCCGTCTGTCCTCAGATCGGTCTGCCGCTGTGGTTGCCCCGGTTGCTGCCCGCAGTGGGGCTGAGCCCTCGCCTGTGGTTGATTGGGAGGTCGTTCCAAGGCGTGGCAGGCAGCGAAAGACGTCCCGGGAGGCTGATCAGAAAGCCTCTCCGGTGCGTCTGACGAACAGGTTTCAGGCACTGTCTCTGGCTGAGCCAGATGCAGCTGCCTGCCCTGTTTCAGAGGATGATTCTCAGCCTTCAAGGTCCGGGCAATCACAGAGGGTGGGCTTATTGGTAGTTGGGAGCTCCAATGTTATGCGCGTAATGGGGCCCCTTAGGGATATGGCGGCTAAGGAGGGGAAGAAATCCAGTGTGCACTCCGTGTGCATTCCGAGTGGAGTCATTCCTGATGTGGAAAGGGTCCTACCGGATGCCATGAAGAGCACAGGGTGCAGCCAGCTGCAGGTGGTGGCACATGTCGGCACTAATGACGTGTGTCGCTTTGGATCTGAGGAAATTCTCTCTGGATTCCAGCGACTTTCAGATTTGGCGAAGGCTGCCGGTCTTGCTTACGAGATGAAGGCAGAGCTCGCCATCTGCAGTATCGTTGACAGAACGGACTGCGGACCTTTGGTGCAGAGCCGGGTGGAGGGTCTGAATCAGAGGCTCAGACGGTTTTGCGACCGTGTTGGCTGCAGATTCCTTGAGTTGCGCCATAGGGTGGTGCGGTTTCGGGTTCCGCTGAATAGGTCAGGAGTTCACTACACTCAGCTGGCGGCTACACGGGTAGCGGAGGCTGTGTGGCGTGGACTGGGCGGTTTTTTAGGTTAGAAGGCCTCGGGAAAGTACGGGGTGGGCTGCAATCTCAAAGGGTGCATAGCAAATACAGGACGTGTTTGGATCAAGGAACAGTCGGAATTGTAGATGTAAATAGTTGTAGTGGTGCTGAGAAAGTCCCTGAGCTTCAAGCGCTAATAGAAAGCACAGAAGCTGAAATCGTTATACGTACAGAAAGCTGACTAAAGCCTGAAATAAGTTCTGCAGAAATTTTTACGAAGTCTCAGACGGTGTTCAGGAAAGATAGATTAGGCATAATTGGTGGTGGAGTGTTTGTGTCTGTCAGTAGTGGTTTACCTTGTAGTGAAGTCGAAGTAGATACTCCGTGCGAATTGGTATGGGTGGAGGTTATACTTAACAGCCGAACTAAGTTAATAATTGGCTCCTTTTACCGGCCCGCAGACTCCGATGATATAGTTGCTGAACAGATCAGAGAAAATTTGAGTCTCGTAACAAATAAATACCCCACTCATACGTTTATAGTTGGTGGGGACTTCAACCTTCCCTCGATATGTTGGCAAAAATACTTGTTCAAAACCGGTGGTAGGCAGAAAACATCTTCCGAGATCGTCCTAAATGCTTTCTCCGAAAATTATTTCGAGCAGTTAGTCCACGAACCCACGCGAATTGTAAATGGTTGCGAAAACACACTTGACCTCTTAGCCACAAACAATCCAGAGCTGATAGAGAGCATCATGACTGATACAGGGATTAGTGATCACAAGGTCGTTGTAGCTAGGCTCAATACCGTTTCTTCCAAATCCACCAGAAACAAACGCAAAATAATTTTATTTAAAAAAGTGGATAAAGTGTCACTAGAAGCCTTCCTGAGAGACAATCTCCATTCCTTCCGATCTGACTATGCAAATGTAGACGAGATGTGGCTAAAATTCAAAGATATAGTAGCAACAGCAATTGAGAGATTCATACCTCATAAATTGGTAAGAGATGGAACTGATCCCCTATGGTACACAAAACAGGTCCGAACTCTGTTGCAGAGGCAACGGAAAAAGCATGCGAGGTTCAGAAGAACGCGAAATCCCGAAGATTGGCTAAAATTTACAGACGCGCGAAATTTGGCACGGACTTCAATGCGAGATGCCTTTAATAGGTTCCACAACGAAACATTGTCTCGAAATTTGGTAGAAAATCCGAAGAAATTCTGGTCGCATGTAAAGTACACAAGCGGCAAGACGCAGTCAATACCTTCGCTGCGCAGTGCCGATGGTACTGTTACCGACAACTGTGCCGCTAAAGCGGAGTTACTGAACGCAGTTTTCCGAACTTCCTTCACCAGGGAAGACGAATGGAATATTCCAGAATTTGAAACACGAACACCTGCTAGCATGAGTTTCTTAGAAGTAGATACCTTAGGGGTTGCGAAACAACTCAAATCGCTTGATACGGGCAAGTCTTCAGGTCCAGATTGTATACCGATTAGATTCCTTTCAGATTACGCTGATACAATAGCTCCCTACTTAGCAATCATACACAACCGATCGCTCACCGATAGATCTGTACCTACAGATTGGAAAATTGCGCAGGTCGCACCAATGTTTAAGAAGGGTATTAGGAGTAATCCATCGAACTACAGACCTATATCATTGACGTCGGTTTGCAGTAGGGTTTTGGAGCGTATACTGTATTCAAACATTATGAATCACCTCGAAGGGAACGATCTATTGATACGTAATCAGCATGGTTTCAGAAAACATCGTTCTTGTGCAACGCAGCTAGCTCTTTATTCGCACGAAGTGATGGCCGCTATCGACAGGGGATCTCAAGTTGATTCCGTATTTCCAGATTTCCGGAAAGCTTTTGACACCGTTCCTCACAAGCGACTTCTAATCAAGCTGCGGGCCTATGGGGTATCGTCTCAGTTGTGCGACTGGATTCGTGATTTACTGTCAGGAAGGTCGCAGTTCGTAGTAATAGACGGCAAATCATCGAGTAAAACTGAAGTGATATCAGGTGTTCCCCAGGGAAGCGTCCTGGGACCTCTGCTGTTCCTGATCTATATAAATGACCTGGGTGACAATCTGAGCATTTCTCTTAGGTTGTTCGCAGATGTAATTTACCGTCTAGTAAGGTCATCCGAAGACCAGTATCAGTTGCAAAGCGAATTAGAAAAGATTGCTGTATGGTGTGGCAGGTGGCAGTTGACGCTAAATAACGAAAAGTGTGAGGTGATCCACATGAGTTCCAAAAGAAATCCGTTGGAATTCGATTACTCGATAAATAGTAAAATTCTCAAGGCTGTCAATTCAACTAAGTACCTGGGTGTTAAAATTACGAACAACTTCAGTTGGAAAGACCACATAGATAATATTGTGGGGAAGGCGAGCCAAAGGTTGCGTTTCATTGGCAGGACACTTAGAAGATGCATTAAGTCCACTAAAGAGACAGCTTAGACTACACTCGTTCGTTCTCTGTTAGAATATTGCTGCGCGGTGTGGGATCCTTACCAGGTGGGACTGACGGAGGACATCGAAAGGGTGCAAAAAAGGGCAGCTCGTTTTGTATTATCACGTAATAGGGGAGAGAGTGTGGCAGATACGATATGCGAGTTGGGATAGAAGTCATTAAAGCAAAGACATTTTTGGTCGCGGCGAATTCTATTTACGAAGTTTCAGTCGCTAACTTTCTCTTCCGAATGCGAAAATATTTTGATGAGCCCAACCTACATAGGTAGGAATGATCATCAATACAAAATAAGAGAAATCAGAGCTCGAACAGAAAGGATTAGGTGTTCGTTTTTCCAGCGCGCTCTTCGGGAGTGGAATGGTAGAGAGATGGTATGATTGTGGTTCGACGAACCCTCTACCAAGCACTTAAATGTAGATGTAGATCTTTGATGAATAATTTCCTTGGACACGCTTTGAAAAACAGAAAAAAACCGTGCATCAGACTACGAAACCAATTGCCTAAAATGCGGAAGCACATAATACGAGTATATGAGTCAGACAGGAGGACTAGTTCATGTTGTAAGTATGCGGTTATCGATCCTGTACTTGACGGATCGACTCTACACTTACGCTTCTTTACTACACCGCAGCGACATTGCTGACGGGGATGCCACACAGTGCCAGAAGGGAAAGATGGCGCCTGAAGATCGTTTGGCGCGAAGGAATGAGTTAGTCGCGCCAGAACCATCACGAGAGTAGGACACGTATGTGTTTGACAGACGCGATCATTGTCAGAATAATAATTTTGAAACTCAGGATTAAGTTCGCATCGGGGGAGTGGTTATATACTTGAAATATGATCGTACGGTACGAAATCGACAATGGTAAACATGTAAGCTTGTGACTGATGCTTGATAGGTGTAATTGTAGTGTGAGTGAGAACAGAAGAAGAAGACAAATAGTACTTAAATTTAAACTGAAATAAATTAAATGTGTCGTACAAAAGTGTTCACATATTGCAACTTCTTCATTATTAATAGAATTTTTGGAAGCCAATGAGTTATAGAACAGTGTGGGCATGCATCGTAGGCGCACGGTCAGAGGTTTAGTTAATCGCCGCATATCTTGTGAGTAGGTTAGCACTCCAAAAGTGGCTACTTATGAAGGACCGACGCCAAATTTTCCAACCAGGCAGACTACAGCAACTAATAATCAAGCATAAATCAGTATATAGTACAGAGCGTCGGCTGACAACAACACTACAAAAATATAAAGATCTAACCGAATAGCATTAGCTGAACATTCAAATTCTGTCAGTCATACCAAAGGAGAGATTGAGGATTACATGTGCGTAATCTACGAAGCGGATGAAGGTTTGTTGTTAAATTTGCTAGAGGAACTGGAAATATTTACGGAAATTGAAAAAATCCACAAAACTATTAAGCAAACAGAAAGAATTCAATTTGAAAGGACGGCGGTCTAGAATGACATCAAGCTGTTTCACCGTGTCACTTAATGAGACAGGGCTGCCTTCGATACTGATGGCCGGCAGACTTGCAGGGCTGGCTCAGTGAGTTATTATTAAGGAGTAAATCAACATAGAACAAAGAATAACATACACTACTAGACATTAACATTGGTACGCCACGAAGATGACGGGCTACAGACGCGAAATTTAACCGACAGGAAGAAGATGCTGTGATATGCAAATGATTAGCTTTTCAGAGCATTCACACAAGGCTAGCGCCGGTGACGACACCTACAACGTGCTGACAGGAGGGAAGTTTCCAACCGATTTATCATATACAAACAGCAGTTGACCGGCGAGCCTGGTGAAACGTTGTTGTGATGCCTCGTGTAAGGAGGAGAAATCCGTACCATCACGTTTCCGACTTTGATAAGGGTCGGATTGTAGCCTATAGCGATTGTGGTTTATCGTATCGCGACATTGCTGCTCTCGTTGGTCGAGATCCAATGACTGTTCGCAGAATATGGAATCAGTGGGTTCAGGAGGGTAATACGGAACGCCGTGCTGGATCCCAACGGCCTCGTATCACTAGCAGTCGAGATTACAGGCATCTTATCCGCATGGCTGTAACGGATCGTGCAGCCACGTCTCGATCCCTGAGTCAACAGATGGGGACGTTTGCAAGACAACAACCACCTGCACGAACAGTTCGACGACGTTTGCAGCAGCATGGACTATCAGCTCGGAGACCATGGCTGCCGTTACCCTTAACGCTGCATCACAGACAGGAGCGCCTACGATGGTGTACACAACGACGAACCTGGGTGCACGAATGGCAAAACGTCATTTTTTTCGGATGAATCCAGGTTCTGTGAACTGCATCATGATGGTCGCATACGTGTTTGGCGACATCGCGGTGAACGGACATTGGAAGCGTGTATTCGTCATCGCCATACTATCGTTTTCACCCGGCGTGATGGTTTGGGGTGCCATTGGTTACACGTCTCGGTCACCTCTTGTTCTCATTGACGGCACTTTGAACAGTGGACGTTTCATTTAAGATGTGTTACGACCCGTGGCTCTACCCTTCATTCGATCCCTGCGAAACCCCACAATCCAGCAGGATAATGCACGACCGCATGTTGCAGGTCCTTTACGGGCCTTTCTGGATACAGAAAATGTTCGACTGCTGCCCTTGCCAGCACATTCTCCAGATCTCTCACCAACTGAAAACGTCTGGTCAATGATGGCCGAGCAACTGTCTCGTCACAATGCGCCAGTCAGTACTCTTGAGGAACTGTGGTATCGTGTTGAAGCTGCATGGGCAGCTGTTCCTGTACACGCCATCCAAGCTCTGTTTGACTCAATGCCCAGGCGTATCAAGGCCGTTATTATGGCCTGAGTTCGTGGTTTTGGGTACTGATTTCTCAGGATCTATGCACCCAAATTGTGTGAAAATGTAATCACATGTCAGTTCTAGTATAATATATTTGTCCAATCAATACCCGTTTATCATCTGCATTTCTTCTTGGTGTAGCAATTTTAATGTCCTGTAGTGTACATAATAAATCGATATTATTTTAAATTCAGTTGCGTTGAATGCTAAATGTTTTATCTGTACATTTTACGTACGTCTTTCAAGAAACATAAAAGTCTTAATTCATTGCACTGTTCGTAATTCCATACGAATAAATATTATTCTGCACAGTGCAACCAGTACAGTTTCATTTGGCGCGCCACTTCATTCCCACACTGTGATCCATCTGTTACACGAATTGGATCTGCAAGAAGCCGTGAACATGTACCCTCTTCTGAAATGAGCTATACTTGTTGCACAATGGTCTTAACGTTGGACGGAATGTGTAGCTACCTTTACAGCTGAGGACGTTCCAGTAAGAGAGACCTAGGCGGAGATAGTGCTCTATTATGGTGCCTGGTACGGTCATTGCTAACCGCATCACTTGTCCAGTAATGACAACACGTTAATGAAGCGTAAAGCACTCTTCGAAGATGATATCCGACTGATGTGCGACAGTATTCAACACAACTGCAAGACCGTTAGCTGAGAAATATAAGTCGTTGCCGAAGGCAGATAATATAACATGTGAATATAATTTGAGTCACGAGGGACCTTTGCTTCAGTATCTACAGTTTGTATGGTACCTGTAGACTGAACAGTTTGACACTAGAACGGAGCGTCCATCAGGCAGGCAATCCGTGGTACCACGCGATAAACTGGCAAGGAGATGCGTATTTTTTCTTTGGTGTTCTGACAGAAATATACTATTACCTCGTAATTCTCTGGTTAAGAGCTATTGTGTCACTTTACTGCTATCTTGCAGGGGAGTCCCACAACTCTCGCCTTGTAAGCTGCCACTGGAGAGAAACAAGAGCAAAGGATCGCCTTGATTCGACTAAACGCTACTGGGCGACCTTGGCGTCAGAAGCAAGAGAAGCTTTCTAATTGCGCCCGTGAAGACACGAACAAAGCCGACTTGCGTTGCAAAACGCTGCGTGTGTTCGAAACTGTTAACCTGATTCAGAAAGTTAGTTACTAGACAGACACACCTTTAAGACCCAGCTGAATTAAGAGACCAAACTGATTAACAACTAATACGATTAAACGTTAAGGCCCTAGCTGTGGAGCCAAAAGTGGAGAGTTGCATAACACTGAAAGCGAGATTAATGAAAGGTGACAACAGAAACAAGTTTTAAATGAACACATTAATTTATTCAAATAAGACACAAACATGAACCGCATCTGACTACCCGAAAATATTAAGTTAATATTACAAAACTGCACTGTATGGTTTGCTTCTCAGTTACTTGAAGGGTTTGAGAACGTTACCTTACAGACGCAACTGACGTTCTGAAATGAGACGTGGGTTTATAACTAAACGAACACAGTTACTGTTTACTTGACTGTTAGACTGATAAACGCATGCGTCTACCATACAGTGCTGGACATGGTTCAGGTAACTGCAATGAGCTGACCAAATTCTAATGTTTCGTCCTAATGTGCCGATGAAGCTAATGATGCTTATCGTAAAATATCGGCCAGGGATATGAAGAATACTGCCAAATACAGTTTTACCAAATCCACTTTGCGTATGTCTTGCAGCTAGCGGCAAAGTGGTCAGCGTCTGTTCACCGGTGCTGAGGTTGAAATTTTATATTCTGGAACTAACCCTTCCAGTCTTAACACTCCGAATTCAGTCAATGAGTCTACTAAACCCCGCCTCATTCCATGTACAATCATCATGGAGCATTTTGATAATCACAATATTACCCCAGGTGGTCAATCCTCCGCGAATAGTACTGGCGCTACTGGTGTTTCGCGTTCTGGGGCGGCCGGGTTAAAATGCAGTGTGATTCAATAGGGGAAGTCGGAGTCTTCTGGCCAACTTAAAACCAAAACAAATACATCTTTTGCAACACTTAACATACAAACACTCTTGCAACTAAGTAAACTTCATAAATTTGGGAGATACATTCACAGCACCGAAGATTCAAATTTTGGCACTTCTAGGAACACGAATGACGGACAATTACGCCATAAATTTCTGCAATTATCGTCTTTTTAAAAATAAAACTGGTGAAAGAATACTTAATAAAACACCGCAACTGGGAACGCAGTCCGCAAACATTTTCTAAATTCAATAACGGAGGTAAAACCCATTAGTTATAGACTAATGACAATTTCTATTAAATGCGCAAATAAAGCATACACTTTAATTAATGCCCATATTCCAGTCAATGAGGAAACCGTTAAAAAAAACGTGAGGTTAATGAAGTTTGGATAACGTTAGAAAGCATCATGTCGATAATTCCCTCAAACTATGTTAAAATTTTAGTGGGTGATTCTAATTCTCAATTAGGTAAGGAGAAAAAATATAACAAAACGGTGGGTGGATTTCCTGCGGGTAAATGGTCAAACCAAATTGGCCAAAGACTTGTCGAAACGTGCGAAGATTTTAACCTAAGAATCATGTCAGTACATTTTAAAAAGAACCATTCTCAACACCCAATACATTTATTGGGGAATTCCAAATCGATCATTTAGCAATTTCTTATCCTAACCACAAAGAAATTTTGAATTCCCATGTTAGGGAGGGGCCTAATATTGATTTTGACTATTATTTAACGCGAGTAAAAGCAAAACGTCAACGTAAAAAACCCTTCAAAAGAAAAAAGGTTATCCCAAAATTTGACACTACTGAAAAAAAAAACCCATATCTAAAAAGCGAACTTGACAAAAAACAATCCAACAGTTGACAAAGCCAAAAGAAAATTTAATCAAACCAGCACAAAAAACACCCTTAGTGGAACGTGGATTGTCAAACAGCAGTTAAGTATAGACATAAGGCTTCAAAAAAAAAATGGTTCAAATGGCTCTGAGCACTATGGGACTCAACTGCTGAGGTCATTAGTCCCCTAGAACTTAGAACTAGTTAAACCTAACTAACCTAAGGACATCACACACATCCATGCCCGAGGCAGGATTCGAACCTGCGACCGTAGCGGTCTTGCGGTTCCAGACTGCAGCGCCTTTAACCGCACGGCCTAAGGCTTCAAAAATTGGAATAGTAACATAAATGAAAATAAATATGACATCTTTCTAACAGTAAGAAAAGAAACATCTAAATTAATCCGACAGACTAGCTACGAAAATGCCCAACTTTTAGAAATTGGAAAAGACTTCCAGAAGAACGATACAAGTAACTTTTATAAAACATTCAATACAAAACTAACCGGTTATGAACCTCAAAGTCTTTGCTTCAAAAATGGAAATGGCAGTTTGGCTCTTAACAACCAGGAAAACTGTAAAGTACTTGCTAATTATGTTAAAAGACTATTAAACTGTCCAGAACCAGCGAATAAATTCCGACCACAGGAAACTAATAACACAACCGTAATTCTAAAGAACCTGACGAAATCGAAATAACTAAACAAATTAAGAGACTTAAGAACAACAAAGCATTCGGAGAAGACGGTATAATTGCAGAACTACTAAAATAAGCTGGCCCTAACACTATAAAAGAGATCACTCAGATAACATATCTGGCAAACTGAGAATATTCCTGAGGACTGGAAAAATGCCATAATTCATCCATTACATCACAAAAAGGGGATAGAATCGATGTTAATAATAACTGAGGCATCTCTCTTCTCTCAGTCACGTACAAAATACTCTCACAATGTTTACTTGATCGAGCCCAAGAACAGTTAGAACCTGAAATTGTGGAATAACCAATCAGGCTTTATATCAAACAGATCCTGACCGGAACCAGTTCCTAATTTAAAACTAATCTTCAGGCATCAAAGGATTTCTAGTAACGATATTGTGTGTACATTTGTGGATTTTAAAAAAGCCTCCTACTCAGTTGATCGTGAATCTCTTTTCCAGATTATAAAGGAACAAGGGCTGGCTAATAAAACTCTAACTCTGATTAAGGAAACGTTAACCGACACTAGCTCTAAAGTTAAATTCATGGGAGAAATTTCTGAACCATTCGATATAAAGACTGGTGTTAGAGGGGAGATGGAAACTCTCCATTACTGTTTAACTGTATTTTGGAAAAGATTATTACAAAATGGTGAGAGCAAAAGTCGTGTCAAAATATAGATCAATCAAGTTAGGTACATGTAATAGGTAGAAGCAATATTAGAGTAGATTGCTATGCCTTTGCAGATGATCTGGCAATTTTAACGAGGGATATTGCTACAGCTCAAAAACAAACAGAAATTCTTAAAGAAATTGCGGAAAAAGTAGGACTACAAATATCACTCAAAAAAAAACAAAAAAAAACAAAAAAAAAAAAACGAAATATATGGCATGTAAGAAAGAAGCACGAAAGTTTTTGAACACGAAATATGGAAAAATAAAAAGGTTTTCTCAGTTTAAATACTTGGGGGGAATCATACACGAAAACGGTCTGGAAAAAGCTTCAAACGAAGTTCGCTGGCGAAAGATGGCAACTGAAGTTAGATTAACACAAAATCTTTATTACAAAAAATCACTTTCTAAATTCAGTAAACTTAGGCATTACAGCACTGTAATCAAACTTGAACGTCTTTATGGAGGAAAAATTTTAATTTTAAATAGAAAGAGGGATACTGAAGAAATTCAAAAGAAAGAAAGAAAGATGGTTAGGAAAATATTAGGCCCCGTAATATCTGATGGAGAAACGTGTAGGCTGAGAGGTAATAAGGAAAGAGAAGAATACACAGACATACACGGTGACATGAGAAAACGAAGACTTAAATTTTATGGGTACCTTAAAAGAATGGCAAGTGCTAGGTTGATCAAACAAATAGCAGAATTGTACGAAAATGCTAAAACTGAGCCAGTTAAATCGCTGCGATTAAGGAGGATCTTAAAGTAGCCGGTATAACTCAGGCAGGCGTTACAGCTGGAAAATCATTCAGACAAAAGCTATTTGATTGGAAAGTAGGTCAGAGGGAAATTAGAAAAAGACCTGGAACACCGTGCTCTGATGAAAGGACTTCGTTATGAAAGGATGAAACAAATTTGGACACAAAGGAAGGCCAACCATCAAAAGCGACACTGATGGACGATACCTCGCGTGGTCCTATTGGGCCCATACGTGGATATTAATAATTGCCGCGCGACTGTATTTCTGAAGTACAGTGTGAGGGTGGTACTTCTGCTGACAAGAACCCTGTGTTATGACCAGGCAAAACTGCAGTCGTCCGGGCATAATAGTGGCTTCTTTGATTATTCTGGGAGGCGGCTCACTGGAACTACAAAAGGGGTAATATTAATTCACATTATTACGTAAATGAATAAAAAGTTTTAGTAACTTTACACAATCCTTTGCCACAAAAGTGCTTGATAACTTACGACTGTCACCGACTATTAAAGCATGAGTTGATGCCATAATAAACAGACTCCTCTCTTGAAGTACATTGTTCAACAATTACTGAAGTACATTTCCATCTGATACTGGAATAGCACTTTAATCCTGCTGAAGAGTGAATATATAGAGAAAGACTACACCCAATACCAAATTTCTAGGTGGTAATTAAAAGTTGTGACTCTCGAGAAAGTCGTCATGTATGTAACTTTGCTATTGAACGACGCACATGCACCATGAAGACTAATGGAAGGCTGCAAGGGCATATAGTCGACGTACAGTGACGACAACTTCATTAGCAGTAGATAGGCTTTTATTTTTTAATCATCTCTTCTAGAACTTAGTCGTTCATGCTACTGCATTCGGTTTTCCCGAAATGATCCTCTTCTGACAAAAAATGCCAGCTGTAGCTGTACAGGTACGAGCAACCTATAGTCGCTCGCCTTCACGCATTCCTTTATACAGGGTGGTCAATTGATAGTGACCAGGCCAAATATCTCTCGAAATAAGCGTCAAACGAAAAAACTACAAAGAACGACACTCGTCTACTTGAAAGAGGGAACCAGATGGCGCTATGGTTGGCCCGCTAGATGGCGGTGCCATAGGTCAAACGGATATCAACTGCGTTTATTTAAATAGGAACCCCCATTTTTATTACATATTCGTGTAGTTCGTAAAGAAATATGAATGTTATAGTTGGACCACTTTTTTCGCTTTGTGATAGATGGCGCTGTAATAGTCACAAACGTATAAGTACGTGATATCACGTAACAGCCGGCCGGGGTGGCCGAGCGGTTCTAGGCGCTACAGCCTGGAACCGCGCGACCGCTACGGTCGCAGGTTCGAATCCTGCCTCGGGCATGGTTGTGTGTGATGTCTTTAGGTTAGTTAGGTTTAAGGAGTTCTAAGTTCTAGGGGAGTAATGACCTTAGCAGTTAAGTCCCATTTAATTTTATCACGTAACATTCCGTCAGTGCGGACGGTATTTGCTTCATGATATTTTACCCGTGTTAAAATGGACCGTTTACCAATTGCGGAAAAGGCCGATATCGTGTTGATTTATGGCTATTGTGATCGAAATGCCCAACGGGCGTGTGATATGTATGCTGATGGGTATCCTGGACGACATCTTCCAAGTGTCCGGACCGATCGCCGGATAGTTACGTTATTTAAGGAAACATGAAGTGTTCAGCCACGTGTGAAACGTTAACCACAACCTGCAACAAATGATGATGCCCAAGTAGGTGTATTAGGTGCTGTCGCGGCTAATCCGCATATCAGTAGCAGACAAATTGCGCGAGAATCGGGAATCTCAAAAACGTTGGTGATGAGAATGCTACATCAACATCGATTGCACCCGTACCATATTTCTATGCACCAGGAATTGCATGGCGACGACTTTGAACGTCATGTACAGTTCTGCCACTGGGCACAAGAGAAATTACGGGACGATGACAGATTTTTTGCACGCGTTCTATTTAGCTACGAAGCGTCATTCAGCAACAGCGGTAACGTAAACCGGCATAATATGCACTTTTGGGCAATGGAAAATCCACGATGGCTGCGACAAGTGGAACATCAGCGACCTTGGCGCGTTAATGTATGGTGTGGCATTATGGGAGGAAGGATAATTGGCCCCCATTTTATCGATGGCAATCTAGATGGTGCAATATATGCTGATTTCCTACGTATGTTCTGCCGATGTTACTACAAGATGTTTCACTGCATGACAGAATGCACTTCCAGCATGATGGATATCCGGCACATAGCTCGCGTGCGGTTGAAGCGGTATTGAATAGCATATTTCATGACAGGTGGATTGGTCGTCCATGGTCCACACGTTCACCGGATCTGACGTCCCCGGATTTCTTTCTGTGGGGAAAGTTGAAGGATATTTGCTATCGTGGTCCATCGACAACGCCTGACAACATGCGTTAGCGCATTGTCAATGCATGTGCGAACATTACGAAAGGCGAACTACTCGCTGTTGAGAGGAATGTCGTTACACGCATTGCAAAATGCATTGAGGTTGACGCACGACATTTTGAGAATTTATTGCATTAATGTGGTATTTACAGGAAATAACGTTGTAACAGCATGCGTTCTCAGAAATGATAAGTTCACAAAGGTACGTGTGTCGCTTTGGAACGACCGAAATAAAATGTTCAAACGTACCTAAGTTCTGTATTTTATTTTAAAAAACCTACCTATTACCAACTGTTCGTCTAAAATTGTGAGCCATATGTTTGTGACTACTACAACGCATTCTGTCACAAAGCGAAAATGTGGTCCAACTAAAACATTCATATTTCTTTATGTACTACACGAATATATAATAAAAATGGGGGTTCCTATTTAAAAAACGAAGTTGATATCCGTTTGACCTATGGCATCGCCATCTAGCGGACCAACCATAGCGCCATCTGGTTTCCCCCTTTAAGCTAGACAAGTTTCATTCTTTGTAGCTTTTTCGTTTGACGCTTATTTCGTGAGATATTTGGCCCGGTCACGATCAATGGACCACCCTCTATATGTATTTTGCGACTAAAGCCCTTCTGGCTTGTTAATTATTTTATATGTGACATGTAGGTACTGTTTCTGTCTTTTATTGTTTGTCAGTACTTATAGTTTTAGTACAAAAAATGTCTTTTCTCATAAATTTGTAACTATGTTATAGGCCATTTAAATTGTTTTAATTCTGATGAAGGCATTCATAGAAGTGTTGAAACCTGGTCAATAAGACGAAACATAATAGTGACCGAGGGCTCATTTGTTTCAGTTCACATATGTACCGTCAGATGGGTAAAATGTTGTTTTTAAAATTTATTTACAACACAAGGAAGTTCATGCTATATGCAACTACCAGAATCGATCGGATTTGAATGTTTTTTTCTCTGTATTATTTTTTCTCTTTATTTAAATATCATGATGGGTATGTTGTTCCTCTTATTTACTGAATGGTTCGTAGATGGCACCAAATGCCAGTAAGATGGATAGTTGGTGTGACTTGGTATTCCGTTTCAGATGTAGAGAGTACTAGTCTCTGTGTCACTTCAAACAGATTTTAATTATTAATACAATAAAACCAAAGCACTGAAGAGCTGTTATTAACAATGTACATGCATTTAAACTAGCGTACCATGGAGAAAGTTCTGCAGGTTCAATGTTATAACCATCGCACCCGTACAGTATTATGTTAATGGCTGCTACATATTGGCAAGACGGCAGGAGCTACTTCACCCCTGTTCCCCTCTTGGCAGGTCCCCGGACTCGCACACGCTAAGTGGACATTCGCGCGCCGGAGATCACCGCCATCAGTGTTTCGTGTGTGCCGTCGTGTTTAGTGTTCCGTGTTCACCGTCACACTCCATCGTGCACCAGTGCCATCGTCATCTCCAGTGTTTGCGCGTCGTCTCGTCAGTTAGCAGTGTGGATTATCGACGAGTGTGAACGGCTCCGTGTTTGTCTCTATGTGTCTCCTGTTTTATTGCCCACCGTTCTGTAACTTATGTGTCTTCTCACTGTTTTTGCCCCTTGTATATTCTATGGCTGAAGAGCAGCGTAGTGTGCTGCTGACAGCCTGCCTGTTGTACAGGTTTTAAAATAACAATAAAGTAAAAAAAAAAAAAAAAAAAAAGGAGCTACTTCACCCTTTCCCCAATCGCCCTCGCTGCCCTTCCATCTTCCATCTTAACCACCTATGAGACATGCTCCCACAACCAGGCCCACTTCACCTTCACCCCCCCTCACAACCCTCGTCTAACTCTCCCCTCCCATGGCACAACAACCGTACCATATCCTGTACCACAACATTCGCACCCTGCCCACCCACAAACTCCTCCTCCTCCACACCCTCCGTCAGCACCACGTGGATGCCTTTGTCCTAAATGAAACCTTCCTTCAACCCCATATCTCCATCTCCACAGCTCCTTGCACCCTACACCGCACTGATAACCTGTACCCTCTGGCGCGTGGTGAAGTTGCTATAGGCCACCTCAAGCACCTCCCTGTCTGGCCCCAACCTCTCCTTAACAATGCTGCCTAGCATATCACCCTCAGCCTCTTCTTTCCCACCCTTACCGTCACCTGTGCCACCATTATGTCCGCCCTCGCACCCCCTTCCCATACGATTTCCTGGCCCACATTGACTGCACCTTCTCCACCTACATGATTGCCGCAGACCTCAATATCCACAGCCGTGATCCTGCCGACCTCCAGCGGTGGCATCAGTTTCTCACCACCCTCCAGGGAGACCTGGTTCCCCTGCCTCAGCACACCCAACCCGAATCCAACACCACTTCCGATGTGGTCCTTGCCTCTCCCAACCTCCTTCGGCGCATCACTGCAGATGTCCTTGACCTCATTGGCAGTGACCATGCTCCTGTTCTCCTCACTATCTCTAATGGTCGCCATCCCCGCAATGCTCCTCGCCTTGACATCCCTCCTAAACTTGTCCATGATTACTCCCGTGCCAACTAGGATGCCTACCAGGACTCCATTCATGCCCAGGTTGATGGCCACGACCTTACCCTCCAATCTCCTGATGACATCTCTCGCACTGCTGCCTTCCTGCACCAGACCTTGTCTGACGCCGTCGCCACCCATATCCCCACCAAAGGCATCCACCCTCACTGCCCCGCCTTGCCTCCACAGGCCATCCTTCTCCTTCGCGAGTCCCGCCGCCTCTACCGCTCTTTTCTCCACACTCGTGACCAGGATACACTTACCCGCCACCGGCAATTACAACGACACATCCGCAACCTGCTTACTGCAAAGAAACGCGGTGTCTGGCGCCAGACATGTACACAACTCAACACCACACTCCCCATAAACTCTTCCAAGTATTGGTCTGCTTTCCACTGCCTTACTGGGAACCGTACCACCCCCCAGTACCCTCTCCTCCTTGATGACCGTCCCTTTCATGACAACCTCAGTAAGGCCAACTACTTTGCCTCTCACCTCTCAGATGTTTTTTCCATCCCAGATGATCCCCACTTTGATTATTCCCTCTTCCCTGATGTCATGGACCATACGAATACCTCTGTTCCTCCCCTTGCTCCTAGATTCCAGTACTTGGGCCACACACCACCATCTGAACTTAACACTCCCATCACTACACAGGACATCAGCCTCACACTCCGCACTAAACGCAACACTGCTCCCGTCCGCGACTGCATTACCTACTGCCACCTGAAACACTGCCCTCCCTCCTTCCTTTCAGTCCTTGTCACCCTCTGCAATGTCATCCTTGCCACTGGCTTCTATCCCAACCTGTGGAAAACCTCCCACATCCTGATGTTCTCCAAACCCAACAAGCCTCCATCTGATGCCTCTTCCTATCGTCCTATCTGTCTCACATCAGTGTTCAGCAAGCTCTTGGAATCCATCCTTTCCCGGCGCATCCATCACCACCTCCGCCAAAACCACCTCCTCCCCAACACCCAATGTTGCATTCGACCTTCCTTCTCTGCCGATGACCAACTCCTCTGCCTCACTCATCTCCTCTCCCTCCAGCTTAACTCCCATCGCTCCGCCATTCTTGTCTCCCTTGACCTCGAAAAGGCCTACGACCGTGTCTATCATCCCGGTCTCCTGTTTAAACTCCAAACCTACACCCTTCCTGTCAACTACATCCGTCTGATGGCCTCCTTCCTCTCCCGCTGCCCCTCCTACGTTACCATTTATAATGCCAATTCCCACACCTTTACCACTCTGCAGATGTACCCCAGGGCTCTGTCCTCTCCCCTCTCCTCTGCCTCCTGTACGTACATGGCAGATATGCCTCAACCCCCGCCCCTCCAGTACACCTCTTGCAATATGCCGATGACACCGCATTCCTCGTCCTCGCTTCTACCCTCCAACGGTGCCAAAGCCTTCTCCAGAATCACTTTAACCTTTTTGCCACATGGTGTAACCAGTGGCTCCTGAAAATCAGTCCTTCCAACACCCAGGCAATCATCGTAGGTCGTACCACTCGCTCCTTCCGGCTCCTGGATTTCTCCCTTACCGTCTGTGCCCGTCCTGTCTGCCTCACCCCCACCCTCACCTACCTTGGCATCACCATTGACCGTCACCTCACCTGGATCCCTCATCTCCACTCCATCCAATCCAAAGCCCACAACCGCCTCCAACTCCTCAAGCTCCTCTCTGGCCGGACATGGGGTTGCACCCCTCTACCATCCTCCACACCTACAAATCCTTGATCCACCCCATCCTCTGTTATGCCAGTCCCACCTGGATATCTGCCCCCCTCCAGATCCTTGAGCGTCATGCACTCCGCCTCGCCTTCTGTATATGCCTCCCGTCCCCCACGTGGATACTCTATGACCTCATTCCTGTCCCCTGTTCCTCAAACATATCCATATCCTCTACACCTCCCGCCACCTTGATCCCCCTCACCCCTTGGTTGCTCCTCTCCTCTCCCATCCCCGCCCCCTGCCACATCTTCACTGTTGTGTCCCCCCTACCCTCCATCTCTACACCCTTCATCTCCTCTTCCAAGGTGGCTTCCATCAACTTCCCCTCCCGGATGATGCCCTCTCTCCCTCCATTTATCCCATCAACTCTGATCCTCACTCCCCCTCCTTTCCTCTGTCCTTTTCCCATGCTCCCTCTCCCCCCCTTCCATACTCTTTTTTCTCCCACCTCCCCTCTCTCTGCCCCCTTCTCTCCCCCAAGTCCTTTTGCCTTTTCCCATTCCCTCTTGCATCTGCCCTGCCCCTCTCTCCCTTTATGAGTCCTCTCCCTCCTTCGTTTCCCCACCTTTTCGTTTTTTACTCTCCTCCCTCCTTGTTTTCCCGCTCCTCCAGGTCCCCCCCCCCCCCAATCAGCCCTTGGCTAGGGAGTGTCATCTTTGTGCCGACATTTTCATGCAGTGTTTTACAGTGAGTGTTTCACAGTGATTGTTCCGTGTTGTATGTCTTTTGGGAAGTGTTGCGAACGGCCATCATACTGTCGCTGGGTGTGATTTTTTATCTCTTGTGAACAGAAACCAGACTGTCGCCATATTTTTTTAATTGTGTGTCTACTATGTTACTGGTCTGATTCCTGTGTATTTTATTAACATTGCCAACCCCTTTGCTTTCTGTTTTAACTTTCCACCATTTTCTGCCATTTTACACTTTAAGTCACCATTTTATCGCCTGTTTTTCTTGTTTCTTTTCTTCTTCCATTTTTTAAAAAAGTCTTTATCATTAATCACGTTGCTATCGGTATTTATGTGATGGCAAAAGATCTCTAGCTCTCCTAGGAGGTCGAGTAATCTGCCTTTCTCGCCTTTCAAAAAATGGTTCAAATGGCTCTGAGCACTATGCGACTTAACTTCTGAGGTCATCAGTCGCCTAGAACTTAGAACTAATTAAACCTGACTAACCTAAGGACATCACACACATCCATGCCCGGGGCAGGATTCGAACCTGCGACCGTAGCGGTCACGCGGTTCCAGACTGAAGCGCCTTTAACCGCACGGCCGCACCGCCGGCCTTTCTCGCCTTTGTGCATTAACGTCACATTATATGTCGAAGTCGGCAACTCATGTTTTGTTGTAAATAAATGAGCAGCCATACTCGATTTCTCCGTGGTATCTTCTCTTCCCAACGCGACATGTTCCCCAAACCTAATTTCCAGCCTGTTTGGCCAACATAACAGGCGCTATGATCCCGGCGATCAATTTTATAAACTCCAGAAGCCTGAAAGAAAATAGTAAGTTTGTTATTTTACCCTTACTATGGTAAAATGTGTACAAGAACTGCAACTATCTTTAGAAAGTACAATGTGACAATGTCTTTTGGAACCAAAAATAACTTACACTGTATTTTGCAACACACTGTAGATGCACAGAACATATTTCATGCTTTCGGAGTTTATAAAATTGATTGCCCAGTATGATCGGGCAAGAGCAACAAACGACACTGAATGGTAACAGAGCAGAAGGTGGTCTCGCCAATCGTCACTGATAGTGTCGCCCGCCAAATCTAGAGGTCAGCATGGTTCCTGCATTAGGCCGAAGTCAGTCATGAGTGATGTAGGTTGCCACATACACCAGCCGAGGCAGCAGGGAACACACCAAAGCACACAGCAGCCTGTATCCTCGTCACCTTGCAGAGAGAGTAAGGCCCCAACCCTTCAGTAGGCGAAGGCCCGGATCGCGATACATTGGCACAAGCCATTATTCCCAAAAAAACGTCTCCATCAAACGACCAGCTTCCTGCCGACCTCGAGTCAACGGCCCCCTGAGCAGAAACCCCAGCTGCGAGCCGTGCACGCACTTAAATCGTCGTCGCGTTGCTGCAAAAGCGCGATCACGCTGGACGCCCTAGAAGACGTGACAGTTATTGAACTAAATGAAATAAAACCGTCACAACCTTGTAACGGTTTGCGTTAGGACATTCAAACTGCACGGTTGGCCGCTGGGCATGATGGGAATTAGTATCCGCATCCATAGTTTGGTTTAGCGACGAAGCCCACATTCATTTGGATGGGTTCATCAATAAGCAAAACTGCCGCATTTGGTGGTCTAAGAATCCGCATTTCACGATCGAGAAGTCTCTTCACCCGCAACGGGTGACTGTGTGATGCGCAGTGTTCAGTCAAGGAATAATCGTTG